>NC_080798.1:38497122-38838372 GCF_028018385.1 Neofelis nebulosa
TCTGGGTTGAAAAACATTTAGATCTTTGGGGTACCTTTCAGATCTATGGCATGGCAATATGGGGATGGTGGTGGAGTATTTTTAAAAGTCTTCTCAGGCAACTCTTAAGTCATTGTTCAGAATGACTGTAGTGGGTCCCGGACTTTTTTATAATTTGACTTCACTCCCCTACAAAGAAACATTAATTTCTATCATGATTATTCTGAAGAATTCTCACTCAGATTTGTTTATATATTGAAGGTTTTTTTAATCCATTCATAGTGCATAAAGGCCCACGGAGATGATTTTTCCTTAAATGGAATTTAGGGATCTTTCCTGGGAACTTCACTAATGCCAGACTGATGATGATTCTATTTGTTTTCATTGATTACTGTAACCTGATGTTCTTTTATTGTCCCATCACATTACCAAACACTGAGGCAGGAGGAAGGGACCAGATTTCCATAATTTCCATGTTCTGTGATTTAGTTTTTTGCATATCTGAAGACAATCATTTTTCATTCTGCACACCTTAAAGTTCTGTGAGAGAATCAAATGGGATGATATTACGTAGAGAAAAGAGACTAAGAAGATAAATTTGGAGTCATACTATGTTGAACCGGAACACTTGTTTTATACCCATGTTCAACTTCTAGGAGTCTTGTGTCCTTGGCCAAAGAAACAAAACTTTTCTAAGCTTTGATTTCTTAATCTGCAAAAAAGAAGGTAAAATAACTGCTATGGCCTAGGCTTGTTAATTAAATGTAATAAGTTATGCAAACAGTAATGAAGAGTCATTGACATTTTATATTTCTGAGACCTTGCTGTCACTGTTATTATATGTACATTATGTGTATGTGCATGAGAGACTGAAAAACAAACTCATCTTTTACCATTTTAAGTGGTGGTGGGTGCTGTCATTTCTAAGTGTTGTGCCTAATTAATAGTAGTATATTTCCTTAAATTTGAGGGGAAAACACAGAAAGACTTTCCCAAATGTAACAATATGTTCATGCCCTTAATAAGAAACTAACTTAGAAAATATACATACACACTCACTCCATCTCACTTGCTCCCATCTGGTTTATCTCACGTCAGTTTCCTCTGTAGTATAAAACTGCTGTGGACTCAAAAGTAAACTGTGTTTGGATGTAGCAAGCACAAGGGCCAGGCAGTGGGCACATCATCAGCACAAGTTTCTCACTGTTATGTGAATGGGTGGCATTCAAATCAATGCCCTATCTCTCGGCCCATGCAAATCCCATACTCTTTTGAAGATGAACTACTGTCCCGAGCAATGCGACGTAGCTAAGGCAAGATTTTACCCACATCCTCATCCATGATATTTCTGCCTGATGTCTGGCTTCCCGGGAAATCCACATCCTTCAACTTTAGACATCTGGAAATGAAAAGGCAGCTCTACTTCCCGTCAAGGATAATATTTCTCCTAATAGTGATTCAAGACTGTTGATGCACCTGTACAATGGAATAGATGTGTGTAGAGGTTTTGTGGATGCATTTGTCAAGTGATTACCCAGAGGGGGGAAAATGGATGCTTTGAGGTTAATCTTGCAGCAGAAAAGATTTCTAGTCAAGCTGTGGTGTCGGCTTCTCCATGGAAATGCATGCAGAATGCAGACCACAGAGGCAAATTGAAAAGTGTAAACCTTGCAGGATAATGTTTCTTCAAAGCGGCAAGTGTTGGTGTGTGATAAATAGGACCCTGCGTAATACCCAGGAAATATAACAACAGGATTCTCTGTTTGTGTTTTCATTTGGAACTGTTTCTGTCCCTTTGTCGAGGATACAAGAGACTCATTTAGCTGGTGACTATAAATTTGACACTGTGCCATTTCTCCAAGAAAGCCCCTATTATAATCCAACTTGATGCCGATCCTAATTATAATAATATAGCCGTTGTATTTCCAGCTGTTGTCAACAAAAATGATCCCTGTCACCACAATGCATCCTGCTGTATCAATTCAAGTATGAATACGTCAATTCCAAGGTGCATTCTGCTTTTAATAAGCCCATTTTTCTGCATTTAGTTTCTTGTATAAGTGATATTTGCCAACATGCACTTGGATTTTAATTAACAGAAGGCTCACGGTATCATTTGCCTCCTGCCACACCTGAAAGTTCCCTCCCGTTAGCAGCAAGGCCCACAAGTCTTCCCCCTATAATGACAGCAAACACTACAAGCAAAATTAACCATCAAAAATTTTACACTGTCAGGTTAGAGGTTCCAGTTTGCTGACAAACTAAGATGAAAGGCCTTCGGGAAAATAAGATGTTGGGTTTGGGTAGTGCAGCTCTGTTAGCTAGACTATACTTTTTTATGAGCAAGTCAGCACACCAATTCTGCACATTATTCAGAAAGAAAAATGCTGGTGCTGACACCCTGAGCAGGAAAACAAAGGTTTGGTGCAGCGTGAAAATGCGCACACTGGAAAAGCGAAAACTCTTATGATGAGAAGAACATAAACCCCATTTGCAAAGAGTCATTTGCAATCCATTTTCAGAGAATAAGCGTTCTGATAGCAGGTGGGAAAATAAAGCAGCAGAAGCCCTGCAATTACCGAAATTCAGAAAGGTGTATGTTCCTGGCCTTCCTGCTACCATCTTCAAACTTTTGCTTTGACCTTCTGGCTACCCAGATGCAAGCTCAGTACGTAAAGTCCATGGATAGAGTGCCCCGCGTTATCATCTGAAAACGTCTTCCTTAAACATTCACACATTCTGAAGATCAGAGGCCTAACGGGTCACAGCAATGATGCAGCAGGCATTGGTTATTTTAATAAAATGAAACCCTCAGCCCATCTTCCCTCATCCTCCTTGTTAATTCTCCCAAGTACTAGGCAATACAAGAGGTAGTGAGGCACAGGTGTTGCCATGGCAACGTTTTTTGGTTGTTGTTGAATAGCAGAGCAATAATTTCTTAAGGCCTGTGTAACTTGTTGACGTTTAAATTATCCCTTACTAGAAGATGAAGCATCGGCCCTGGATGTTTTAAACGTGTGATGCCAAATCCATTATTTTTTCACTTTTATGGAAATGTGCTTTGGGATACCTCTGTGCATGATGGCTGTGTAATTCTAGAGGGTTTTTCATTGTTTATTTTGTTCCTCCCACCCCCCAAGTTACAAGAGAACCCAGACCTAATATGCTTACAGAAAAGCTGAGAGTAAATGCAGGCAGCCGATGCAGTTTTCTTCACGTCCCTCCAACTGACACCATAGTCTTCAACATTACTTTCTCCTGAAGGGCCTCAAGCAAATCCTCCCAGTGCGAAGATGGCCTAAATCCTACCAGGAGGTTTTTTTTCCCCCCCAGTTTTGCTATTTAATTATAGAAGACATATGCCAAATATCCAAACCTCCAAGGGCCGCCTTAGGGGATCTTTGGAGGATGAGGAGGATTAACATGGATCAGTAAAATTTATGGCTTGTTTTTTTTAACCCTACACATGGAAAATTCTTTCTCAACCAAGCTCTGAGGGAAATAAATAGTGAGATGTGCCACCTGGAAGCAAGAAGACAGATTTTACTTCCTTCTAGGAAGTTCTGCTCTGAACAACCACTGGTTAAACTAGGGAAGTTACAGTCAGGGTGAGAAGAGAAGATCAAACCCTTTTCTTCTTTTTTGGTGATCCATCTTGCAATTTATAAGAGCCAATTAAACAGGAGGCAAGAGCAGCACGGGTTTGCCATTTCATTTCAGAAAACGGTCTTTAAGACATATACCACACAACGAAATCCTGAACAGTCACTTCCTCCTCTATCATCTTTTGCAAAGGTCTAACCATTGCTCACTGGGTGTTCTTCTCACGTGCCAACTCTCAGCCTGTAGTAAAATGTTGCTGCCAGATACTATATGCTCCAAATTGATTTTATTATGGGAACAGGGACAGATTCTTAACTGCAGTCAGGCGGATGGACAGCACCGAAATGCATCCTGTCATTTCTCTGGCTCTATGATTTGGGACATAAACTGGGGAAATAAAATTCCATTTCCATATTTTATTCTGGAGCATTTAGAGGTATAAACAGTTTTGTAACTTAATGCAACATCCATACACACTCAACATTGTGTTTATAAAATGAGCTCAAAACTTTCTGGAACAATTAAACACTTCAGGAAACGCATTCAAGCACACAGATGTCTTCTATCCACCCATGCATCATTCCCGCGAACATCTGTAATGTGCATTGGGTGAGAGAAGTGAAAAATATTGGACGAAAATGTGTAACTGTAAAGTCTCAGCCATGTTTACTATGCACAGGAGAAAAGTACCTTCCGTGTTTCTCACAAACAGCGCCAGAACGGTGGCCTACCCACTGCTTTTGCAAACAGATAATGAGGACGATTGGAAGCCTGGTTGTGAAAACTAATAAGCTGTCTGTTTTACGGTTCCGTGTGCATAAATAAACTCTTTCAGAATCAGAATGACTCTTATAGTACAATGGGACAAAAAAAGTATGCTTTCTTTTCTTAGGCTGCCTATTCCCAGCTATCAAGCCTTCGCTAATCTGTTACCTATGGAATGAAATCCTACAAATACCTAAGAAGTAAACTAGCATCATTTATGCTTTAGACTGGCAGCTACTTCCATCCTGACCTTGCAAAATTATGCTACCAGGGGCTCTGTGGGTACCTTCTACAATGTGTCAGGGTTGCAGTCGGTGGAAGCTTCCTTCATTATATTTTAGTATATGAACTCATTCATTCCCTCACACAAAGGCTATTTGCATGGTAGGTGCTGTATGCTGAGCTCTGAGTTAGACGTGGAGGGCAAAAGAATGTGCAGCAGTCAGAATTTCTGTCCCGAGAGGGTTTGACGATTATTTTAGCAATGTTTTCACAGGGTTTCACCGTAACAGGAAACTGCAAATCTTTGTAAAATTTATTTCTAGAAGGCATCAGCACGATGTCGTGGAACACAGGCATATGCTACAATTATAGTGTCAGAAGTTTTGCTCACATCCTCTTATTATTGGACTGAGGTCACATTCTCTATCAATGACTTGTCACTCTCCTGAAGCCAGGATTGTTCTTTTACATCTAGGAGACTCAGTTTCCTAATTTAAAAATGGGAATATCATTTTTATGATATGACTACTTCATAGTCTTATTCTGCTCCATATGGATAAACAATCAGGATTCCCTGGATGAGGGGACACTATCTGGAGCTGACCCATGGCTCTCTGTGGCATGCTACCTGGACATGTGCACATTTGGTGAAAGATGAATTTGAGCTTAAGAGGCATGAGAACAAAATTATAACCACTCAAGTGGCTGTTCTTTTTTTATTCTTTTTAGAATGAGCTTAATTCTCTAGTTAAAAGCTAGGAGTTTTAAAACTGACAGTGTAGTTGTGACTATAATCTCTTCCTTTACATCTCCCCCCTCCACCTTTGCCGACATATAACTGACAAAAAAAAAAATTGTAATATATTTAAAGCAGTCTACAATGTGATGGTTTGATATATGTAGACATTGTGAAATGATTACCACAATCAAATTAATGAACACATCCACCAACCACCTCACATGGTTACTTTCTACCCCCCATCCCCACCCCCTCAACTCAAAGACAAAATGAGGAACTCTCCTATCAAATTTCACATGCGCCCAAGTGAAAAACCACTGAACCACTGAGCTACTGAGAAGGCAAAGTCTTAGACAAAAACAGGCTTAATTGAAATATCATTCTAGAGAAATGGCTTCAGGGACTTTTCTTTAACTCACCCCGAATATGCCATCCTATACGTGCTGGCATCCATGATGCCCGTAGCGGAAAAGGAGGGGAGTTGGGCTTATTTGGGCCCTTCGCTATCACACTATAGTTTCAGTGAGCTCCTACTATGTGCTGAGCCTTATTTTAGGCACCTAAGAGGCTTTATAGTTAGAAGAGTTTTGCTGTCTTGAAGGGCACACCAGAGGGTGACCAGAAAATAACAGGACTAACCAGTGATGTGATAAAGTGCTGTAGGGGAGACAAAGACAGTGTGAGTCACACTGGAGGGGCAGCTAAACAGCAAAGGGCAAGGTTTCTGGAAAGAGGGAGCAATGATACTGAGGTTACATTTAAGAACAATGATGCTCTTGAGTCAAAGTTCAGAGGTGGGGTTGCAAATCAGGAAGAATCCCCATGAAGGAGGTTGATAAGTTTGGAACTTATCTCAGGAAAACAGAATGTCAGAAAAGGGTTTTCAACATTCTTTTACACCAGAGGTTTCTAATCTTCCCAATTATTATTTTTTTTAACCCACAGACTTGCTCAAGTACATTCCTATGATTGCCCAACACATCTGCCTAACTCATGGAGACCCAGATTCAAGATTTAGTTGTCCCCAAGCTGAACTGTCCCCTCTTCTGAACTCTAAAAATACTTCATTTGACTGTCCCTGGGAACATCTTTTCCTTTTATATTTACATTGCAGCATGCACAGATTTTTTCCTTCCAGACTGAAAGTTGTTTTTTGTTTTTTTTTTTTTAAATATTTATTTTTGAGAGAGAGAGCAAGCGAGAGCGAGCAAGCAGGGTAGGGGCAGAGAAAGGGAGACGCAGAATCTGAAGCAGGCTCCAGGCTCTGAGCTATCAGCACAGAGTTGGATGTGGGCCTCGAACTCATGAACTCTCAGATCATGACCTGAGCCGAAGTCGGACGCTTAACCAACTGAGCCTCCTAGGTGCTCCTGAAAGCTTCTTGAAAACAATACTCTTGGGGCTCCTGGGTGGCGCAGTCGGTTAAGCGTCCGACTTCAGCCAGGTCACGATCTCGCGTTCCGTGAGTTCGAGCCCCGCGTCGGGCTCTGGGCTGATGGCTCGGAGCCTGGAGCCTGGAGCCTGCTTCCGATTCTGTGTCTCCCTCTCTCTCTGCCCCTTCCCTGTTCATGCTCTGTCTCTCTCTGTCCCAAAAATAAATAAATAAAAAAAAAGAAAACAATACTCTTTGTTATTCTCTCAAACTTTCCCATCTGACCCTCCTCTGCAGAATTAGCCCACTCCTCTGCAAGGTGGCCTCATCCTTTATTTATATAAGAGGTACAGCTCTACATCATCCTAGGGGTACAAGCACTAAGAACAATGCCTGTTATAAAATATTTATTCTTTTAATCTTTGCAACAAGCCTTGGAACATCTGTTAAGATGATCTCCATTCAAACAGAAAAGGGTAAAACCTATATTCAAAACCAGTTACAGAGGTTCCCAGCCTTTATAACTATGATACTGGTTCTGAATTTTCTATCTTCAAGTACAGAGAACTTGGCCTAATATTTTTATTTTTCTCTCCAGCAACTGAGAAAGCGAAATAAATATTTGTTAAATAGATGAGTGAATGAATGAATGAATGAATGAATGAATGGTTCTTTTCTATAGGAAGACACATTCAATGATTAAGAGGAGTCTGGTCCATTGATCTTTTGAATTATTTGTTTCTACTGTTTTGTCTTATTTTCATATTTTATAAATTCATTAGAAAATAAACAATAGGAATTTTTCCTCCTCTTAAGAGGGGAGTCTTGACTCCCTAAAGATAGGCCCACTCTTGTGGCTATAAATAAAACCTAGTATAATACCAGTTCCTTATATGAGCTCATGAAAACTTCCTGTAGAAGAATTGACAGCCTGAAGATTTTATTTGGGGTCTGAGAAGGTAGAAAGTGTCTTTACCAGGGGTAAAGTGTCTTTACCAGAAACTGGGAAGAAGGGCAATGATGTTAAGTTCCATGGGTGACAAAGTGAAGCCTCTCTAGGTTTTACAATCCTGCATCTAGGAAGGCTGCAGCCACATCTGTGAAGGCGAATCTGTAAGAGCCCAAGTCTGAAAATTGGGCATCACAGGTTACCTTATCATTGTGTGAAAGAACAGCCCCAAAGCTTCCTTCCAGGCAAGGCAAGCATGGTTCTGGCAAAGAACTGGACTAGGAGATTCTATTCAAGTGTGAATCAACAAAATCATCTGATACTGAAGAGCAGTAGCAATGGTCAGGGATGGAGTCCTAGGAGAGGGGACAGGATGGAGGAGAGTGGAGGAAGATTAATCTCTCCTTCCCTACTGAGGAAATGTGGTAGGCCCTTTCCTGCATGAATAAATCTTTTGGGATTTTCCTATGTTTGATGAAAAAACAAGGACCTTCTGCCTATCTTGCTAGAATGTGCTTAAGGAAATTCTACTTAAACTGGAGAAAATAAAGACCGCATTTCTTGAACCTGAGTCACTCCCTGCTAGATGTTCCACTAGTATTATATAGGGAAGTCCTTTAATGCCTATTATTAAAAAAAAAAATCACTAACAGGATACTATGGACTGCATTTTGTGTTCCCCCCAAATTTATATGTTGAAATATTTACCCCCAATGGGATAATTTTAGGAGACGGGACTGTGGGGGAAATAACTAGGTCATGAGGGTAAGGTCTTTATAATGGGATTAGTGACTATTTCTTTTTTTAAATCCAAGTTAGCTAACATATGGTGTAATAATGTTTTCAGGAATAGAATTTAGTGATTCATCACTTACATATAACACTCAGTGCTCATCCCACAAGGGCCCTCCTTAATGCCCATTACCCATTTAGCCCAACCCTGTATTCAAAACCCCTCCAGCAACGCTCAGTTTGTTCTCCATATTTAAGCATCTCTTACATTTTGCCTGTGTTTGTCTTAGTTTTCCTTCCTTTTCCTTATGTTCATCTGTTTTGTCTCTTAAATTCCACATGAGTTAAGTCATATGATATTTGTCTTTCTATGAATGACTTACTTCACATAGCATAATAAATTCTAGTTCCACCCACGTTGTTGCAAATGGCAAGATTTCATTCTTTCTGATTGTCATGTAATATTCTAGTGTGTGTGTGTGTGTGTATCTATATAGATATAGATATAGATATAGATATAGATATAGATATATAGATATAGATATAGGCAGAGATAGAGATAGAGATAGAGATAGATAGATAGATAGATAGATAGATAGATCGATCTTCTTTATCCATTCATCAGTTGCTGGACATTTGGGATGCCCCTATCTTTTGGCTACTATTAGTAGTGCTGTTATAAACACTGGGGTGTATATGCCCCTTCAAATCAGCATTTTTGTATCCTTTGTATAAATACCTAGTAGTGCAATTGCTAGGTCATAGGGTACCTCTATTTTTAATTTTTTGAGGAACCTCCATACTGTTCTCCAAAGTGGCTGCACCAGTTTGTATTCCTACCAGCAGTGTAAAAGAGTTCTTCTTTCTCAGCATCCTCACCAACATCTGTTGTTGCCTGAGTTGTTAATGTGAGCCATTCTGACTGGCATGAGGTGGTATCTCTCAGTGTGGTTTTGACTTGTATTTCCCTGACAATGAGTGATGTTGAGCATCTTTTCATGTGTCTGTTAGCCATTTAGATGTCTTCTTTGGAAAAGTGTCTGTTCATGTCTTTTGCCCATTTCATCACTGGAGTATTTGTTTTTTGGGTGTTGAGTTTGGTAAGTTCTTTAGAGATTTTGGATGCTAACCCTTTATCTGATATGTCATTTGCAAATATCTTCTCCCATTGCCTTTTAATTTTGTTGATTGTTTCCTTCCCTATGGTAGAAGCTTTTCACCTTGGTGAAGCTCTAATAGTTCATTTTTGCTTTTATTTCCTTTGCTTCAGTCAACATGCTTAGTAAGAAATTACTGCAGCTGAGGTCAAAGAGGTTTTTGCCTCTTTTACCCTCTAGGATTTTGAAGGTTTCCTGTCTTACTTTTAGGTATTTCCTCCATTTTGGTTTTGTGTATGGTTAAGAAAATGGTCCAGTTTTCTCAACACCACTTGCTAAAGAGACTGTCTTTTTTTCCAGTGGATATTCTTTCCTGCCTTGTCAAAGATTAGTTGGCCATACATTTTTGGGTCCATTTCTTGGTTCTTTATTCTGTTCTACTGATCTGTGTCTCTCTTTGTGCCAGTACCATACTGTCTTAATGATTACAGCTTAGTAATACAGCTTGAAGTCCAGAATTGTGATGCCTCCAGCTTTAGTTTTCTTTTTCAACATTACCCTGGCTATTTGGAGTCTTTTCTGGCTCCATGAAAATTTTAGAATTGTTTGTTATAGCTCTGTGAAAAATGCTCGTGTTTTTTTTTATAGGTATTGCACTGAATGTGTAGATTGCTTTGGGTAGTGGGATTAGTGCCCTTATAAGAAGAGGCAAAAGAATGTGCCTCTCTCTCTCTCCCACCCTGCTCTCTATCATGTGAAAACATGGCAAGAAGACAGCCACCTGCAAAGTAGGAAGTAGGTTCTATCAGATACTGGATCTTCTGATCTTGGACTTCCCAGCTTCCATAACTGTGAGAAATAAATACTTGTTGTTTAAGTCACCCAGGCTGTGGTAGTTTTTGATCACAGTCCTGACTAAGACACAGTATATTGCCATGTCTTATTACCAGGGTCTAGATTATAATTTAAGAATCTGTCATTCAATTCTAGTTCCACCTGACCCAAAATCAACACTTCTACTGTATTAAACAAACAAAAAAAAAACACAGAGATATACAGTATCTGTATTCTGGTATTAGTATATTTTATATCAAATTTTACTTCTGATAAACACATTGACTTCCAATCTGAATAGAGTTACAGATATACCACCTATCCTAATTTCAAATTCCAGTTGGAACAATTATCTCCAACTATGTGCTACATACTCACTATGCAGTATCCTTTACCTTCCCTTACTCATTTTTACACTAAATATACCTATTAACCTGATACTGTTGTCTCCCAACACACTCAAAAGTATGGAAAACCACGTGCAACGAAGCTAAATACATGTATTGAGGCATATAGTAAGTGAAGAAATGCTATTCTAACTCACTTTTCTTCTTTCCTCAAACCCAGATAATTCAACTCTAAAGTTCCAGCACCTTACCATAAACAGTCAAGTTTAGATGTGTGTCTAAAACCTGACCATACAACTCAGAAATCCACACATATATAATCCTTACAAATAACCAGCCTTGGCAAGAAAATTTCACCTTAAAGAAAGTTATTGAAAGGATTTGAAATCAAGTCATTGAGGTCAATTCCTAACCCCATCCTTGGTAACTCTGGTGCTAACCTCTCTTTCCTACATGTAGGAATTCTGGGACTGCAGTTAACAGCCTCTTTTCTTTCCCCCAGTTCATATTAACATATATGTGAGAAAAAAAGTCTTCTACAATTATACTTGAGAAGTTTTATGCAGTCACATTAAATAAGCAGACTGTAGCAAGGAAACAAAATTACTAGAAGAATGAAGCGAGACCTTGATACCTGTATACCTGTACAGAGTTTGGGAGAAATGTATTGAAAACTCTGCCTTACTTCAAATCTTGACAAAAACAAAAGAATATGTGAAAGGCTAGGGAGGCATTGAGTTTACAAAAAGTGACTAAGGATCTGCCAACATCTTGAGTGGTTTTCAAATGGAGAGGATGGAAAGGGAAACAAAGAGGGAGAGAGGGTGAGACAGAGAGAAACAGAACAATGATGTTTCTGGTCCTGAAGACATAAAGCTGAATCTGAAGGGACCATACCTTTAAAGAGTTCAACAAAACAGCACAAGGAAGTTGAATTAATTTTTCATCTCTTCATCTTATTCTTCTGTATCTGTTTGTGTGTATCCTTTTCTCTCTTTATTCTCCTTTCCTTAGTTCCTTCCTCTCATCCTACAGACATTTATCGATTGTTGGACACCATCAAACCGTGCTTGGCCCTGGGGTTTTAAAAATGAATATAGGTCCTTCATGGCCTGAGAGGAGGGCTCACAGACGAACACGGGGAGAGTTATGGAAAGAAACATCACCACACAGTGTATAACTTAGTTTTGTTCAAGGAGTTGTGTATGTGTGCAGAGGAGACTGGTGCCTAGGGAAAAGTGGAAGGCAGACTGGAGGTACGGAAATGCAACCTCTCCTGATGACGTGAAATGACAGGTAGCTCAACTTCAAGGGTATTCTGTGATTTCAGAATACTGACTTGGTCATAAGAAATGAAAGTATTCAATGTCTCTGTATAGTTACGTGATTTTTTTTTAAATTCCATCCACCAATGTTTATCACATTAAGGTAAGACCTCTTCCAAAATTGGGTTTTATTTAAGAAACAAGTCAAAATGTATCAATTTATTTGTACGAAACATTTGGAACTATCAATATTTTCTTAGGTTTGTTTAAAATTTAAGCATGATGTGCTGAAAAGAGCTTTGCTAGGTGCTCACAAAAGGTACGTGTGAACATCGGCAGATTTGAAAGACACACAGAATTTGGAGAAACATCAAAGAAAAGCCCAACTTTGCTTTAAAAATAAGTGAAATGATCAAGTACCTTGTTCAATTAAGTTGTACTTCCACTCTTCAAGTCTTCCTAGTTACCACAGTTAAGAACCGTAGGAGGGACAGTGAGTGTATACATTTTCTTACAATTGTGCCTTTCCAATTCTATTTCACAACATCTGTGACTTTTTTTTTCCTTTTAACATTTATACTACCTTTGTGTTTACCCTTTGGGCTAATTTGTAGTTGACCCCAGTAATAGAACCCTTTTAACCAACATTTTGTGACAGACAATCATTGATTTAGCAGTCCTGCAGAATGCCTTAAAAATCAATGTGTTCAAAGAAGGAACTGATGGGACTTTATAATATCACATCTCGTTTTTATCACAAATTTCCAATTTACCAAGTTCCTGTCTCATTATTTATACCAGACAGGGCATGCTGATGAGATACACAACCCGTTCTGTCCCTTTTGGCAATCCATTTATAACTGAAGCACAATTAATATCTTTACAGCTGTTCTCCAGGCAGAAAGAAAAATGTGGCAGCAAGGATTTTATACATGTTTGAGTATAAATGTGTGAAATGAGGAGTACCGGGATATGTCTAAAAACGGTGGAATCTGAGCTCTTCTTGTTTTTAAATTCTCCAGAGAAATATTTTCAAAACAGTATTTCATACAGGATATGTAGCTACCTTAGCAGCTCTCCTGATTCCCCAGGAAAATAATTAGGAATCGGGGTGGTCATTAAATACAAACTTCACTCATGACATTCTTTCAAAGGAAAAGCATAAAGGGAAAATCCACAAATTCCTAAAGAATCCCAAATCATTTTAACTGCTATATTTCCAACTCATTGTCAATTGCCTTTTCTTACTTTCAAATATCAGTCTTTTGTTTTAATTAGATACTGATCATTACCATCAAAAATAGAGGAAACGCTATACACACACACACACACACACGGCCCAAGTATTTACTTGAGGGATTACCTCATTTAGACTTCACATAAACCATAAAACTTAATCACTTTTAGCTTCTTGAAAAAAAAAAAATAGGAAGAAATAGATACCCAAGAAATGCATATTTTCAATTCATTCATGTGCTCAATTACAGATGTTTTCCATTTGGGTATTTGTAGCAAAATAATAATAGCAAGTACCCAAGTAGTTAGTACAGTCAGGGATACAAAACAAAGGATAGATACATACATACATACATACTACATACATAGGTATGATGGATAGATATGTACATGTAGATATATAGATAGAGTCAAAACATCTGACTTAGTAATTCTATCGCTTTCAAGTTATCCTAAAGAATCCAAAATATGAGCAAGCTTTTTTTTTTTTTCCTTACACGATGGTAGAACAAATGAATACCTATTTAAATACATTTAGGAGCATCTGGGTGGCTCTGTCAGTTAAGCATCCAACTCTTGATTTCAGCTCAGGTCATGATGTCATGGATCATGAGATCGAGTCCCAGGCTGGGCTCTGTGCTGATAACATAGAGCCTGCTTGGGATTTTCTCTCTCCTCCTCTCTCTGCCCCTCCCTCTTTCTCGCTCTCTCAAAATAAATAAGTAAACCTAAAAAAAATGTAGAATATTATTGGTAATAGTTACAATAATAGCAAACATTAAAATAGTAAAAAAAAAAAAAAACCCTGAAGATAAAATAATATATACAAAATGAAAACAGTCAAAGGAAAACAATGACTGTTTATAAAAAGAAAGAAGGGAGGGGAAGGGAAGATAAGAAAAGAAAGGGAGAAGAGAAGAGAAGAGAAGAGAAGAGAAGAGAAGAGAAGAGAAGAGAATGAAAGGAAGAAGGAAAGGAAAGGAAAGGAAAGGAAAGGAAAGGAAAGGAAAGGAAAGGAAAGGAAAGGAAAGGAAAGGAAAGGAAAAAGAGAAGAGAGAAGAGAGAAGAGAGAAGAGAGAAAAGAAAAAAAAGAAAAGAAAAGGAAAGAAAAGAAAAGAAAAGAAAAGAAAAGAAAAGAAAAGAAAAGAAAAAAAACTAAAATGTTTAGGACACTATCATGGGTTGCCATAACCGACAGATGTGGGACCCATAATCAGAGGCTGACTCTGATCAGGAGCAAATGGCATGAACTATTCTGTGTCTCACTATGTCGTACTACGCTATGCCCTATGTACTGTGTAATATGTACTATACTATATTATTCCCGTATGATGAAACAAAAAAGAATTTAGCAGCTACTTGAGAATCAGAATGTGGAGACACTTAATGGACCTATTTTGAAACTATCAAACAAAGCACGATATGTCAGAAAACAGAGCACTGTGTCCAGTTTGAAAAGAACTCCGCTCTGGGTGAATGATTGCTTCACCAAGACCAGAATCTCCAGATAAGTGGTATTTAAAATGCAGAGAGATCCCTAGGTGCTACCCCTTGGAAAATCAATTCAAAATCAGAGGAGGGAGCAAAGAATCCAAGTCACCACAAACTGACCACATGGAAAAATGCTATTTGTGAGCTAGGAAGAGGAAAGGGTGCTTTATGCCCTTTGAAAAGTTATATGTTATTTTGAGTTTTTAATTACAAAAGTAATACATACTTGCCATGGGAAGCACATCTCTTTTTAGTGGGTAACTCAAAGAGACACCTTAGAAGGCACAGAGGCGGGGCTTTTAGTACTGTACAAAAGGTGTTAACTAGTTAATTAGCACCTGCATTCTAACAAGCAGCAAGTATAATGTAGGACGGATAAGGGGGTCAAACCCTGTGGAGAGCATCCATGAGAGCCTGAAGAATTGCGAAAGATAAGAGCTTAAACTTTACTTTTGTAAATACATAAACCTATGTATTGTCATTTTTCTATAGTACTAAGGCATTAGACACTTCTAATTCGCTCTCTAATTAGAGCATAGCTTGTATAGATGTGTGTTTTTGTTAACGGAAATCAATGATGAATACAGTTGCTGATATATAAATAATAAAGAGTTATTTAGACAATCATAGGCATACACCAGACTCCTAATTTACACAAATAAGCCTGAAGGAGGCTCAATTCTTCCCCCTATCTTTGTTTGCTGCCATATCCTCCAGGCAGGCATTGTCTCTGAAAGGAATAAAAACCTCTGTAGCCGTGTTTTCTGAACTGTGAGCCATGCAGTTAATTAAGAAGTGCACCATGAACTGGTTTACCTGAAATTTTCAGCCCACCCACTACCAACAAAGAATTTCATATGGAATGGTATATATCGCCTTGTCTATTCACTGTTATTAAACAGTGGCGTGGCACGCAGTAAGCTCTCAGTACATTTACTATATTTGATAAATAGTATCAAATATTGTCTTCAATCAATATGACAGGCCCAACCTAAAACATTATCTTCCCAATGAAGTGGTTCTATCATTGTTCTTATTTTCCTTTGGGGGCAACTAGACACAAGAGAGGTTACAATAAAAGAAATCTTGCCTAACACCACACAGATTATTGAGCCTCTATTTTTGCCAGACCTGAAGCTAAAACCTGGGGATTCAAGATTAGCTATGCAGGCATAACAGCACTTGCCCTATGGAACCCCTAATTTTACAACGTTTGGGTGGACGTGTTTGAAAAGCTCTAGCAAGTTAGGCAGGCAGTCATATTAGGTGATAGCTTTCACAGGTAGAAGCAGACAATTATAAACTTGGCACAACTCTGAGGTCTTGTGTTTTTCTCAGGATATGTCGTGCTGTTTCTGCATTTCATTCCTTAATCTATCAACATTATTTCTTTAAAAAAAATGAAATAGCTTTGCCCATATTCTGGTAACACCTCAAAAAGATGTGTCACACCTCTCTTATTTTGTTTTCAGAATCTCCTGGCACACTGCCTTGGACTCCAAATAACGAAATATGGTATTAATCACCCACTGAGCAAGTGGATTCAAAGCCTGGTCTCTAGACCAGCAGCATTAGCTTCCTCTAGAACTTGTTAGACATGTAAATTTTCAGCTTCACTCCAAACCTATTGAGTCACAGATTGTGAGGGTGAAGGTGTGAAACTATTTTAACCAGTTCCCGAGATCTTCCCATGCACACTCAGATTAAGGAGCCCACGTATCACCTGACCAATTGAAGGACTATTTACACCAGATCAACATAGGTATCTACGATCTAAGAAATAAGCCACTAATAACTTATTTTTTTTAATTTTTTTTTTTAACGTTTATTTATTTTTGAGACAGAGAGAGACAGAGCATGAACGGGGGAGGGTCAGAGAGAGGGAGACACAGAATCTGAAACAGGCCCCAGGCTCTGAGCTGTCAGCACAGAGCCCGATGCAGGGCTCGAACTCACATACCGCGAGATCATGACCTGAGCCAAAGTCGGCCGCTTAACCGACTGAGCCACCCAGGTGCCCCATAATAACTTATGTTACACAGTGTTTTAGCTTATTTGTATAACTTTACAGTCTTCTGAGTAAGATAAGAAAACTATCAAGTTTCTAATTGTATAGAAGAGTAGACTCAAAAATCCCCCTAGCCTCCTTGTATTCAAAGGTTGTCCGGAAAGTACCAATACTGGGGATTTGGGAGTACATCTAAGTATGCTTTTCAGTCTTTCAATATGTGATATGCTTTGGGTTTAGTGTCAGTAAGGATATAATCCATAAATCTCCCTGTTTTCATGCAATGCTTTCCAGTAATTAAAGTATCTTTCCACCAAATGGTATGGTGTCCTGATCATCAGAATAGCTACATATCTTTAGGATAATAAATTAAGAAATACGGAATGCAGTATAGTTTTCATGTTAATTATAATTTTTTTCTACCACATTAATATAACAGAGATAACCACAGCCATTAAAATTATATACTTTGTGAAAATTTGAATAAGAATTAAATAACATAAATTTCCAGGCGCATAATTTCACAAATCCCCTAAGAAATGAAAATGCTGCTCTCCTAGCTCCCACATTACATTAAAAGACATCAGGGTTGTGATGACACCTTCCTGGTCCTCATTTATTATACAAGGCACCGAGATACTTTACAGCTCTAGAATGATTAAGAATCCTGGACATTGGGGTGCCTGGGTGGCTTAGTTGGTTAAGCATCTGACTCTTGATTTCTGCTCAGGTCATGATCACACAGTCCTGAGTTTAAGCCCTGCATCAGGCTCTGCAATGATGGTGCAGAGCCTACTTGGGAGTTTTTCTCCCTCTCTCTCTCTCCTGCTTGCTCTCTCCCCACTAAATAAAAATTAAAAAAAAAATTATTATAAAAAAAAAAGAGAATCCTGGACATTGTGTTTATATGAGCAGTTTTCAAAAAACCTTCAAAACTAGGTCTAAGCATTGTTTTAATCCATTGTCAGGGAAATGGCCTCTG
Source organism: Neofelis nebulosa (assembly GCF_028018385.1). Classification (NCBI taxonomy): domain Eukaryota; kingdom Metazoa; phylum Chordata; class Mammalia; order Carnivora; family Felidae; genus Neofelis; species Neofelis nebulosa. The sequence continues at coordinate 38,514,744 of NC_080798.1, forward strand.
CTTGCCTGAGCTTAGACCACTTCTGTTGTTGATTCTGCACATGCTTGTTCAGGCAACAAAAGCAGAAGCAAAGACTACGGACTGTTGATAATAAAAAAGAATCCTCTTGCGCGTATATCCTTATAGAAAAGATGTTCTCTCTCTCTTGATTAAATGAATGAAGGTGATCAACCACCGAGAACAGCCTCAACTTTCCATTTGTGTCTGGCCCCTTCTCCCTTATTTCTGATCCAAGCATTATCCTAGATTTGGTAGAAAGTCTACGGAAAGCACATTTGGCACAGGGGATCTGTCTCTGTGGGGCTTATAAATAATAAGAGCTGGAACAGACAGACTTAAAGCAAATCATAAATCTCTGAGTCCAATATACTTTTCTGCTTTACTCACATGACCGTACTATCACGGACAACCAAAGGGATCACAAAGATGTACAACACTATTGCACAATATACGAAAACCTCATACAAACAATAAAGAATCCAGAGATAACTATAATACCTATTTACATATTCGATGTCAGTTCTCTTACATCTAACCCTCTATCTCCTCTATCTGTCACCAGCATGATGTGCCATTTCAGATACCTTCTTTACTCCATTTATAAAACCCATGAAATCAAACACAATTACTTTACGCACCACTAGAAAGAAATAATTTCATCATTTTCTCAGAACAAGACTACCCAACGCTGTATATTGCAGCTGGAACTGGCAAGCTCATAAACAAGTATATGGGGGTAATGTGGAATTCTTCAAACAAGAGGCTTCCTAGGCATTTGCTGAAACTCAATTCTTTGGAACTTGAACTGCCTTGAATTACAGCCCACAATATAAATAATTTCTCACCCCCCATTTTTGCCAAGATAGGACAAAATTAATGATCTCTCATGTTCCTATGAAGACTTTAGAATCTGTGCATATTTCACCACGTGTGTATGTATGAAGAGTAGACTGAATGAGACAGAAAAGAGAACTCCCTTCAGGATAGAATTTATATTTCAGAGTAGAGAGACTGTGAGTCAAGCCAGCTATTTTTGTTGCCATTCCAGACTCGACGCAATTTTCTCTTTGATTTGGAAAGAAAGCAGCATTTTCCCTCCAACTCAGACAGTATGTATCACACAAATCCACACACAAACACACACACTGCAACATATAGAGAGAGTGGAAGGCAAAGGAGTGTGTGTGTGTGTGTGTGTGTGTGTGTGTGTGTGTGATAGAGAGACAGACAGAGAGAAGGAGAGAATAGGTGCAAAAAAGACAAAATATTGGAAAATTTTGGTTCCTGCAAGGCTTAAGAGAAAATTTTTTTAGAAACCGCATTAACCTGCAATTCATAAACAGTAAGTTAAAAACCAAGAAGGGGGATTAAGAATGAAGTTTTTGTCACAGTTAAGAAAAAAAATACTTGCAAACACCATGCCAAAGTGTGTGAGCAATGGTCTTGCCTTCACAGAGCTGATCATCGAGTCAGATATTAGAAGAATTGTAATCTTTCTTTGAATACTTTTATATGTTTATTAAAGAAGGATGGAAAACCAAGTAACGAGTTTCTTTTTCTATTCCTAGAAAGAGTATCCTTTAAAAGCTGCCCAAGGAGCAACCCTGAATAAATGATGCCCAAATGGCAGAAATACTTTATACTTCCTCACCTGCTTTTAAGTATTTCAACATAATTGCCCAGGGTTTAGTCTGGGGACAATGGAAAGTGAGTGAACCCTAAGTACCTTGAAAGCAGCTGTGATTTTCATAACAATATACAGGTATTTAACATACAATGATATGCTCCACTGGGATGTACAGAATCATGATTTAGTTAAAGTGTTTGTGGTAAGACTGGAAAGAATAAAACCCCGGATTCACTGCATATTTGCTGTAAGACTCTTAGACAACTGTTGGATTTTCTTAATCCAAACAAAGGAACAAAAGGCCTCATAGATATGTGTGCCCATCCAATCAGGTGAAATTGCTCAGTGTAGTGTTGGTCTACAGTAGTAATGATAATGATGTTGATAATGAGATAACAACGGTGTAGATTTAGTGAGCACCTACTGTGTGTAAGACACTAGCTCAGGAATTTTGTAGGTGATGTTATTTTTATTTCTTAATTAACAGGTATTGAAGCCCTACTAAATGGCACTGAATGTAAATTAGTTCCCTAAATAATAGTAAAAGAAAATTGTTTTAAAAATTACAAACTAGGGCATCTGGGCAGCTCAGTCGGTTAAGTATCTGAGTCCTGACTTTGGATCAGGACACGAGCTCATGGCTTTAAGATAGAGCACGGTGCCGAACTATGCAATGAGCATGGAGCCTGTTTAAGATTCATTCTCTCTCTCTCTCTCTCTCTCTCTCTCTCTCTCTCTCTCTCTCTCTCCCTCCCTCCCTCCCTCCCTCTCTCTCTGCCCCTTCCCTTGTACATGCATGTTCTCTCTCTTTCTCTCAAAAATTGAAATACAATAAAATAAAAATAAAAATTACAAACTGGATGTGCAGAGAAGAGAAACAATATATCCAAATTTGCATGTTTAACGAGCGGCCTCCCAGATCCACAGCTTCCTCTCCAGAGTCTACCTGTTCTCTGCTGCTCATTTGAGACTCTAGCATCTCATGTTGTACATTAAATCCTATTCTATAAAAGGTTATCTAAGTTGCCACCTGAATATTTTGATCCCCTGTATCTGAATAAAATTAATGTATTCACCTCCATGTCTTGCCTAAGTTTCTAAAGCCACTGAAAAATAAAAGATGATACAGTGAATCTTACATTTCATTGTCTAAATCCTACAGAAATGAGTTTCCTGGAAGGTAGACTGATACATTGTTATTCCCCAGCTTTCCATGATGCTCTTACCTAGGACAACCAAAAATTAAAAGGAAGTAATACGTAAGTCAACTTTATATTGAATCATAAAGGGGAAGAATGTTATTAAGACTGATTTCTCTTAAACAGGAGGGAGAAACGTGAATATCAAAAGAAAAACAAGTGAAGAAGGCCTGAGCATCTTCTCTCTTAAACAGAGAGCACTTTCCTCATTTCCCTATCAGTCTGGTGTGTACAGGAAGACTGAAGACACAGCATCATGTAAAAGGAGTTTACCGTTTGTCACGTTTCAAGATCAGCTGCCTTGTCACTCTGCGAGGCAGCACAGATCTTGATAACGTTCCAGCACCAAAACGCCTCATGTTTCCCCAAGACACTGAAGTTTGCTTCACCATGGGATTCCTGGAGTGCTGTCAGTTGTACCTGATACTTACCACCTCACGAACCGTTCTGTGTCTGGCCATGACCAAACCTCTCCTGGGCTCCTCTCCTGACCTCTCAGGAGCAAAGATCATGAGAACGCAGATGTCCTTCACACCTGGCCTCAAGGCAGAAAGATCTTTTGTCTGTTTCCCTAACTGCAACTGAAATATGTAAAGAGAACACCGTTCGTTATTTTAGTCCTATCTTCCTTTTCTGTTTGTTGTGTGCCTGTTTGTTTTCTGAGATATACCTATGTTAGCCTCTTGCGAGGTACAGAAAACAATGGGGAACAATGTAAGCAGAGGCTCCATCTTCAGGAATGATAAGCACAGATAACTACACAAGTAACTAATTAATTATAATTTGTATGAAGGAAAAGACAGAATGATAGGAAGGCTTGAACACACTCGGAAGAAAGGATAAAAATCCAAACTAGAAGGATGACGAGGAATTAGACTCTCCTAGGCAAAATCAATGCCACATGTGGAGTCTCTGAGGCCATCACGCACAAGGGACAAGAAGTAGGCCTGTGAGGGACAGTAAACAGCTTGAAAACACAGGGATGTTGGCACAAATTGAGCGGAGCATTAGCAGCCATGTTGTAAATTTTGAACAATCTCTACAATGCAATGGAGAAACACTGACGATCAGTAAGCAGGAACATGCCATAATCAGAGAATGCACTAGAATTCACAGAATAGCGAATCCAGACAGCCAGCATGGAGGCCAGCCAGAAGTCTGAGTGAAATATAATGGTCTCTTGGACTAGGATGGGGAGGGAAGACACAGCAGTTGAAAAGGAGAAGGTGACCCTTCTCTACTGTAAAATGGTTCAAATCTGACTACATTTATTTCTAAGAGCAAAGGGAAGACACACAAGGGTGTTTGGCAAGGGAATGCCATGCTCAAAACCCTGTTTTAGAAATAATCACTCTTGCTATTATAAAACCACAGAGGAGGGGATCAATGATAACTATGACCTGTGACTTGCTTCTGAGCAATACAATACAGCCAAGGTGATGGGGCGAAGGGATTATGTCACACGAGACTGCTATGACTGTTATGCCAGAGACTCTCTCTTGGTGACTATGAAGGAGGAGGTTGCCATGTTCTGAGCTGTCACAGGGAAAGGCCATGCAGCGAGGAAGGGAAGATGGTCACCACACAGGAAAGAAACAGACACCCTCTGGGGCGCCTGGGTGGCTTGGTCGATTAAGCATCTGACTTAAGCTCAGGTCATGATCTCATGAGTTCAAGCCCCACATCGGGCTCTTGTGCTGACAGCTCAGAGCCTGGAGCCTGCTTTGAATTCTGTGTCTCCCTCTCTCTCTGCCCCTCCCCTGCTTTTTCTCTCTCCTCTCTCCCTCTCCCTCTCAAAAATAAACATTAAAAAATTAAAAAAATATATGAAAAAGAATTGAAGGCCCTCATGAATCTGAACACTGTCAATAACCATGAGACTTTGGAATTAGGATTCTTGCCCAGTAGAGCCTCAGATGAGATCTCAGTCCTGGCTGACACGTTGACTGCAGCTTTCCAAGATGCTTAAATGCAGAAGACCCATGGCTCTCCTTGCTTGGATCCTGTCCCACAGGTTGTATGAGATTCAGTTTTGGATGTGCTAGTTGTTAAAAAACGCTTCTCAATCTCACATATACATGTCATGCGGGCAGTTGGGAGTTATAGGCCAGGAACTCAGCACAAAGTAAAGAAATGAGATATTAAAAATTCTTTCATTGGGGTGCCTGGGTGGCTCAGTTGGTTGAGTGGCCAACTTCAGCTCAGGTCATGATCTCATGACTTGAAGGCTCCTGAGTTCAAATCCTGTGTCAGGCTCTGTGCTGACAGCTTAGAGCCTGGAGCCTGCTTCAGATTCTGTGTCTCCTTCTCTCTCTGCCTCTCTCCTACTAAGGCTTTGTCTCTCTCTTTCTCAAAAATAAATAGAAATTAAAAATTAAAAAAAAAATTCTTTCATAGAGTAGGTAGGATCACAGAAACAAAGAGTAAAGGTATAGTCTTAAGTAGAGGTAATAAAATAATTGATTATTTGAACAAACTAACTAGCTTAATTCTGAAAATGTATCCTAAACAAAAACCACCATGCAGGAAGACTCAAATTTATATACACTGATGCTCAGAGAATTCAGAAGGAGCATGCAAAGAAAGCCAATGAGGCAGACCTTTGGAACAGGTAGTTATACCTCAGAGCCTGGGCCAAATGACATTGTTTGGAATATTACATACCAGAGTATTTTATCCTTTCACATAATTTTCCTTTTTAAGCCCCATTTTAAAGACAAAGAATCTCAGATTCAGAGAGGTAAATTCCCTTCCTAGGGTTACCCAATAGTTAAGAAGAGATCACAATTCAAACACAGTCTGGCTTCAAAGCCTAAGCATTTACCTTTGAATATTTCAAGGAAGCATTACATCAGACACAGGGAAGCAAATTTTTATATTCTCCACGCAGTCCTATCCCTAACCTTGGATCTTACATATCTAAGCATTCCCCCACCCTGCTCAAATTGGTTTCTATAGTACCAGAAGCTCTAAAGAAGTTAAAGAGCTACAGATATATCTAACGAGTCAGGCAAATCTTAAAATTAATCAGGAATGTCTTTTCTGTTCAAAGCAAATGCCAAGTCTAATGTGTTCGAATGTCCCTTCAAAACCCAACATGGCTCTTGTGTCTGAGGCGTGGGGATAAGGAAGCTTCAAAACTGCCTTTTTCACCGAGGATGATAGCACAGCAATATCTCACTTTTATCATGACATCTTGAAATATCTTCTGATCAGATGTGTTTCACTTGATGGATATGAGGTAAAGGCTCCCACCAAATATTTGAAACAATCACACACTTTTCTTTTCATCCACCTGCTTGCTCACTGAATACAATGTTAATTGTTCATACGCTCTGGATGGCTAAGGCCTAGGAATGGAAAGATGATGCTGAAATGTTTTCCATTTTGCAGAAATGGATCGTTTAGCAGAGCCCACACAGTCCTACTAGCACAGCCTCTGACCAATGCACAGGACTTGACTTCTGAGCAGATGATAGTGTGTGCCTATTCCTCATCTGTTCCAAAGATCTTAAGAAATGGCCACAGCTCCTCTAGTCACAGGAAACATGAAATTTTAATGGATCCCCTGCCATGCAAATCTTAGGTGAGCAAAATTCCCAGGGATATCTCCAGGCATCTCTGGGTCCTCCAGGCAGTCTTGGTTTCTGCTGTGATGGTCCTGCCACATCTTTGGCAAGATGTAAGTAGCTGGTGACCCTCCCTGCCAAACTATGTGCCCCTTGGTGGTAGGTATGGCTAAGAGAGAACATGGGCTGTGTGTGTCCTTGCATGGCATATACCAAAATGTAAACATGCACTTTGCATAACAAGTTGCTCTCTAAAATAGGAGCAGCATTCCAGCAGGGTACTCTAGGTATGCAAGGAATCAGCATTAATTAGTTTCAAATCCACAGTGACAGACATATACCCATTCCATTCTCCTTTTATACTAAAGGCATAATCTCAGTTTTATGCCTATATGAGTTTAACAGCTGATATTTGCCAATATGCTTTAATATACCAAGGCACATGAAGGCCTACAAATAAAAGCCTTCATCAGGCAACAGTGTCTATACAAAAGTCAATGACTTTTATATATTTATGTATATCTCACATGATGTCTACCTAATGTTTTGTATATGTTTCATTATATCTAATGTTACATTTGACATTTATCTATTTAAGGCAAATGATACTAGTGATGAAATAAAGTTTCCTTTTTATTTGTATTTATTTTTTAGAGAGATAAACAAGAGTATGGGCAGGAGAGGAGCAGAGAGAGAGGGAGACACAGAATCCGAAGCAGGCTCCAGGCTCTGGGCTGTCAGCACAGAGCCAGATATGGGACTCGAACCCAAGAACTGTGAGATCATGACCTGAGCTGAAGTCGGACACTTAACCGACTGAGCCACACAGGTACCCCCTAAAGTTTCCTTTTTAAATGATAATTTATATCAGTAAACAAAATTATAATAGTTTTCTCTAACATGACATGTTCCATGTAATTAATGTCATACTTGATATAGGACAAAAATCCCAGCGGCAAATCTCAAAGGACTAAAGGTCAGTTTGGGGCTCTAAGGAAACTACTAGGGGTTTGCAACACGGCCTACAGACTCTAGAGAATGAATTCTTAACCACTAGGTCCTTCTTTCTGCACACAGAGTTGAGTTTTCATCTCTGTGACTTTACTGTACAAAAATGTAGGTGGTTTGATGATAACATTAGAGACAATGGAGAAACAGGGAGTGAAATGTTTAAAACAAAAATAAAAGGTAGAAGGCTCCTCAGTGGCTCATATGGTTAAGTGTCTGACTCTTGATTTTGGCTCAAATCATGATCTCACGGTTTGTGGGATCAAGCCCTGTGATGGGTGTGGAGCCTGCTTGGGACTCTCTCCTCTTTCTGTGCCCCTCCCCTGCTCATGCTCATGTGCACTTGCTCGCTCTCTCTCTCTCTCCCTCCCTCCCTCCCTCTCACAAAAACAAAAAGAAAAGGCAGAACTGCAGTTTGGGTGTTTTTCCCCTTTGGGGTAAAAGTAATTCTAATATGTAAATTTCTTTTACAAAAAAGTGAGATTTGGAGCATCTGAGTGGCTGAGACAAGCATCCTACTCTTGACGTGGGCTCAGGTCATGATCCCAAGGTCATGGGATGGAGCTCCATGATAGGATCCACGCAGAGCAGAGGATAGAGCCTGCTAGAGATTCTCTCTCCTGTCTCCTTCTGCCTCTCTCCCCAGGCTCATCCTCGCTCACTCTCTCTCTCTGTCAATCAATCAATCAATCTGTTTCAGGAAGATTAGAAACCACTTCTGTGTCCCATGGATGCAGACTTACCAAACCAATTCTGGCCTTGATGTGGAAGTTCCCACTGTCTGCCTTGAGCTGGGTACGTGGTGAAAGGACATGCGAAATAACATATCTAATGGTAAAGTCACCTTCTAACACCAAAACCAAAAAGAAAAGAGGAGAAGTGTGGGAGGAATCAACAGGATAAAGGAATTTAAAAAGCACCATATTCACTGATTCATTCACGTGTCTCGTAAATATGGTTGAACTGGTTTCAAGCTTGTCTGGAGCATTGAGAGAAAGAAATGAGACACAAAAGCCAAAAGGAGTGCATGAGTCCAATTGTGTCAAGCACAAAGCAGGCAAAACATTATACTTTTAGAAGTGAGGATACAGGTTACTCTTGTGGAAATAGTGTCAGGAAGAAGCCCAAGAATGAATTTTGCAAGGCAAATACTATACTGATTTTTTTCTATTTGGGTGCTAATTACATGAAACTGTTCAGTTTGTGAGCATTTGCTCTTATGACATATGCACTTACTGTGTGGATATTATACTTTAATGCATAATTCAAAAATATGTACCAGGGACAAGAGAAGGCAAACATGCAGAAAAGCCTGAATAAGAACAAGAATTGCCTTCTGTGCTTATGAAAATTCTAAGTCACCAATGCCCTTAGTGCTACATGAAGCAGGGAGACAATGCTGGCTTCACAACACATGGTCTTACTTTCCTTGCTGTAGGGTCCCCCTAACAGGTGCTCAGAGGGACTTGCACTGTAGCACTTGCTCTTGCACCGTTGGTGGGAATGCAAACTCGTGCAGCCGCTCTGGAAAACAATGCAGAGGTTCCTCAAAAAATTAAAAATAGAACCACCGTATGACCCAGCAATAGCACTGCTATGAATTTACCCAAGGGATACAGGAGTGCTGATGCATAGGGGCATTGGGACCCCAATGTTTATAGCAGCACTTTCAACAATAGCCAAATTATGGAAAGAGCCTAAATGTGTATCAAATGATGAATGGATAAAGAAGATGCTGTTTATATATACAATGGAATACTACTCAGCAATGAGAAAGAATGATATCTGGCCATTTGTAGCAACATGAATGGAACCAGAGGGTATTATACTGAGTGGAATCAGTCAGAGAAAGACAGATACCATATGTTTTCACTCATATGTGAATCTTGAGAAAATTAACAGAAGACCATAGGGGACGGGGGGCAAGTTACAGCGAGGGAGGCAGGCAAACCACAAGGGACTCTTAAATACAGAGAAAGAACTGATGGTTGATGAAGGCTGGGGAGAGGGGAAACTGGGTGATGGGCATGGAGGAGGGCACTTGTTGAGATGAGCACTGGGCGTTGTATGGAAGCTGATTTGACAATAAATTATTTTTTAAAAAAAGCGTGCTCAGAGTGCACATACACAGCATTTCCTGGAGCTGCAAGACACTGCAAGAGCCACTCTTAAGGCAGATCCTGGCACTTCTCCTTTCGTTTAATTTTGACATTGTAACTTGTTACATATACATAAATGTGTGGGGACTGTTTAATATTATTTCATTGTTACCTAATGGTATCAGCAGCCCTAAAAATTACAAAGGAATAACAACACCAAAAAAAAAAAAAAAAAAAAAAAAAAAAAAAAAAAAAAAAAAAAAAAAAAAGGATCCTGGGGTGATTATCATTATACAGATGGTTTTGTCAAGGTGAGAAAAAGGACACTAAAGACATACTCAGGAATGAATTTTGTCCTTTGTTTTCAGTCTTGATCATCCAGCTTTTCTTTAATAGTAATTTTTAAAAGAACAAAGCACAGAAGATGGCATGTTATCTGACATCCATTAAAAGCATCTATGAATATAAATGGGTGGAAGAGTGACATTGCATTTGGCATGAAGGGTCTTTTTTCATACTGAACTGAGAATATTCCTTCACTCATTTTCTCTTTCTTTCCCAGGTCAAGGAGATACATGACCTTTTCAAAAGCCTGGGAGAAGGGATATCCCATCCCCAATTCCAGTTTAAACATTCCCAAGAATGCAATATTTCAGTTCATTGTGTTTAAATGAGCAGCAGTTGATGGCAGATGAAGACAAAACTTCCTCTTTTACTCATATTATATTATGAAGATAAGCACGACATATTACTAATGCCACACCTTGCCCTGAAGAGCCAAGATGTTTCAGAAGGAAGACACAAGAGTGATAGTCTATTCTCTAGGTTTATATAATGAAAAAAGAACTTCATATAATTTCAGTGTGCATAAATATTGATTATCTTTATACAGGGTTAACATATCCAGGAAGAAAAATGCTTCTATATCCCTTCTCTAATAGACCAAACTTCCTGTGAATAATTTCTTTCCACTGGCACCGACAACACACAAAAGACAATTATATATTTCTTATGAAATTTTTGTTTTTAGGAAACATAGTATGTCCCTCCCCTTGTGGAGATGTCATGTATGGATGGAGTATCATGGGAAGCCAGTGATGGGAATTACCTAAGACTCAGTATGTTGCTAGAAAACCAGAGACTAAAAAATCCAGTAAGAACTTGCAGAGTCTTTTCTTTGTTACTTATTCATCATTTTCTTTTCTTTGTTACTTAGTTCATCTCCCTACCTCTCTCGGTCAAGTGTACCTTTTTGATTTCTCTAATAGACACCGTGAAAAGATGATGTCTACATGGTGATTTACATGTTCACATATTTACATGTTGAGCTGCTTAGAAAGATACTATTTCAAAATCTTCTAAGTCTTCATGGCAAATTCCTGGGGTTGAGACTAAGTAAATTCGATGTGATCAAACATCTACCTGTGTTCCAGAACAGAAGCAACCTTATATAAACTGACTGTTAATTATCCATACTGTCAACAGGGAGATGGACAGTTAGCAGAGATTAAACACAGCATGAGTTAAGCAGACACTCAATGGATGTTCACTACAGCCTGAAAGAGGTAGGTTCTCCATAGGTGGTTATGGACTAGAAGATACTCATTTTTTCACTCATTCCCTTTTTTCACACAAACTTTCAAAAAGCAGGAATGGGCAGAGTAATGTTGTTAGTGGCAAGCTGGTGAACAGTGCCTATGAACAACACACAAAGAATAGAATAAAGAGGACTCATTTTGACCAGAATAAAGGAAAGATTAAAAAAATGGGGGCGCCTGGGTGGCTCAGTCAGTTGAGCATCCGACTTTGGCTCAGGTCATGATCTCACAGTTTGTGAGTTCGAGCCCCGCGTCGGGCTCTGTGCTGACATCCCGGAGCCTGCTTCGGATTCTCTGTCTCCCTCTCTCTCTCTGCCCCTCTCCTGCTCATGCTTTCTCTCTCTCTCTGTCTCTCTCTCTCTCTCGTTCTCTCTCTCAAAAATAAATAAACATTTAAAAAAATTAAAAAAAATCCTCTTGGGTTGCATTTCCAAAGGTCTGACAGTATTTTAAGATAGTTCCTGTTTGTAATGTGATGACTGGAACTCATTCAAGTACTTATGTCCATCTCTATATTAACTGATTGTTTTCTATTCTAGGTTTTTGATGACCTGATGATCAAAGAGGGATATCTTTATAGTGTTTTGTAGATTATAGATAGGGCTTTGTGGTTAGTACTTCCATTGAACCAATTAAAATTTCTTATAAAATTAAATATAAGCAGTCATACCCCTAGATATTTATCCAACTAAATTTAAAACTAACTTCTAGGGGCACCTGGGTGGCTCAGTCAGTTAAGGGTCCTACTTCAGCTCAGGTCATAATCTCACAGTTAATGGATTTGAACCCTGCATCAGGCTCTGTGCTGACAGCCTGGATCCTGGAGCCTGCTTCAGATTCTGTGTCTTCCTCTCTCTCTGCCCCTCCCTTGCTCATGCTCGCTCACGCTCTCTCTCTCTCTCTCTCAAAAATAAGAAAAATAATAATAAACATTAAAAAAACTAATTTCTAAACAAAAACTTATACATGAATGTTTAGAGCAGCTTTATTTATCATCACACAATACTGGAAGCAATAAAAATATCCTTCAATAGGTGAATGGATAAACAAACTATGGTAATCCATATGACTCAATACTACCTATTGGTTAAAAGGAATGAACTATTAAGCCATGCAAAAACATGGATGAATGAATCTTAAGTGCACACTACTAAGTGAAAGGTCTACATACTATATTATTTCTTTGTAGGACATTCTAGGAAAGAATCAATAAACAGATCAGTGCTTACTGGGAGTTAAGGATATGAGAAAGTTTAATAGGTAAAGCTCAAGGGATATTTTTAAAGCAGTAAAATATTCTGTATGATACTGTAATGATGGAATCATGGCACAACATACTTACAAAAATTTTAAAATTTATAGCACAATGAGTAAATCTTAATATATGCAAATTAAAAAAATGGATAATAGAGTTTCCCAGGATAAAATATAACCTGTGAGAAAATAATGCCACTATATTACATATGTATTTTAGAACTTACTGAGGGCGATGGGGGAAAAAGGGGGACCTAAGTGTGTGAGTGTTTGTATATGTTTGTATATGTGTGTATATAAGTATACTGTGTTTGTATATATACACATTAACATAATAATACACTAACATACTAACATATATACTAATACATGGATTAGTAGATTATTAGTACATATACTACTATCCATATATATTTGTACAATATATATGTGGTGTGTGTGTGTGTGTGTATAATTTAGTATATCCACATATATTTGTCCTCCCTGTATCAGCTGAGAGGGCCTAGAAGCAAAGGCAACTCAGTAGGAACAAATACACCCAATACTCATCTTGGTTTGTAACACTCCAATAAAAGGAACTGGGGTTCCTTGGAAAAATAGTTTATTCTAGAATTGGAGTAATAATTATACAAGATGAGCCTGGAGCATCATGAAGTGCAAGAAAGTAAGAAAGTAAATAAGTGCTAAAATCTAAACCAAAGTACTGATGATGATGATGATGATGATGATGATGATGATGATGATATTTATTTTTGGGACAGAGAGAGACAGAGCATGACCGGGGGAGGGGCAGAGAGAGAGGGAGACACAGAATCGGAAACAGGCTCCAGGCTCCGAGCCATCAGCCCAGAGCCTGACGTGGGGCTCGAACTCACGGACCGCGAGATCGTGACCTGGCTGAAGTCGGAAGCTTAACCGACTGCGCCACCCAGGCGCCCCGATGATGATGATGATGATAATGATGGACGGATGGATGTTAAAGGGACACAGGAAACAACTAAAATGCCTTCCAGCGGCCAAAGCTGACAAAGAAATTGAGCAAGAAAATAAAGTTGTATTGGATTATAAACCAAGATACAAAAGAAATAACACTTGAGTACACATATTGGTGAAAGGAAAGGAAAGGAAAGGAAAGGAAAGGAAAGGAAAGGAAAGGAAAGAAAAAAGAAAAGAAAAAGAAAGAAAGGAAAAATACAGAAGAGAAAAATCTCATATGTATGAGAAATCACATGAGCAATGCTATTATGTGGTGTGGGAGGAAAGCATAACCTTCCACTCTTTTTTTTTTCTTAATTTTTTTTAACGTTTATTTATTTTTGAGACAGAGAGAGACAGAGCATGAACGGGGGAGGGTCAGAGAGAGGGAGACACAGAATCTGAAACAGGCTCCAGGCTCTGAGCTGTCAGCACAGAGCCCGACGCGGGGCTCGAACTCACGGACCGCGAGATCATGACCCGAGCTGAAGTCGGCCGCTTAACCGACTGAGCCACCCAGGAGCCCCGACCTTCCACTCTTTAAATATATACTGCACACTGACACTTCCTTCCAAAGGGTACAGTATGGAAAAGGAGGGAGAGAGTAACTTTATGGTAGAGGAATCTAATAAAATAATACCTCAGCCAAGTGATCAAGATTAACATCAACAAGAATAAATCCTACTGATAGTAGGTACCCTTGATATAATGTGATGAAAATGTCACTTTTACTTCTGTGGTCTTCCTCCCCAGACACCTTCTCCCCTTCTCCCACATTGAATATATTTCTTGAACTCAGATGGCTCCTGTAGCTTGCAAAGATTCATAATTGTTCGATAATGATGAGATCTGAAAAATGTGACATGGTTATATAGGGAAGACTCTTTGGTGTCATGCTCACTGACAAAAAGAAAATGAATAAAATCTTCTTGGCAACAAATATGGTTATACTGACTTTAAACTCTTCAAATGCAGGCACAAGGGATGAAAACCTGTTCCCTTACAATGCGAGATGTATTTGAAGCAATCTATGTATTCTCATCTACAGCTCCTATATAACTATTTTTTGTTTTTTTAGGATATCGAATTATATATCAAGTACGTACACACACACACACACACACACACACAGCTCTTTTATCCATAGGTCTACATTTTACATATCTGTGTATCTTTATTTTTCCCTTTTAACAGCTCTATCACTTTTTATCTATTAATCTATGTGCTTATCTACACATACAGCTATCTCGCCATATAAATCTCATTGTTTTTCTCTATGTGAAGTTATTGGTAAGCAGAATAGGAAATAACAACAACACATACCTCATAAAACAACCAAGGAATAAAGCGCTTGGCTCTAAAATAATCAAATGGTAATTTTTAAAGTCCAATGAATCCAGGAAGTACTATTATTAAGCCCATCATGCACAAATATCAAAATTAAAGAAATAATATTAATAAATGCATAGACATTCTAAGGAATTCCCACCAGCTCCAAGAGGCAAGGTTCTGAGAAGAGCATGCTGATACCAAAAATATATTGACAAAGGTGTCCTACATTCATTTTCAGCCAAGACTTCAGAATTTCACAAATGCATGTTTTGGAGCTGCCCTGACATGCAGTTGATTCATGTCTCTAGCAGGCAAAGATTAAACTCTATAAGCTTTTACTCTTTGGTTCCTTTTAATTCATGATTTCCTGGAATGACAACATAACAGAAAAACTCCTAACACTGTGGGTGTTGATACTAATTCACAGAGCTCTGGACACAAGCATGGCTTGAATAACTTACAGAAGACTTGCCCTTTTGCTTCTGGAATCAATAAATATGGTGAGTCCTAAAATATTAATTCTCTTATGAGGGCAAAAAGACAAGGAAGACAGCAGATCATTGGATTGTCTAGGTAGAATACTACCTTGGTTTCTCAAACCTCAACCTATAATACAAAGTTTTTCTGGAGGTATTTTAATTTTCCTTATGATAAGTACAGATTTGCTGATCGGAGAATACTTTCAGTATTTCACACATGTATCCCTAATGAAGGTTAGCTTCCTTATGCAAAATAGAAACTACACAATCCTCACGTCATCTTTGAGTTTTGGAACCACAGCTGTTATAGGCATTCATATCAGGTAGAGCAGCTGGATTTCTTTTGAGAGTATTTATTTCAATCCTCATGATTTCCTACCCATGTTTTCCTAAAGAATTGCAGTTTTGCTCATCACTCTGAATCAAACAAGACAAAAAAATATAATCAAATCCATCAAGATATGTATTTCCCTTTCTTCATTTTGCATCTTTCCATTAAAATAGAGAAAAGTACCATTTTTTTTTAATCCAGACAAGAAATCTACAACCTCTACATTATAAGAAAGGAGAATGTGAAGCTTAAGACTGTTAGTATGAACATTCTTTGATATTTTAAGCTTATGTGACAAAAAATGTTTCTTTAATAATAATAAAAAAAGAATATGGGAATGAACTCTTTATTACTTTGGGAATCTTGTTCATATGACTGAAATAAGTACCAGGAAGTGACAAGAATGACAAGTTAATCCATGTAAGCTACAGTTGTCATAATTTTTAATTCACTCTTTAGAAACTGCAGATTTTACTATTTAGCTACATGCTAAACTAATATGTGGCCTTGCATAGAATCAAAAATCTCTTCTCTTTGGACATGTGTTTGTAAAGCTTGTATAGTATAAAATTATGCAGTGCTGCAAAATATTTATTTAAAAAATAGCTTCTGGGATCATATAAATGTCTGAATCTCTGAAAGAGCATGTAATACAAATTTATCAAATTATGACATAATAATAAAGACTCAGAAGTACAAAAAACATTGCATTTTCCAAAATTCAGTGTTTATCAATTGAATTTGATTTTTTTTAGTAAACCTATTTTGAATACAGATTGGAAAATGTTGCTATAGGTCCAGTATACAACAAAAAACAACTGAGGAATAGAGGAGAACAAAAGTAGAGAGTAGTATAAGTTTTCTGCCTCCATTCCTGTTTTCCTGCCATCTGAACAATTTCGTGCAAAAGCCATTAAGTGTGACTGGGCAAGATACTAATCTGTGTAAGGATAGAAAGATGAAGGGAGAGTATGACAGCAGATAAACATTTATGTGAGAGATCTGGGGTTGGTCAGGAGGAGCAAATGGAAATCCCTTATTACAGGATGTGAAGGGTGATCCAAATAATAAATATATTGAGGATAAGGAAACTCCAGTTTCTTACAGCTGGAGAAGGGAAAAAAATATACAATGAACGCTCTGTTGTTGCATTAGAACTGGAGGTTTAGAGACAAACTTATGGTTTTCAATAGATCGATTGTGCATTAGTTTCTGAAGGCTACCATAACAAATGATCACAAATTGGATTGCTGAGAACAGTAGGAATTTATTGTCTCACAGTGGTGGAGTCCAAGATCAGTGTTGACTGGCCCACATTTCTTCTGAAGAATGTTCCCTTGCCCCTTCCAGCTACTAGCAGCTCTTGACATTTCTTAGGGCAGCATTCTAATCTCTGCCTCTATCTAACTCATGGCCTGGACTTAACTACTTACATCTATAAAGACTCTATTTCCAAATAAAGGTAAAATCTAAAGTCCTGGCAGACAAAACTTGAGGGGAACACTGTTCAACTCAATACAGATAAGTGAGATAAGTGTGTGTGTGTGTGTGTGTGTGTGTGTGTGTGTGTGTACACATGCTCTCATATGTTACTTCGTTCTGCCCTGTCCACTGAGAAGATATGGGAGGAGCAACACCCTGGTAGCAATGCATACAACCAATACCCTGCATTTGGCACCAAATACAAGTCTGTTTTAAATGGAACCAAGTGTCTTTGTATAAATGGCAAATTCCAGGGCCAGGGCATGGAAAATACAAAAAAAACCTAGAACACTCTCGCCAGAGATAAGACTGTACCCAAAGAATGATGAGGCATGTCAATAGGACACAGAAAAAGTTTCAAGAGCATGTCATGACCAAGCCTGACACAAATATGATTCATAACTATTATCATGGCATTAAGATAAATAACGATAATAACAGTATATAACTCACTAAATAAAACAGAAATATAGAAGTCCAAATTAACATAAATACACAAGCAAATAAATGGGAAGAAAAGAATGTTTTTCCTTAAAGAAGAATATCAAGTAATCAATGCAGACCGAATGAGGGAATTAGTACAACCACCATTTGGCAGCTGTCATGGTAATAATTCAGCCAAGAAACTTCAATGAATGCTAAAACTGGGGGTGTAGTAATTTGATGAAGAATAAGATATTTACTTAGGCTCAAAGCATCTGCCCACAAAGTTGTTATTAAATACAAAGAGTAAAAATAAATAACTTTACAATGGAGGCACATGGTGGACACTGCCTTAATGAAGTCATCAAAAGTTATTATCACCAATAATGTCAAAATCTTGTACCACGTGATACAAATCAATAAGATATCATTTGTGATATCACTTTCCAAGATGCATATTCTGGATCTAATCTCAAGGAAACCTCAGACAAATCCTAACTAAGGAATTCTATAGATTAACTCTTCTATAATGTCCAACTAGAAGGGTCATAAAAGCAAAGGAAAGACTTAAGAACCATTCCAGATTGAAGCACTCTAAGGACACATACTGGTAATGTACCTACAGTCCTGGATTTGATACTTTTAATACAAAAGAACATTACTGCCATGATTGGAGACATGTGACTGAGTTCTGTGCTTTCAATAGCAATGGTACATCAATATAAATTTCCTGATGGTGATGGCTGCATTGTGCATTGTGGGAAGGACTTACTGAGGTTTTCCATGGTGATGGGGCATCAAGTCAGCAACTCACTCTCAAATGGTTCAAGGAAAATACACTTGAACTACATTTACTCCTTTTCTCTAAGATTAAATATATTCCAAATCAAAGATGATAAAAAACACCAAATAAATAATAAGTATTTTATGTGGGCCTTCCTCATAAGAAGATTTGAGGATGTTTATCATAAAAGGACACATTTATAACAAAAAGGCTTAATATTAATGGCAAGAGAAGATAGATAGAAAATGACGGAAATTATTTTCAAATTTTAACATTTTCCTTTGTGTGAGTTAGTGTTCATGGAGAATGAGTTTATGTGTGTATTGCGTATTGACTTCCATAACCGCTTCAGTTGTGAGTCTTTGGAAAGCAGTAAGAATTGCCTTTTTAAAATAGATCTTACTGGGGTATCTGGATGGCTCAGCCAGTTGAGCGTCTGACTTCAGTTCAGATCATGATCACAGTTCAGTTCACGAGTTCAAGCCTTGCATGGGGCTCACTGCTTGTCAGCATAGAGCCTGCTTTGGATCCTCTGTCCCCCTCCCTCCCCCTTCCCAACCCACACTCTTTCTTTCTCTCAAAACAGAAACATTAAAAAATAAAACAAAATAAAATATATCATACTAAGTCATCTCTTAACTTTCTCCCGATATTTTGGTGGATATTTTTGGTGGATAGTACATTCTCCTTTTGCATTCACAACCAGGAAATTCAGAGTCAATCTCAGTTACTCTCTTTAATCTTTATTATATTAGCAGCACTTCAGGGTCAGTCTTCACCACATGGCTCCTAATTAATTTTATTGTTATCTGAATATGTATGTGATGCATTGTTCTTAAATTTGTAAAGTGCTTCTGTGCCTAGGTTGAAAATTGTGCAACTCTCTACCCAAACTTTTCCTTTCCAAATCCTGTCTTCGTTTTTTATTTAATTTGCAAAGTATATTGACCTCAAGCGATCATCTACCTTGGAAAAACATTAACTATTATAAATATGCAGCAGAAACATAGTGCTCATATAAACAAAATTCTCTAGAGATATTATCAAAGATGAGTACAGCATACTGGTTAAACCCATGAGAGCTAGAGCCAGATGTCTGGATTTAAATCCCAGCTCCTTCACTTAATATCTGGATTTGGATTAGCTATTATTTTCCCTGTTTTTCTGATTAAAAATATGAGAAATAAGGAGTTAATATCAGTACTGGTGGTGGAGGGCTGTCGCAGATATTAAAAGCATTTAACGCAGCTTCTGGCATATAGCAACTTTTCAATACACGTTGATCATCCTTAGAGAAGTCCGGAATCACAAAGAAAACTAAGAAAACCTCTAGTGTTATATATCATATAATTGTGTACTCTACAATGCAGTAACATCTAGCAGCTTAAGCGCTATTTGACTTCTCATTCCTTCACCACTACTTTCACTAATATGGGCTTTTGAATGAAACAGGGTTCATTCCAACATATGTATTTTTTTGAAATAAAAAGGTAAGGCTTGCTGAGAAGTTTTTCATTGACCAAGGCATTCATATAGGTTACTGAATCTTACTAGTAGAAGTAACTCACGAATAGATGGCTGTAAAGAAACTCATACACCCTGGTCACTAACTCTTTGCTCTGCCAAGTACTTTACATATAATCACTAAATTCTTCCCAACATATTTATTTAGGTAGAGATCACTGTGCACACTATAAAGTAAGGCTTCTACAGATTTTGTCACACAAATAGAAGGCAGATTTGCAGGCCACTAATCTGAGATTCTATTTTCAACTCAAATAAAAAGTTTATTTTATCTGAACACAGGTTCAGGCATATGGTCAGGGTTAAAGACCCTTCACCCCAATGTACCACAGCATTAAAAATATCTATGTTGTCTGAAACTCAATAGGTATAGGCAAATCTGCATTGAAAAACCCACCTCAACAATGCTAGTTTGGGATTCACAGTTAAAATCAGACAAGCTCACATGCCACTCTTTATGTGGTATTGCTATAAAAGAGAATTCTCATCAAGTTCTGAAATTCACAGAATATAAAAGAGCTGTGTCTCTAGCTTCCAAGTAAGATATTTCTAAAATAATTTGGCTGCCATTTGGGCAAATATATATGTGTGTTTTGTCTTGACAGCCTGTCAGCTGGCAGACAGTTCTTGAACATCACATTCATTTCAATTTAATATTGGTAAATTTCTCAATTAGAATTTTATTTTTCACTTTCTGCACAATGAAACCCCCAGTCCTTGCTGGCATTCCTCAGGGTGTGCAGGTGCAAGTGCTGGCATTTCTGCAGTAGCAAAGGAAGAAAAATGAAAGAACTAAGGAGGGGAGGGAAGAGCCAGGCTGAGAGAGAACAGTGGTAATGGGGAGAGAAAGGAGATAGTAGCTGACCTTCATCCTGATATTCACCTTCATGAGAAATGAAGGGAATAATTCACAGTTGACAATAAAATAGTGCAGCTGCCTCTGCTTCCTTTAACCAGAGAGGCTGGAGTCAAACAGAAACCAGACACCCAATGCGTAAAATCAATACTTGAGCAAAGGTCCAAAGGTAACGTGGGAAACAGATTAATAAAAATGATTTTAAAAACTGCAACAGCCAATTCTGCACAATTACTTAACTTTACAGCATACCTTTACCTTGTGTTTCCTCATGCGATTCTCACACAATGAAAGCAAGATGGAAATTATTATCTTTGCATTATAGCTTGGGAAAATAAGCAATAATTTAACCTCCCTGAACTTCAAAGTCAACCAGATAATAAGGGATGGAACTAGGATTCAAAACTCCATCTAACTTCAAAAACCACACTTTCAATCGCAGCAAAAACCACAGGTTTTTGGAAGAGATGTCAAAGGCTATACATCTTTTAAAAAATAACTGTGTATATGTTACTATGGATGATTTCCTTTAGTCTCTACTTAATTATCAAGAAAATGAATACGTAGGTGTATATTTATACACTATTATGTAGCTAATATTATGTTATTTCCTTTAGTCTCTACGTAATTATCAAGAAAAATCTTTTAAATAGAGGAAAAAATGCATACATAAGTATACATTGATACACTGTATTATGTAGCTAATAATATGTTTAATATGCTTTTCTTAGCTGAATGATCTTGAAGTCTTCAGAAGTTTTGGGGGTTTTCTTTCCCAATGTATTTATCAAGTACATGACTCATATACACAGTAAAGGAAGCCTCTGACATATTTACAATAAATAGATATAGATTTGGTCATTATGATGCAGGAATCGTAATCATGAATTGCAATCAACAGTTCATCACTTATTAGCAATTAAGACAAAGTGTTCTGTATGTATTGTAGGTATCAGGAGTCCTTTAAAACCATCTTACTATAATTTAGATAAAAAATAAAAAGACAAATTAGAGAAATTCTTTGCTCTAAATGAGCTGATCAAAGAAAAAGAGGAGGGGAAAAAAAGAAAAAATAGTTTCTGAGTTCCTGTTTTCATGTCAGATTTTTAATTCTTTTAATGTTTATTTTTGAGAGAGAGAGAGAGAGAGAGCGCGTGCGCGCAAACAGGGGAGGGGCAGAGAGAGGAAGACACAGAATCTGAAGTAGGCTTCAGAGTTTGAACTGTCAGCACAGAGCCCAATGGGGGGCTCAAACTCAACAAGTGTGAGATCATGATCTGAGCCAAAGTCAGAAGCTTAACCAACTGAGCCACCCAGTTGCCCCTGCATGTCAGATTCTTAAAGAAGTATAAACATGGAGATGCTTTTGCTCATTTGTGGGTGTCTCCTTGTGGTGATGGTAGAAAGCTAATTGCTTGCTAGAAAGCCATAGAAGTTTCCCTAGAAAACAGGTCATTTCAACCAGGTGTAGAAGAGCAACTGGATTTTGATGATGATGATGATGATGATGATGATGATGATGATGATGATGATGAAGGAGAAGGAGGAGGAGGAGGAGGAGGAGGAGGAGGAGAACAAGAACAAGAACAAGAACAAGAACAAGAACAAGAACAAGAACAAGAACAAGAACAAGAACAAGAAGAAAGTAGAATTCCTTGCACAAGAGATGGGTAAAGTGGAGTCCTGGCAAGAGATAACATGGGTAAGATAGGAAGACCTAAAATGCTCATTCACTGTTGCAGTGGGTCTATTTATCAAAGTTATAATGTAGGTTAAGAGCAAAGAAATCAAATGAAGCCAAGCTATTTACCTAACTGTGGCCTTCAATTTATACGTTTACTTGTGTCTTCTAGTTGTCTCATCATTTCACCTGCTTTAATTTACGTGACTTTGCTGCACTGCACGTATCCTTGTAGGTTGTCTTAAATGCAATTTGAAATAAGCTGGGGTACTTATTACATACATAAGAATGACTTTTGTAATCTCAGACTATGAATTTTGGATCCCGCCTTATCTTGTCAGGTACGGAAGAGGTCTAACACCTTTCCTCTAATAGTATCAAGTCTAGAAACAGGTGTTTCCTAGACCAAGGCCAGGGGTGGAGGATAGATAAGGATATCCAAAAACAGTAAAAGAAAAGGGAGAAAATCATGTTTTGAAATATATACTGCTCAATAAAATATAATGGATACTTGAATGCCTGCAAACAAGTATGAGCAGGACACTGGTGAATGCAGTGCTCCTACAGAAAGCTCAGTTACAAAGAAGTCTCTAGCAACTGTGATTTCCTAATTCACTCTTGACTTGACCTACCAGCTCAATCCAATATCTGGCTGACTACAGATTTAGACCGTTTTCTCTTTCTCTATGCGTGGCATCTGCATGTGAATATACACAAACAAATAATTAAACATCAAGCAAATATCAATAGGATTAGTCTGGCATGTTGGAACAAATCTTGATAAATCCATCTCAGTAACAATACTCAAACTACAAGTTTGTGAGAGGAATACAAATTCAGCCTATTCAAGTACTATCGTTGTAAGGAGAGATATTTTAATAAAACTGCTTCGTCAGTTCCTATTACTAAGGGACTAAAGCTATTGAGCTGTGGAACTTAGGCCAAAAAAGGGGATTTGGAAATGCAAATCAGAGATAAGACGGTAATAAATGTCTTTCATTCAGCAACACACCAGCCCAGATGCCAGGAACTATTTTAAAGAGGACTCTTAATATTTCTGTGAAATTGGAAGCATACTTACCCAAAATGGACATCTCTGGCACTGTAGCATGATAGGGTCCATTAAGAAACTCCGGTGCATTGTCGTTGATGTCTTGAACTTTAATAATAAATTCAGAAGGAGGTTCCAGAGGCTTGTTTGTCTCCCAGTCCACTGCCTGAGCTGTTAGAGTATATTCAGCCTTTTCCTCACGGTCAAGTCTTTTTATAGCATGGATATCTCCTGTTATATCATTTATTTGAAATATTGTCCCAGCTCCATCACCTGACAGGATATACTTGATTTTTTTGCTTCCAGGATCCAGGTCTGTGTGTAGCTAAAATGCAAAGTGACATGGGTTAGCAATGAGGCAATTTGCAAAGTTATTTTTTAACCACCTTCTGTTTGAGTATCAAGTTGGTTCTTTCTACATTCATTCTAACATCATCAATTTATTCTAACAGTAGTTGTACAAAGAGTTTAGGCACTGTATGCATATCAATCAAAATGAAATATAGAGGCACTTGGGTGGCTCTGTCGGTTAAGCATCTGACTTCGGCCCAGGACATGATCTCACAGCTTGTGAGTTTGAGCCACACATCGGGCTCTGTGCTGACAGCTTGGACCCTGGAGACTATTTCAGATTTTGTGTCCCCTCTCTCTGCCCTTTCCCCACTCGTGTTCTATCTCTCTTTCTCAAAAATAAATAAAACATTAAACACAAAATTAAAAAATATTATAAAACAAAATGAAATACAATAAAATGTATACAAATCAGTTCGAACAGTTTTTTTTAATGTTTATTTATTTTTGAGAGAAAGAGAGACAGAGCATGAGTGGATAAGGTACAGAGGGAGGAAGACACAGAACCTGAAATAGACTCTAGGCTCTGAGCTGTCAGCACAGAGCCCCACGTGGGGCCAGAACTCAGTAACGGCGAGATCATGACCTTAGCCAAAGTCAGACGCTCAACCATACATTTAGAATGATAAAAATATCAAGAGCAAAACACAAAAATCATATATTCTTTTCCATTTATTAATACATTTATTTAAAGTTTTTCTTAGCTACCTTTAATGGGTCATTTAATGGATCATAGTGTCAACAACTATGGGATTTGCTTATATGATAATTCTCTTAACTTTTCCAGAAGTCAATAAGTTAGACTATTTCACATGAAACATGAGAAAAGTGAGGTGTGACAAGGCCCATCATAACCTCTCCAATGTTTCTATTTGATGGGATCAAGTGCAGTAGACCCATAATTCAACTCAGGTCTACCTGTTAGAAAAACAAAAATAATCCAACCTGAAGTATAGCAAGATCTTATATTTTCTATGACCTTCTCTTCTTTGATTTGTACAATTTTTCTGGTCCTGGAAAATTATTCCCATTTGATAAAGAACAGCGGGGCCAGAAAAGGGTCCCCTTTGCAAAATCAGAACTTTGCAGGAGAAATACAAATTCATCTCAGGTCAGGGTGTCATCACTAGCTAGACCCCCAAGGCCTAACCTTTACTACTTTTACCTGCTTGTACCCACTGACCTTTGTTCCACACCTTTCTGTAAGCTCTTCTTTCCAGCTTATCTCTTTATTCAAGCAAAAGACCCTATAGGTACAATATCCCATGACGGAAACCAAAATTATCCTTCAAGCAATAACGAACTGTTTAGAGGAAGAGTTCCATGAACCCAGACCACCCAGACCAGTTTGAACTAAGCTTCTGACTCACACCTGCGCAGATGGACCACAGAGTGACTGACAGTTACCTTTACCTTATTACAATACTAAAATCTCCACCCTGGGAGGAGCACAAGCCTCATATACATAACATACAAATATAATATGAATATGCATGTTTCCTTAAGGTACATGTGGGACCTTAATGCCCACCACTACATCCAATGACAAGGCTCCCCTTTCTAAATATTCATCCTAATCCTAAAAAAAAAAGAAAAGAAAACAAAGTTACCCTTGCTCAAAAGTCACAGCTTTTGAAATTACTCCCCATGGTCTCCTTATTTGTTGCAAAAAAGTTTACTTTGTGTGACAACACCACCTGGTATAGTTTCTATCTGTGACTCACCAAGGACTGAACTCATGTTAGTTTGGTTACAAGGGCAAAAATTTACTGAATACCTACCCTACCTGAAGCATTCTGGTAAGTACTAGGGAAAAGAGAACCCCTCTTTTAAAATTTTCAGCTTACTCTCAAGAGTGAGACAGGAGTGTTCTGACACATGGTACATCTTCTTTATACTATGTTGACTCCTGTTAAAAAAAACTAAAAACAAAACTGTATATATTTTAGTTGGCATTTTTAAAGGAAAATTCACTGAATTATGGCTGAAAATAGTGCTTAAATGTACATATCTTCAGTATGTATATATGTATGTATATATGTATGTATGTATGTATGTCTGTCTGTGCGTGTATCTACCTATTTTCCAGGTATTTCACTGTAAGATTTCAAATTTCAAATTCTTGTTCCTTAAAAAAAAATGCTGCTGCATGGAAAGAAACTCCTAGACTCAAAGATACTGTGTTCTCTTGGGATAACTTTTATTCAGAACAGGCTCTATCGCTTTCTTTGCCAATTTAAATTGTATTTAGCGCTTCAATAAATGAAAAGAATATAAAAAAAAAGACATAAAATAGCAACAAAGAATCCAAACGCATCTAGATCTCCTACTTTACTTTTGCATATTTTAAAAAGTTAAAGCATAAGATTACATCAAATATTTATTGAAACTCAAAATGTATCCCTTTCATTTATTGTATTAAATTTATTAACAAGAGCAAATATTGAAATGCCACTTTATCTTAATGAGTATGGGATTATAATTCATTAATGTGATATTAATCCTAATTTATGATCATTTTAATTTATGTGCATTTTAACATTTTCATTAGCATTTTTATTAAAAAAAGAAAATTTGAATAATATATCCTTCTTGGAGGTTTCCATCCACATACAAGGCATTCCTGAGACACAGAGGTATTGGTATGCGTCACTCTTGGACACAGCATTTTTGCTAAAAAAACTCAAGCCATCCAAATGGTGTTATCCTCATTTATGCTGGAAATTATTTCTGCCATACTTTTCTTTACATTTACCCTTAGCCTCTGATAAGTAAATTGCATTATAATCCTAACTTGGGTTTTGATGGCCCCTTCTGTTAAAAGTAACGGAAGCAGAAGGGGAAAGCATAGGTTTTTGAAGTCATAAAACACAAAGCTAATATTTAGGTCTCTAACCATATGAACTGGAGAGGTGAACGCATTTATTTGAGCTTCAGATACCTTGCCTAGAACACAGGGATAAACCATCTACTCTGCAGATGTGATTTTGGAATCTGAGATCATCTGAGAAATAGAGGAAAAGGGGAGCGGACATAGTAAGGATACAGTAACTAAAACTGTTTTTATATCAGTATCATACTCAACCATTTGCAACTATCTGAAACACTGCAACATAAGTGAAAGCAACTTCCCAAAACTAGATCCTGGAAAAAATGGAAAAAAAAAAAAAAAACACAACAAAACACCAAACAAAAACCCTAAGTAAACATTGTATGCTCCGTCTTTCTTCCAGAAATTCATTTTTAGCAAATCTCAGTAAAATCCAGATCACCTGGCTAACGGTACTCTTGAAACACAGAGAATTGTGTTTCTATATATATTTGGCTCATCCTACTGTCTGTGTCACACATACAAACACACACTCACATGGTTATTCAAGTAACCCACTTGGCATTACAAACAAAAGATGTGTGGATATGTAAGAATGGCAATTTACAGGCAACAAACGCTGTAAGACTCCAGGTGTGGACTTCAAAAGGACATGGGGTGCAGAAAGACAAGCTGTTCTCTTTGTTGTGCATCACACAAGTCAGCCAGCACCTGCTCACTTCAATACAACTTCACTGATCCTGTCACCAAGACCCTCTCTGTGAGATTATGGTGCAAAAGATGTCCCCAAGACACTGAATTTTCACACACCATGCATCACGTGCAAGGGTGAGGACCATCTCCCGAGGGCTGCTTCTGTGACACGAAGCAGGCTGGGTAAGGGACACCTGCAAATTCTCCTTGAGAGGTACAACTCTCAAGGCCTGGCTACAGTACACCCATTCATTTATTAAATATGAACAGAGAATGTTTACAAACAACATACACATGGTTGCTGCTCTCCAAGACCCAAAGGCTAGTGAGAGATAAATACACAGAAAATTCAGGGTAAGCAGACTTATTATTATTATTATTAATCATTATTACATGTCTTGGCTACTTACCATCTGGTATACATTTTTACATGTATAAATGCAATGTTATTCCCACAGCAAACTAGATAATATTTCTCCACTTCACCAATGCAACTAATGCAATTCAGAGAGTTTTCGGGAACTCTTCCACAGAATGCACTATCAGCAAGTGGCAATCTTCAGAGTGTAAGCTTTAGAGTCAATTTCCTGGATTCAAATGCATGCTCTACAGGCTATGATATGGAGGGGTATGGGAGCATACAGAAATTTTACTTAAGTCAGAACGTGAAGTGTGGAGGGACAGAAATGGCCTCTCCAAAGAAGCGATGATTAAAACCTCAGATCTCAAAGAAAGGAGGAAGCACATGCCAGCCACAGGTAATAGTATGGATAATGATCCAGAGAAAAAAACAAAGCATACTGTGTTAGAGGAAGTAAAGATGATTTAATATGGCTAGAGCACTGAGTCAAGGAGAGAAAATGTAGAAGAAAGAAAGAAAGAAAGAAAGAAAGAAAGAAAGAAAGAAAGGAAGGAAGGAAGGAAGGAAGGAAGGAAGGAAGGAAGGAAGGAAGGAAGGAAGAAAGAAAGAAAGAAAGAAAGAAAGAAAGAAAGAAAGAAAGAAAGAAAGAAAGAAAGAAAGAAAGAAAGAAAAAGGCAGGCCAGCCAGGGGTCAGATTATGAAGAGTTTGGAAAACAAGAAGTGGAATTTAGATTTGACTATGAAAGTAACAAGAGTCCATCTACACAAGGTTTCAGTAAGGAGCCTGACATTATCATAATTTTGTTTTCATAACATCACAGAGGTTGGTGTGTGCCTACAAGAAAGGTCTTGTGGGCAAAAGAGGGAGAGGAGGTCAGAGAGAAAACAGACACCAATTCGCAAAGCTGCCTCAATTTTGGTGCTCAAGTTCAGCTTGACACCCATGATCTGTCACATCTACCACCAGACGAATCTTCAATCCCTCTGGTCACTCACTGCAGCCTGGCTGGAGAAGCAGAGTGTCAGGTGTGCAAAGGGTGAACCCAGTTTCTTAGATGAAGTCTTCAATTTCAGGGATCCTAACAGGACTGCTACATATCTGAGGTGAAATGTGAGTATCAGTACAATTGCACCCTCGCCATCTTCCATCTATTTGCATAATACCCCCCAATTAAAATGAGTTTAGACTACAAAAGTCATGGGAAGAAGGATCTGCATTTACATTTCCCCTTGTATTCCCACTGCCTAGTAAGGTGTCTGTCATGGTGTTGGAAGCTCTAAATGTTTTCATGGAATAAAGTGAATGTGAAGGAAAGGAGGGAATTAAGATCTTCCCATTCCATTTTCAAAACAATGATTTAAAGAGGAGAGAAAGGAATTTAGAATAATTAGGCACAGTGATCTAAAGTCTAATCGACTGTAAATCCAAAGCCCTGGAAGTCCCCCAACTGTGTATTCAACTTTAACACCCAATGTAAGAATGGAGACATGGGAATGTTGATGGAAGGATGAGTAGATGGATGGATAAATGGATGCCTAGTGGAAGGGTAATAGACGGAAAATAACAATTATGTGATAATTAGAAATCACTGCTCTCAGAACAAGAGCCCCCGCCCCACCCCAGTCTCCAATGTCACCCACATCTCTTTGTGAATGTCAAAAACAAGTTCAGACTACTTTTCAACCTTCTCACACAGGATCTCTGAGGACACTAAAGTACTCCTAGGACAACAGAGTCTGAGAGGATGAATTCCTCCCTTAATGGCTATTTTAATGCCAAAGAATGATTTAATTACCACTCTGCCACCTTTCCCTCTGGAGTGAGTTTTGAGGGATGACATGCAGTAACCCACAGGGGAAATTACTTCCTCATCACTTCCTTATCAACTGACAACTGGATAGCTCTGGCATCAGAACTTATTGGAAGTTCCACTCTATCTGCACAGACATCACCAAAGAGTGTCTCATTCCCTATCCTGCTCTAGAGAAGTATCCAAGTTGCTAGGAAAGAATCATCTTTTGGGACCCAGAGAAATTAACAGAGATCGTTGTGGCATAAAACTGTCACTTATTGATCCGTTTTTCAAGAATCTGCTCCCCTTTGGAGAAGACAGCAAGCTTAGCACTCTTGAATCAAATTGTATCCTAGCACCTTATTCTCAGTATCTAGTACTGTGCCTGTCAGGGAGAAACAATACCATGGTCTGTGAAACTATCAGTGAGTAGACTGATAATCTCATCCTTACAACCATTTACTACCAAAGATGGCAGTAGGGACTTTGACACAATGTACAATTTTGGTCTAAATCTCAAGAATACGGCACTTCAATCTAAATCAAAAACATATTGGGGCACCTAGGTGGCTCAGGTGGTTGAGCGTCTGACTTTGGCTCAGGTCATGATCTCGCGGTCCATGAGTTCGAGCCCCATGTCAGGCTCTGAGCTGACAGCTCAAAGCCTGGAGCCTGCTTCGGATTCTGTGTCTCCCTTTCTCTCTGCCCCTCTCCCACTCATGCGCGCGTGCTCGCTCTCTCTCTCTCTCTCTCTCTCTCTCTCTCTCTCTCTCTCTCAAAAATAAATAAACATTTGGGGCGCCTGGGTGGCTCAGTTGGTTAAGCGTCCAACTGCAGCTCAGGTCATGATCTCTCAGTTTGTGAGTTTGAGCCACGCGTCAGGCTCTGGGCTGACAGCTCAGAGCCTGGAGCTGTTTCAGATCCTGTGTCTCCCTCTCTCTGACCCTCCCCTGTTCATGCTCTGTCTCTCTCTGTCTCAAAAATAAATAAACGTTAAAAAAAAAGTTTAAAAAAATAAATAAATAAATAAATAAATAAATAAATAAATAAATAAACATTAAAAAAAAACATTTATAGGCTGCTAGGAGATTGAAAGGTCAGGTGAAGAAAAAGAGCACAAGGGCATAAAGATTCTTTTCATGTTTCTAAACTGCTCTCTACCAATAAGGAGCAGGGATTAAAGCCATGTAAAAGGCATAGCATCATCCCAACATTTTGTAAGACAAAGCTTGGGATATGCAATTACTCTTGTGATCACACACTCTAAGGAAAAAAAAAATTCAGTGAAACAACAGTTCTCAAATTAACTCTCCTATAAACCGAGTTACCCTTCAGTTTGTCTTAAGAGGTAAAAAGGCTAAAGAAGAAACACTCCCTGGTTAAAATAACAGAACACAGCATCCCATACTGAAAATGACTCCTGCTTCACAAAAATATAGTTTTCCTAAAGCATCACCACTGGCAAAGGGACAGCATGTTGATATCTCAGACTCGTTCTTTGCATTCTCTGTCAATTACTGGTGTGAGCACTGAACAGCTTGACCTGACCATGGGAACTGGTGTCCAGAGAAATAGAAAGTTAGAAACAAGCCCAAGTGAACTGCTGTTTTTGGCTGCAGGGACCTGAAAATATAGTCAGAAAAAAAATACATTGTCTTCACTACTCTTTTAAAGATAGATGGATGGATGGTGGATGGATGGATAGATAGATGATAGATATAAAGGAAGGAAGGAAGGAAGGAAGGAAGGAAGGAAGGAAGGAAGGAAGGAAGGAAGGAAGGAAGGAAGGAAAGAAAGTTCCACAAGGGAAGGACCTCTATGTACAGTATTAAACATTATACCCAGCAACAAACATCATACTTGGCATATAGTCAACACTCATTAAAGTCTATTTATTTTTTCATCTGCACAGGACCTATTTTAATGTCCAGTACCTTGTCAATGATTTTACATGGATGAAGGACTCAGGTTCAGCAAATATAATGACTTTTTGACACATACAATTAACAATGATAGAACCAGATATAAACTTAGTAAATTGGATTCCAGAGCATATACATTTTAGCGTAATTCTAGAGAGACCCTCAGGAGTACATAAGTAGTTAGTCTAGGGATCTCTCATTTCCCTAGATGAGGAGACAGGATATAAAAGTTTCTCCAGTTTATTCCTGAATGACAATATTTAATAGACACATTTACAAGCCATGAGTATAAAACCATAGAGAACAGGCATATTTTGTGAACTAATTTATCCTATAAAAGTTTGAAATGGAATAGACACAGACATAGGAAGAATGCTCAACTAATAGGAATGTGAAAGGAGAATATTAACAGGAGGCCAGCATACTGTTTGCCAAGAGACTACCCAAGCCAACATTCATGACCTGGGCAAATTTATCACCTTCAGTCTGGACTGTGGCTTTACAGATTTAGAAACATGATGTGTCAGACCCATGAGTCTGAGCCCCTCCCTGGACTTTTGTGCTGATGTTGCAGAGTCTACTTGGGATTCTGTCTCTCCTTCTCTCTGCCCATCCCCTGCTTGTGTGCGTGCTATCTCAAATAAAAAAAGTGAAAATAAAAATAAATAAATTAGGCACCCTATTAACAATAGTAACTAATAATAAAATGGAGCAATTATAACAATATACCATAATACAAGTTCTGTGAATGTGGTCTGTCTTAAAATATCTTCTTGTATTGTGCTCACCCTTTTTCTTGTGATGATGCACAATGATAAAATGCCTACATGAAGTGAAATGAATGATGTGTAGGCACTGTGACGTCATGTGTGAAGCTACTATTGACTGATAATAGATTAGAATGAGGATCTTCTGCTTCAGGATTGCAGTTGACTAAGGGTAACAAACCATGGAAAGGGCAACTGGGATAATGGGAAATTACTGTATTTGTACTCCAAACTAGGGGTTTTGATTCTCATCTGTCTAAAAGGAAGGATATTTGTGAATCTATTCAGTCACCACTCTTCTCACCCACTCTTTCATGCACCCATATGCTGTTGAATAAAACCATTTATCTACCTACCTTTCTCCCCTTAATTCTCTTATCCACACATATGTCCATTCACTCATCCACCCATCAACACATCCATCCACCCATTGAGTAGTGGTGGATGAAACTTGAAATTGTGATTTCTTCTGTTAAATCTGACCTTTGGCTGTGACCGTCTGCTTTTTACAAGACTTTGAATGAGATGGTTTGCAGAGCCCAAGGGGTAGTATGAGGCAACACAGCTAAGTTATTATTAGGCATCTTGATCACAGAAAAAAAATGATTTACCAATATCACACCCCATTTGATGACCCAGACTACAATCTAGGTTTATGTAGCTCTTTTTAAACTTCAGTTGCAATGTTCTTTCAAGGTCACGGCATTTTGATTATCCCAGTCTCTTTTTAAATACAGAATTTCAGAGAGGAGATAACTGTCATTTGGTTATCCACTGTGTTCTTTCCCACTGTGCTCTTGTCAGTTATTTGGATAACAAGATACATCCTGTTTAGCAAGTAATTGTGATTAGCACATCAGAAATCTAACTCATATTTTCAACTCCTCTTAGTTCTCTGGTTAATCAAATTCTTTAGAAACATAAAGAACACTGACAAAACATTCTCTTAAATTTTTTTCCTTTTTCCACAGTTCGACTGAATGTTCCAGTGTAAATTGTGTGAGATTAATCTGATGACACTACTAAACATGAATTTTTATTATAATAAAATTTTAAAGATCTATATAACTCAGTGAAACAGTGTTTTCCAAATGAGTGATGCTAAAAAAACTATAAAATGGCAAAGATCTATTCCAAACAAAAGGGAAACCAACAGACTTAATGTAGAAGAATACAAAAACTTATTGATATGGTTTCCGATTCACATTGAAACTAGCTTTTCAGGCACTTCCACTTGTGGAGATTTGGGTGTGATACCAAAGAAAAATATCCACAATTATCTAGAAAGATTATAAAAATATCCATGCCTTCCCAACTACAGATTTGAGGCTGGATTTTCTTCTTATATTTTAATGAAAACAACATACTATGACAGACTGGATGCAAAAGTAGATAGAAGAATCTAGCCATCTTCTATTAACTCAGAAATTAAAGAGTTTTTTTTAATGTAAAACAATAACATTCTTCTCATTTTTTGCTTTGGAAAGTAGTTTTCATTCAACTTTTATGAGTTTATCATTTATAAATGATTTATGTCATAAGTTTATCATTTTTACCTTTAAATGACTTAAATCTTTAAACTTTCTCAGTGTGAATTTCTAAAATGGAAAACATGTAAGTATAATACAGTTCACATAAATCAAGGCTTTATGGAGTCCTTAATAAGTTTTTTTAAGTTATAAAGATGTCCTGTGACCAAAAGAAATTTGAGAACCACTTATTCAAATTTATAACAATTATACCTTAATAAAGTTTATTTTGAAAAAAAAACTAATATAATTTAAATTTTCATTAAACATAGGCTAAATGTAATGTAAACAAAGGTTGCTGAAATTAAAAAAAAAAAAAAAAAAAATGTAGGCTTATTCCAAACCTAGGTTTGGAAGTTTCAATGTATGACCACAAGAAAGTTGAACTTATCTTGTTTCAATCTGAGGCAAGTTTTACAAATGGGAAAATTAACACTTTGAAACTTTGTTAATGTTAAATGTTAAATGACATACTATAAATCAAGTTCCTGCCCAAGTTCCCTCCTTCTTTGAAGCTAACTTAACACTATTTGCACATTAAAGCAATTCTTCTTAGACACTGGGCACTCATCTGAAATCTCAGGTGAATATTATCTCAGGTTATTCCAAAGCCCTGGTAAACCATCTAGATGGCTAGAAGGAAAAAGTACAAACACATTTTCATCTATATACTGGAGCAGTGTAAACATTAATAAGTATCAGAATCCTAAATAAAAACACAGACTTCTGGACCCTATGTAGATATTTGGGGTTGGGCACCCAAACAATTGCATTTCTAAAAAGCTTCTAAGTGATACTAATATTATTGGTCCAGGAAACCTTTGAAAACCACTGACTAAGGAATCAAAAAGGAATTTACTTCTGTGATTTTTTTTTAATCTTGAAAAATTGTAAGTGAAATTATTTTATCTGGTAACAAATGCTAATTTTAATAAATGGTTCCAGTTGTTTCTGCCAGAAATAGTCAATGTTAGGTTCCAAAACATTTTTTACAAAGATTCTGACATTCATGTCCTGAATACTAAAACTCTTAATTTATATAGTAATAGAGATTCATATTTGTCCCTGTAGTCTATTGTAAAATATAGTCAACAAATATTAATACTGTTTCTACTATGTGCCCAGAAAACAGATTCTCATCCCATCCTCTTGCTATGGCACATAACAGATTCATACTGTTCTATAAGAGTTAAATATCAGGTCAAATTTACCTGCTTAACCAAATCCACAAGTACCCGGGATGTTTAATAGCAGAATCCTTTTCACACTCCTAACATCTACCCTAACTACTGAAAGTTGCTGAAAATATTCACCTTCCCAGGCATCATCAGTGTGTACTCATGTGAAGGTCAAAGAGCATCATACTCAAAAATTGCACTCATAAATATACAGGATCTTGGGGCACCTGGGTGGCGCAGTCGGTTAAGCGTCCGACTTCAGCCAGGTCACGATCTCGCGGTCTGTGAGTTCGAGCCCCGCGTCAGGCTCTGGGCTGATGGCTCGGAGCCTGGAGCCTGTTTCCAATTCTGTGTGTCTCCCTCTCTCTCTGCCCCTTCCCCGTTCATGCTCTCTCTCTGTCCCAAAAATAAATAAAAAACGTTGAAAAAAAAAAAAACTAAAAAAAAAATAAATATACAGGATCTTGGTGATTGATAGAGTGATATAATCAAGATAAATGGATATTAGTTTCTATTAAAAAAAAAAAAAAGCCATGGGGCGCCTGGGTGGCTCAGTCGGTTAAGCGGCCGACTTCGGCTCAGGTCATGATCTTGCGGTCCGTGAGTTCGAGCCCCGCGTCGGGCTCTGTGCTGACAGTTCAGAGCCTGGAGCCTGCTTCAGATTCTGTGTCTCCCTCTCTCTGACCCTTCCCCGTTCATGCTCTCTCTCTGTCTCAAAAATAAATAAACGTTAAAAATAAATAAATAAAAAAAAACAAGCCATAAACACTTAAAAATCTTATCTAGCCATGCAGTCTTCTTTAGTTGTTACAACTCTAAATACAATTCAACCCTTCTATTTTTAACATCTCTGTCTGTTGTGGCAAAGAAACAATTTAAAATAAAGAGTGGTTGGCTGTCTTGAGGATTGTTTGTAAGATACCCTTAATATACAATTTCCATAGAGTTGCTAATTGTTCCTTACTTTAAAATTCACTCTTCTGAGAATGAGATGCATTTGGTAATGTAAATATCAACCAGGCACAGGATACTGCTCTCACTGCATTAGCATCCACATTATTATTCAGTCATAATTAATATACTTTGAAAATAAAGTGTTGACAGCACTCTTATTCAAATATATAGCATATGTTTATAGTCTCACACATTGAGGTACACACATAATTACAACGTATGTGTGAGAGAAATCGCAAAGGCAGTCCAAGAAGCTGAGCTTACACTAATTGAAAACTGCCACTGTCCAATTAACGCAGGTGAGACCATGGGGTAGCAACAGTGCAAATGCCTATCAGACATGGCCAGCCTGATTAAATAACAAGACAACACAATAAAAAAAGCAAAGAAGTTTTTGTTGTTCTTGTTGTTTTAACAGAACCTCAGGAAGCTAAGCAAAGTCGGGAGACTCACAGTTTTTCCTTATCCCAGTAAAAACTAAATCTCAATGGAAAAATTGATTAGTAGAGACAATACTGAATATCCCCAAATCAAAAGGCTCCCCTTTCACCAATCCAAGCCACCATCTGGAGAATGAATAATTATTTCTACTTGTCAGACACAAGCTTTTCATGATTTTAGAGACATAAAATAGTGATAGTACATTACCTTTGTTTCATTTTTATTTTTTTTTTCCATTTGGCCTCATTAGGAAATAATTAATGCATCTTGCCTAATTATAGAGGAATTATCCCACATACATTTCAAAGCATCAGGAAACATAAATTTTAAAAGGGTTTTCTTCTACAAAAGTACAATATACAGTTCCTTAGTGTAAATGTATGTCATGAAATGAAAATTAAGACTCGCAGTAAATAACTGTTTACCGGCTAAACGACTTGGTTGGTTTCTGAAGTTAATTCTTAATGGGGTGGGGGGATGTGTGCTGTCGCAAAGCAACACAAACTCTCTACCATTATTATTTCAAAGATAACTGTTATCAGGATCAGGTCAGGTCATGGCAGGATAAGTTGAATACATAGAACCTACCATGTACCATTCTAATTGATTAATGTGTGTGTGTTTCAGCCTTACTCTCCATGGTAGTTTTTATTATTCACATTTCATAGATGAGAAATCTGACACACAGAGTAGTTAAATCACTGACTCCAAGACAAAGTTAATAAATAAGAATCATGGAGTTTTGGTCTCAAATTACAAAGCTACATGTGCTTGTGTGTGTGTGTGTGTACACGTCTTTACAACCATTTTTTTTCTCCACTTGAAATAAATACTCTATTTGTTTTCTCCAGGATTCTGTTGACACTTCTTTGGAAATAGAAAAATAATCTATTCCCTAAATATGAAAAGAAGGGAATAGATTGAACACTTATTGAAAACTGATCATTTACTAGATTACTTAAGTCAGAAGACAACAAACAGGAAAACAGCTATTTGAACCCAAGTATGCCTGACAGCAGCCCATTAATTTTCAGTGCTTCACATCACTTTCCAAAGTCTTCATACTTATTTATAGACAGTGTTGCTTCCTGTCTCTGTAACACCTTCCAAATTAACACCCTGGTCTGTGTCCTTGTTAGCTATTTCTTCTAAAGGGTCAACTCTTGAATTCACCAAACAGATGAAAACCATTAGGTGGTAGAAGGACTTTTTATGTCCTTAGGTTTCTGTGACACCTGACAGATGGAGCATATGCCCAC
This sequence comes from Neofelis nebulosa, assembly GCF_028018385.1. Taxonomy (NCBI): domain Eukaryota; kingdom Metazoa; phylum Chordata; class Mammalia; order Carnivora; family Felidae; genus Neofelis; species Neofelis nebulosa. Next base: position 38,552,094 of record NC_080798.1, read on the forward strand.
AAATGACCCAGCATTTAAACAATTGTTGGCTAAGCAATAGGAATGATCAGGATGCGGTGTACTCACTCACAAAGAAGAACTGGTAAAGGAGTCATAATTTTGATTTAATAGATTCCACTATTTCTTTTGTGAGCTCACATAAGTCTCATTAATAGTGATAGCAACTATACATAGACACATATTGAAAATTGGCATCCAGGCTGTGTTGAGTTAATGGTGAGACTGGAGAGGAAAATGGCTACACGAGGTCTCATTTGTTATACACTTTTTATTTCAAGTGGCTAATCACTGCCATTGAACTCCGCCATTAATACCTTTTATGACAATTTCAAGGATAAAGAGAAAAAAAAAAAAACCAAGAGATGCATTAGAAGGCATTGCATGAGCTATATCACCTGTGGTCTGAGTGCCTCACCATTTAGCCTTGCCATGTAATTCAACAACCTGGTATAGCAGAAAGAAGATGGATTTTGGAGTCACTCAGTCCTGAATCCCAACAGTGGCTTTGTGATTCAAACATCATGTGACTTTAAACAAATCGTTTTACTTATCTTCAATTTCTACATCACAGTACAAACAAGAACGTCTTACAGAGTCAATGTGACATTTATATTAAAACGAAGTATACCTGTTAACTGACAATATTATGTGTGTAAGGTACAGAACAGGTGGGGGTCTGGATTCACCAAACATTCTTTTATTTCTACTTGTACATATCTTTCATTAAACACACACACACACACGTGCGTTCATACACACACACACACACACACACACACACACACACACACACACCAATGCTAAATCATAGACATTATATACAAGTAAATATATGACACAACTCTGTGCCCAGGGCAGGGTCTATGGTGATACCTCAGGAGATGCTTCAGAAAATGGAGCATGAGGAGCCGTGTGGACCTACCTGGCCCGAAGCATAATGATGAAGCCTTAATCAACTTTAAATGTTTGGGTTTTTTTTGTTTGTTTGTTTGCTTTTGTTGCTTTTATATAAGACATTAGTTGACAAGAAGGTGAGGCAATTCAAAAAAAATACCTAGTAAAACCTGGGATTGAGAGTAACTTGTTCTGTGTGTGTTCCACAAGACAAGCAAACATTTCTAATAAATTTTAACTTGATAAACGAGCGATGTGTTGTGATACAAGTAGTACATGATGCCAAATGTCACATGATCTCAACTAAGTCAGGGAAGTTCATTTTGATACACAAGTACTTTGATTTACAAGTATGTTTCCAGAATGAACTATGCTTGCAAACCAAGATTTTACTGTATTTGAAACCATTGCTCTGAATACTCTAATCATATGATTCAACTATATAGGAACACCTGAGAGGTTCCAAGGGCAGTATCATCATAATGACCAGTCCTTCCCTTCAATAGGTTAGTAAAGTTAGTTCCAATGAATTGTACTTTACATGCAATAGTTGCACTTCTGTGACCTACATTAAGGAATGTTAGAAATTAAAAGTCTTATGAAATACCTCACTGTGATATTACACAGCTCACGTTGGGGATTTTGCTCATTCCATTGCCTAGTGTCCTTCGGGGGAAAATGGTGAAGGATAAATAAATATTCCCAACACCAAGCCAGTGACCAAATTTCTTGAGGTGAATTGGTTTATCTTATGGATACTCTAATTTGTACTGGTAATCAACTTTTATACTTCACAATGGATACTAGCAAGCTGAGAGTCAACCTGTTGGCCCCACCACTAACAAATACATAGGAATTCTATTGTGCAATTTTGTGGATTAGCTAAACTATTTCGCTCCCATTTGTTTTCCGTTTTTGTAACTTGTCAATTATCACTAGGTTATGAAGGCCTGTCCTTGCTTTTATGTTATTTTTTGGTTTTATTTCTTTAGATTTGTATTTTCATCTATTGTAAGCTTTGATATGCTTAGGTGAATACAGTAAACTTGCTTTTGAGATATCCAAATGCCTACCTACCCTATGCACAGGCTATTGCAGAGTAGAAATGTTCTATTTATAATTCTCTCTCTTTCATCAAGGAACCTCGTCAGTTCAAAAACTTGTTGAGCTTTTGAAAGCTTGTTCTTACTGTGACTCTTGACTGCCCCGGGTAACTGCATCTGTTGTGTGCCCACACAGCTCTCCTCCTCCATTCCTTCCTGTTATCTCTTGTCCACTTCTAATAAAGACCAACTTTAAGACCAATAAAGACCAATATTAATGAACCTAATAACAGTTCATAGGAAATGTTTATCATCCTATCAAATGAGCAAATGAATATAACATTATATTTTAGAAACTCTATGAAAGTCAGTGATCTGAGAACTTTTCCAAAGATGTTCAAGGTACAGGTGCTGTTGTAGAAGCCACTTCATTAAAATAGCTTTTCTTTGTTTGTCTATATTATAAGAGGCAGACATATCTGGGGCTTAGATAGGAACTTGTGTTTTAGGAAAGGGACAACTGTGAAGAAGCAGAACAGTGTCTGGAGCTATATACATTAGATATTTCTTTAACAGAGCTTACAGTTTGGCTTTTTCAATTTGCTTTGCCTATTTGTCTTTAGATTTTCACCTGTTCTGATTTACTGTACTGTGTACCATGTACCATGTATAAACCATACAAGCATCTTGAGCCTTAGTTTCCAAATGGGTATAGTGGGGCTAAGGTTGCATATCTGGCTGACTTGGTATCAAGCCGGCCACCCTGACTTCAGAACTCCTGCTCTTAACCAAGTGACTACAACAAAAACTTCCTGAGCTAGGTATTTTCATTCCCAGCTATCTCACCAGCTGGTTGTTCCCCATATAGATTGAAGATTCTTGGGAAGAAACCTATTATATTGCGCTTGCCAGGAAAGATTTCTAATAAGTGCACCACTGTAAAGATGTAAACAAAAGCATGCCTTATTTAATAAGAAGGAAATCAATTAATTAATCAATAGATTAATACATACAAAACTTATGTCAATTACATGCCTCAGAGAAAAACTAAAATGCAATCAAACATAATTATAGGTCAGCTTAATATCTGTAGAGCCTTTTGCTCAATGACTCTGTTGCATAACAAATACATGCCTATCACTATAGCCCTATATACTATGGGGACAGTTTTTAAACAGAAGTGCAGTCATGAATCATTTTATATCACAGATTAGAAATAAGTGCTTAAAAACAAGTGCTTACTGAAATCTGCATTATGCTGAACCAAGAAGAAAGATAAATGTTTAAAGTAACAACAACAAAAAAATGTGAACAGTAAAACTAAACATCAGTGATGTGGATTAAGTAGCTAAAATGAGAGAAGACACACACACACACATGTATCTATATTCTTTTTTAATGAGAAGTTCCATTTTCTTGCACACAAATGCATATAACCTTTAGAAACAGGTTAACCAACTACTGCGGGGACACATTCCAACTTGAGAATAGGGTTAAAATGCTTTGTAATTAGCACAGGTCGCTGACCTTTGCTTATACTACAATTAGATTGCCTATTCCTCAATGCACTTTTGAAAAATGTTTAAAACTAGCTTATTTCTTTAATGCCAAAAGGAATGTAAGTTTACAATCCTGCATTGACCTTTGGAGTTCTGGATTCATCACTCACAAACCTTAGGAGACACTTGCTTTGGGCTTAGAACTGTGTGGACCTTTTTATTCCATAAAAATAAACCATAAACTCTTTCTCAGTCCTGGTAGAAATAATGTCCATATTTAAAATAACAACTGAAGCAAGAGTTTGTACTGTATCATTCCTTTCTCCATGGACCATTAAGGATTTTCTAGCTACAATTTTGTCTAGTTAAGAAAAGTGGTCTCTGGGTATTTGACTGCAACAAAACAAAACAAAGGGCCTTAAATGTCAACCTCAATGAAATTCCTGATGTTATTCTCCATTACTTGGCTTGAAGAGTCCAAGAGACAAAAATGCAGCTTTCAAAAGAGCCTGACTTGCTTGCTACCTGCTGGGTCTGACTAGCTAATAAATACACATCTAACCACACCCTTGAATTTAAAAGTTGCTGGGACTCACATCAAAGATAGTACTTACTGCAGCATTTTCTCTGCATTGAACTATATATATGTGTGTGTGTGTGTGTGTGTGTGTGTGTGTGTGTATACACACACACACACACATAATCTCACTTAAAATGAATATAAAAGTTGAAATAATGAGTACGTCTGATGTTCATTAAGAATCCCTCGGTTTGCGGGTGTGGTGGTGGAGGCAAATATAAACTGTATTAGACTCTCATCACACCACTGTGACACTTTTTCTGGTTACTAGGAACACTTACTTTCTACTGTCAGCAACTGTGAACCACGATGTCATGTGGGTCCAACAGAAAGTCCACGAGGGGTTTTACTAACTATAATAAGTAAATGTTAAACGAACAAACAAAAATAGCACATAAATGAAACTTCCAATGATAAAATCTACCTTAAAAAAAAAATCAGTGGTATTAAATGTGCGGTTCTGGGATTTGAGCTAAACATACACACACGCATACACAGGCCTAGTAATCGATAACTGGATTAACACATACACATCTAATGAATAACTGGACTAGAAGTGAGATGTTCTAAAATGTATTGAAAAATTACAAATCATCTCCATGACATACTGTGTTATTAACTGTGAAGACAACACTGGATACCTAGGAGAGATAATGCCAGAAACAAACAAACAAAAAAATAGCATTATGAAGTCAAAGAACCCAGTTCAAGGGTTTTGGACTTTTGTGCTCCAAAAATACATTTTGCAGTATGCATATGTACTTCTGAAAACATTCTCCACACAGGAATATATCTGTGGCCTGGGGAAAATTAATCTGGAATTATATGAGTTTTGCTATATACAGTGTCCTTGATTATTATGCCACTGTCAGGTAATAACTAAGTGCTATCAGGATTAAGATATAACAGTAGGTTCAGAGTGGTGAAAACTGAGTCCTAATTTCTGGGACCCGCTTTTTTTTTTTTTTTTTAACTGTCATTGATTGTACCATTCCAAACCCTGGGGATGTAATAATAAATCAGAGATATCTCCTGCCCTCAGTGACATATATTTTATTTGACATGATGGCTGGATTTGAATTTTACAAAAGAAAACACAGTAGTTAGGAAATACAATCCCCAGCAGGGAACTAAGATTCCAATGTGTACCCATACTATCTAGGGAACCTTGTTAAAATGCGAATTTTGATTCAGCAGGTCTGTGATGGAGCCTGAGCATCTGCATTTCTAAAAAGCTCCCAGGTGACACTGGTGTGACCTAGGAACCCCATAAGACCCACTCAGAACAAGACAGGAATCCATTCTTTGGAAGGTGAAGATGAGATGAAACCGCCATGCGAAAAAGGAAGTTCCAGGGGCGCCTGGGTGGCTCAGCTGGTTAAGAATTTGACTCTTGATTTGGGCTCAAGTCATGATCTCAGGGTTCCTGAGTTTGAGCCCCACATCGGGCTCTTGCAATTCTGTCTCCCTCTTTCTCTGCCCCTCCCCACTTACTAGGTCTCTAGCAAAATCAATAAAAATAAACTTAAAAAAAAAAAAAAAGAAGTTCCATCTACTGAAGAAGTTGTCCTCTTTCTTATTCATAATGACCTGAGAGTAAGACCCTCTTCATTTGAAATATACACCAATACAGACAAAGGGAAAATGGACAGCCAACTTTAAATCTAGGTCTAAAGCCCTTTTCCTTTACAATCAATCCCACTGTGTACCAAACTGAGAGGATCAGCATCAATTGAACAGTTTCAAGAAACCACAATAGGTCCAGTATGGTTGGGGAGCAGAGGATATTGAGCAGTGTGTAAAGAGGAGAGGCTGATTTTTTAGGTAGTGGTATGTTTGTGGGCATCCTCTAGACATATTAAGTATACTAGACTTTTACCCAAAGGTGTTTGGATAAGTTAATGAGGGATTTAGAGCAGGAGAATACATGTCCAGATACGTGTTTTAAAAACATCACTCAGACTGCACTGTGGAAAACTGATTGAAAGAGTATAATCTTGAAATCAGGAAAGAAATTTTTAGAAATTAAATTTAAAAAAAATACATGGTGATGGGGCTCCTGTGTGGCTCAGTCTGTTAAGCTTCTGACTTTGGCTAAGGTCATGATCTTGGGGTTTGTGAGTTCGGACCTCACATCGGGCTCTATGCTGACAGCTCAGTGAGCCTGGAGCCTGATGCGGATTCTGTGCCTCCCTGTCTCCCTGCCCCTCCCCCGCTTGCACTCTGTCTCTTAAAAATAAACATCAAAAAAAACTTTTTTTAAAAAATACATGGTGAAGGGGTGCCTGGGTGGCTCAGTCGGTTGAGCGTCCAACTTCGGCTCAGATCATGATCTCGCGGTCTGTAAGTTCGAGCCCCAGGTTGGGCTCTGTGCTGACAGCTCGGGGCCTAGAGCCTGCTTTGGATTCTGTTGACTCCGTCTCTCTTTGCCCCTCCCCCGCTCATGCTCTGTCTCTCTCTCTCTCTCTATCAAAACTAAATAAACATTAAAAAAAAATTTTAAAATACATGGTGAAATAAATCAGGCAATGAAATATGGAAATATAGCTTAAGGTGGTTTCAGCAAAAATGGAAAGGCATGGTAAAATTTGAGAAATATTCATTGGGATAAATATTGGGGAAATTAATTAACTCTACAAGCCTGGGTTTTTGCTGTTTATTTTTTTCAACTTTCACATGTAGCAAAAGGAACAGAGTTCTAGGAATTTTTTTCTCCTACTTTAAGATTTTATATGGTCTAGTCTATTTTGGGTTACATCTGTGTTTCCTGAAGAGAGATACCCAATTTTAAGTGGTACAGACAGAACAATTTTAAATGTATGGATTATTTTTTCTCTGAATGGAAAGGGCAATGAACACATCAAAACCTGTGATTGTAGACATAACATTGCTTGAGTGAGGGCAGAAATCATCTACAGTGCTCAGACTGGATCAGTGACAGAGGTGTTTCTGGATGGTGCTGGCATATGCCACAAAGTAAGGAGACAGTACCTGAATGAATGAAGTTGCTTCAGCCCATATGGTCCAGAAGTACTGAGTGGTGCCCAGAGTGAGCCAAACAGCCTATCTAAATTCCAGAACACTAAAGCCTTGTCTGTGAAATACCCGAGGCATGCCAGCCTGCCCAGTGGACATAGGGGCAACGTATGTCAGAAGGTAGGTTTAGTGTGGGTACATAGGATGTATCTGGGAATCTAAACGAACTACCAGATATCCTTCAAGTCCTGGCTCAATAAAGGGCCTCCCTGACCCCTTGAGTAAGTGGTGACTCTACAGTAGTTAGTATAAACTGAAGGATAAAAATAAGAGGAAGCTTAAAGTCAGGATTCAGTAAGGACACTTTACTCTTTTGTATCCTAGCACTTAAGAATATGACTTATACGGGGACCTGAGTGGCTCAGTTGGTTAAGCGTCCAACTTCAGTTCAAGTCATGATCTCACAGTTCTTGAGTTAAGCCCCACGTCAGACTCTGCACTGACAGCTCAGAGCCTAGAGCCTGCTTTGGATTCTCTGTCTCCCTCTCTCTCTGCCACTGCCTCGCTGTGCTGTCTCTGTCTCTCTCTCTCTCTCTCTCTCTCTCTCTCCCTCTCAAAAATAAATACATAAACATTAAAAAAAAATAGAGTTAAAGAAGAATACGACTTGTGGACAACCCATGTGTGATCCAGTACATATGGTTTTTATTGCGCTTTAAAGAATTTACTTCTATCACAATTTTTCAGACAGGAAAATATAAAGTCAATTAAAAAAAAGAAAACCCTCTTGAGAGGTACATGTCCAGCACATGGCCTTACATTACCCAGCGGAAGCTACGGTTGTTATTACTTGATTATGAGTACCGCGACTGTCTTCCTCCCTCAAAATGGATTTGAACTCCTATCCACATCCCACTCATCTTTGTATACCTGGCACTGAATACAAGACTTCATGTATGGTTGGTATTCAAGACATGCTTGTAGAATTATCAGATGATCACCAGCACTAAAATCCTCAGAGAATTTAAGTCTGATTGTCACCTGAAGCTTTACAGGGAAAAAAATGCAAGCTTCAGCAACTACAGGATGTGATTCCGGCATTAGGTCCCACACCACGTCCACAGTATGCCATCCAGATAGGAAACCGCCGAGAGGATTGACTACTGGGAACAAGCTGAATTTGTGAACACTAATGTTAACTATCATCTTTTGCATTAAATCCCACGGCCACAGGGAATGCTATCTTTACATCAGAGCGGAGATGAATTACCTATGGATTCCCCATTAGATGATGTTGTCGATGAGAATGTACCAAAATCCTGCAGGCTAACTTCAGAAGAGCCAAAAGTAAGACAGCTACAGTCTATATGCTTTAAGCTAGCATGATAAATGTAAAAGTAGGATATAATTGTTCTATTTGGAATGCATCACTAAACTTGAAGATGTGCATGTATGATGCATAACCAGAAAAATACAGTCATCATATTACTTTTGATGAAATGAAGTAACCTATTCATTTTCATTAAATTTCCATTAGGCGCAAAAACAACTTTATGTAGATGAATTCTGGGGGATTTAGAAGTGATGAATGACAGTGGCATATCATTGAAAATACATAACTACAACTGTTTCTGGACTTCAATAATACATCATCAAGAATGAAAATATAGTATGGTGACAGATGGTAGCTACACTTGTGGAGAGCACAGCGTAAAATACAGAGGTGTCCAATCGCTACGCTATTATACACCTGAAACATATGTAACATTGTGTATTAACTGTTCTTTAACTTCAAAAAAATGAAAATATACAATTAAATGTCCTCACCGCCATCGCCACCATGGCTGGCAACTCATACTTACATACCCTTGATTAGACAGGAAGGAAGAAATCTCTTATTTCTTGGACACGGATATAATTTTCTATTTCCTGTGAGTTCACTATTTCACTCTCTTCTTTGGTTCTATTGTTAACACTTGCTGAGCTTCCAGTATATGCCCAAAACTCTACCATGGACTAAAGACACTCAACTCAATTAGACACATGTGTGCTCTTGCACTGGACTATGTGTTCCTTGAAAAAGGAATGCACACAGTATAGTATTATATATACAGTTTTCATCTGTATAGGAAACAATGGAGAAAATAGGTCATTTTTCTTAGGCAGGAAGATGTCTATGATGGATTCACATGGTCATAATACTTGGGAGCTAAATCTTAGGAGCATGAGAGAATCAGTTTTGTAAAGATTCACAGCACAAACTCTGGAAACAAAGCTCCTGAGTTCAAATCCTAAACCCACCACAGATTAGCTGTATCCTAAAAAAGGTACATAGCCTCTTAGTGACTCAGTGTCTTTCTCTCCAAAATGGGGGCAATAGCAAGACTTACCTCATAGGTATAAATATTAAATAAGCTAAATATATATAAAGGACTTAAGGCAGTGCCCATTACATTATAAATACTTACACGGTGTTAGCTCTAACTGTAAATTTCCTGGTAAGAGAAGAACAAGGCATTTCAGAAATATTGAGTAATGAGAGCATCACAGTTTTGAGGCACTAAGGTAATTAGATACATAGTGCTGAAAGTAAAAATAATAACAACAGCCAACATGTATTTAACATTTAACAATGTCAGACACAGTGCTTTATTACTGTTGCTTCATTTAATCCGCACAACTAAGGCTAGTAGATAAGGACTGACAAAATATCAACGGCTTTCTAAAAAGATTAAAAACACTAGATTTATCACAATTCCATCAGGAAGAGGATGCATGTGGCTGGCAAGAGTAACGTGAGACGTCACACGAGACCTGCTTCCCGAAGAGGAATGTTCAAGTATTGATGAATTATCTCCCTACTAGTATCTAAGGACAATAGATCCAGGTAATCAGAAGGCTTCTGTCTTGTGGAGTGGGATACCCTTAGAGTGGAGGTTACTAGCTTGACTGCTCTGCACAAGAGACAAACCTAAGGTCTGCCACCAGGGGTCCTACTTTTCTGGTCATTTTCAATGTCCTGCTCTGTCTCTATATAAATACTGAATTAAAAATTCATTTAGGAACACATAAAGAACCCCAGAGTTGTCTAATTCTCTAGCCCTTATTCTTAACTTCTAAGTAATATTACTTTTTGTTATACTGAAGTGGTTTTAAAATTTGGAGGCAAACTGAAGTCACCTGTCTCTACGGGATCTGTAAAATACCCAACGCCGAGGAGCCTCCCCTTTCTGTATACTCTGAATTAGTAGATTGTGGTGGGATGCAAGAAATGATATTTTTAAGCCTCCAAGGTAATTTTGATGTTTACTCAGGGTTGAACACCATGTGACCCTGCTTTTGGGTGGAGCACTGCTTGTCCAAGTGTTAGTGGGTGGTCTTCATGAAATGTGAATTTGTAACTACTATATGTGTGAGACTTTAAACCATGGTTCTGGTCTTATGGTTCTCAAAGACGTGGCAATGAAGAACAAGGAGCTGTTTATCACGGCATGTCTTGTGCCATGAGTGGGAGCCTGGATGTTTTCTCCTGAGGACAGAAGGAAATTGTCCTTTAGTGAAAGGACAATGGGGAATGCTAAGGTCCATGTTTTAGAAGGAATCAAACTGACCTATTGAGTTATCGTTCAACGGGGAGATGATGATTCTCCAAGTGGGCTATCAAGTGACCAAAGTAACAACTTTTTTTTTTTTTTTAACCATCTGTGGCTTCCATTATCCCCTGCCCACCACCCATCCCCCCTACACACACCTTTTCTTAAGACCTTGACAAATTGGCATAAGCCAGAGACAGTGAACAGCAGAGACCCAGTAATCCAATTTCCTCATAGAATTAAAACAAAACAAAACAAAACAACAATCCTAGCATTACAGCATGGAGAGGCGCCCATAATGTTATCTATTTTCAAACCTTTACTAATGATAGAACTTTATTCACAACATCTTATAAAGGGACCCAGAAATCTTCCAATGAGTCCAGCTTCAGATATATGCTGCAATTTCTATTTAGTGAACTGCTTGCCTCCCTGAAGAAAAAACCTTCTACATGCACTAACTGAACCCAGGAGTCCTGAGTCAGAGGCTGAACATCTGATTGTGTTCCCTTCCTTTATCAAGGGCACACCTGTTTCTAATTGCTTCCTTTATGTCTATTTATATTTTAAGCCTGGAGAAGTGCTCAGAGAATTAATTACAACAGTTAATGTTTCCATTTGAAAGGAGATGATGCTCCATAAGTACTAAATATTATTAAATGTAATGGAATTAAATTGGTTTAAAAGAGACAAATGGTACAATTCCGTATTTCATTGATGCCCTGGAAAAGTACAACACCTCACACTGCATCATCAAGATAAAGTCACTCCGGGGAAAAAAAAAAAAAAAAAAAAAATTCCCCAATCATATATAAAATGATTTCACTGAGTGTTTATCTCACCAATTCCTACTAAAGCACAGATCTATGTAATACATCAGTAGCTACAGACAAGTTGATGAGGAATGAATTAATTACCCCGTTATCCCAAATGACACTTATTTTACAATATACATGATTTCCATGTTCTTACCAGTCATCTCAGAATTGCGGTAGTTCATTCAGGGAGAAGAATACATAAAATTCGAAGTATTCACTCCTTGCAGTTAGATATTAATGAGGAGCCCCCTTTCCCCTCCCTACCACCCCTGTTGGCATCTCTCTCTGACTGCAGAAGATATATATCCCTGTTTTCTGTTTTGCTCTGCATGAAACAGAACTGAAGGCTCTGTGCTTTGGCCACATCTCTGAGAATTGTAAATAAAATTCCTAAAGGTTGCTATCAGTAAATAAAACAGCTGAAGAGTAATATTTAAATGTAAGGTAATAGCAAATAGTTAAATTGACAATGAAAACATCAAGGGCATCTACCTGGTAACCCCTTTTTAACAATCACAGGTGAGCAAAATCACTCCAATGTCCAAAGATCATTATCTCCAAGGGGTTTTCATCAAAAGTGGAAGTTCTGAATTGAGGTTAAGTATGCAATAGACTGCCTGTGTCCTTGGTCTGTTATCTATATACCACATGACCGTGAGCAATTTGCTCATCCAAAAATGGGATAATGCTAGTTTAGATCTCCTAGGGTTGTTTGTTAAAACTGAATAATATATGTAAAATGTTTAGCATTTGTACAAGCTATTTAGTAAGCATCTAATAAATGTTAGTCATTATACTATTATAAGTAGCTGTACGATATAAACATTTCCTTCTGTCACTCAGAAAAACAAACAAACAAAAAAAGGAAGCCAAGGAAAATTAAGCAAGAAGCCAATGTCTCATCTAGGATGAGGGCCTCATCTATTCTTCTGAGTTTCTCAGTTCCCAGAGGTGATGCTATTTATCAAATACCAAACACTTTTTAGAACTTGCTTCAAATATGGATATCGGTATTGAATCCAGAAAGATGAAGAGGTATGAAAAAAATTCTTCCATTTATCATAACAATTCAAGTTGTTTCTACTAAGAGTTAAGCCGCACATTCCAATTTCAAGGGATATTTGCAAACAAAATATGGCTTACCTATCTCAAGGAGAAAAAAGTTTTTGGGAAAAGTTTATTGTTACATAATCAGGAAAAAAAATGATTTCTGGATCTTCCAGATTTATTAAAGTATAGATCTGTAGACATAATTCTAAATTCAAATTAACTAGAGAGATGGGATTATTTTTCTTCCTTGGCATATTTTATTCTGACAGCTAAGTTTAATTTTATTAAACATTTTCATCAGGTGACTTCTCTGATGTTTGAAGAATTCAGCTACTTACTTCATACCATGACATTATAATTTATTAGCATGCCAATTAAAAACATAATTTATCTATAACCTTCAAGTTTATTATTTATATTGCACCTTCCTAGTAGCTAATAAATCAATTGTAATTGACTTTAATACCAAAAAGCTAAATACCAAGTCCTACTATAATCTGAAAATGATGGGCTATGCAAATAAATCTGCCTCTCTAGCTACACATAAAGTTAGAGGAAAAGACTAACAGGCTCGTAATTTGGAGAAAGATATAAAACAAAATTGTAAATAGCTATCACTAACTAAATATCTGCCATGCCCAGGGACATAAACATTATTTGTCACACTGCATCGATAAGAAGCTGAGACCCAGAGAGATTAAGAAACTTATGGAAGAGCACACAGACTTTAAGTGATGGGGCCAGGAGTCAAGCCAGAAATGTCTGGCTCACAAACCATCACCCTCCTCCCAACACTTCCCTTCCAACATCACATAAACAAAGGTGCATTCCCTTAGTCAGCCTAGCTCCTTCTTTACCAGTTTTTCCACATCCAAAATAATAAACACCAAGGAGAAAACAAAAATCAGTCTTTCAGTTATATTTCTTGGATAGTTCACGGATTTTTTTTACAAAAATGAAGAATGTATTAAAAATAATACATGCCCCTCTTATCTCCTTTTACATCTTTGTTACGTCAAACATTGCACATCAACATAAATGAGTCACCACAGCATCTAATCATAGTGTGCTCTTTGCCCTATCTAATATTTATTTGCACATTAAAGATCTCATTACTGGCCCAAATTGGCTTCTGAATATGTGTGCTCCTCACCAGGGCCAGAGTTTACAGCCTTGCAGGGGAAAACCGTGCTAATGGGTTCTTTTACCTTAAAAAAGTCCCAGAACACAGGCTGCTGGAATCCCTTAAGTCTCCCTGGGTCTGAGGTAACCATGGCTGATTCAACAACAACTTCCTGGCAGGAAGAGGCCATATGTAACACCCCAAAAGATGCTTTCTTCCCTGTCTTTGTCGATCTCTCAAGAATTACAAATTCAACTTTTGGGGAGTCCCAGATCTTGAAGACAAGCAAAACACATGCATAACAATTACCATAAAGGTAACAATAATGCTAATAATGATAAAATGTTGGAAGATATGGGACTCTTAAGTGAGCATGTTACTCTTGTATCATTTTAAAGGCATACGAAATTCACTCAAGGTGAACTTGAAACAGAGAAAAAGACACAATAATTTGACAGTACTACAACACCGTTTTCAAATAATTATTCCATAATCCACAAGAAAAATAAGCACCTGAGGCAGACCACATTCATCTTTGGTTCTCATTTTATTCATGTACAGACTGAAAAGACAGTTTGGGTTGTATGGTGAAATTTCCAGAGGTGGCCTATAAATGTGACTAATGCGATTTTTTTCCCTTTTCTGGAAAGTTAAGATTTCTTTAAAGAGTGTTTTCAAATAGCTCCATCTTTGACTCAAAATTATTTTAATTAAAATAATGATAACAGCAGGTAAAACAAAGAGTCATATTCTCCTTGAAACACTTTGTTTTTCTTGGTGTCCAAAGCATTTCACTTTCCAGGTGCACACTCTTCCTCTCCTCTGCTGATGTGCCCTCCTTTTCCAGAACTCAAAAGGCTGAAGTTCCCACAGTCGTCTCCTTGATCTCCTGTTTCTATTTACACACTTTCCTTAGGCAATCTCATCCTAACGTCAATGTCAGTGACACAATAATGTGCATGTTTAATGAATGATCTTGAGGTTCTCAAACTCAAATATCCAACATTGTGTGTGACATTCCCGCATGAATATTTCAAAGAACCTCAATGTTAACATGAGCTAAGAAGAATTCTGAATACCTTGACCTCTCCTCTGCCCTTAACCTGATCCTCATTTTGGTAAATGGTAATAGCATCTACCCATTTTTCAAAGCAAAAATCTACAAGACTTCCTTGACCCCTTTTCTCATAAGTTCTATGTACAAAAAGAAAGTAGCACTGGCTCATTCTCTCAACAATATCCCTAAACTATCCTGTTTTCTCATCTCCATTGTGACTCACATCCTCATACCAATGAAATACTACCCCTTGTTTGGACGACATAAGAGTCACCCAGATGGTCTCCACTCTTCTACTCTTCTCTCCTTAATGTCCATTCGGCATATTGTAAACTGCACAATACACACACACACATACATACACACACACACACACACACACACACACACGTTGTTGCCCCTCACTTAAAAGTCTTCAATACCCCCAAAACAACAACAAAAACTCTTCAATCCCCACCTGTCACATTTAGAACATAAGCTAAGTTCCTCATCTCAGTCCATAAAAACCTGTTACCTAACCTTGGTCTTACATTCCAACTTCATCTCATACCACTGTACTCCTAGTTCACCACTCTGTAGCCACTCTACATTCCTTTCTGTTCCTCTAGCAAATTCGCCTTATTCTCTGCTAAGGTATTTGCATTAATTCCTCTTATCTTTCCAAGGCTGGTCTCTTCTTGTCATTCATAGCTTGAAAATAAATCACCAACTCAATGACAGAGGTAACTCTATTTAGCATGGTGAACACGAAATCACCAATTCAGTGACAGAGGTAACTGTATTCACCACTGTGAACACGAATATGTATACAATTGCTGAGTATGTTGTGCACTTGAAACGAATATAACACTGCCTATCGATTATATTTCAATATTTTTTAAATCACCAATCAAAAATTATTTTCCAGAAAATCCAAACAAATATAATCATCCAGTCACTCCATACTACATCACTGTTTTATCTTATTTTCTTGCTCCATAGACTCAAATACTACAGTAAGAGCTTCATGAGGATAGAAGACTTATCTGTCTTTATCAGTCTGTATTTCAGCATATCTAAGAATGTCTTACCAACATTAGGTGCCATGTAATAGATTGATGAATGAGAGAACAGGTGATTGGAAACAAACATGATGGTAGTACAATGGATTTCCATCTTCTAGATTCCAGATACTTCAGAAAAATAAAGTCCAGAGGATATATTCTGTCCTTTCGATTACTTTAGGGTTCAAGATGAGTGTTTGCAGATCAATTTCATGTCAAAATAGTACAGAACTTTTTACAGAGTGGTCATTCTACTCTGAGTCAAAACCTAGTTGCTCACATGATTTCCAAGTACTTCCACACATTATTTGGGTCAGAAGTAGATTTACTTGGACATACAAGGCACTCTATAGTTGTTTATTGTGTACTGTGTTGAGTTGGGAAAACTGAAATATGATTAAAACATAGCCCCCTTTCTCAGATCTCATAGTCCAATGGGAGTGGCAGAATAAAAACAGAATATTAATATTACAGCACACTAAGTGATATTATACTATGGGAAATGTTATGGAGCCCACAGGTCAACCATCATAGAAGGTCTCTTTTGAAAAAGTGAATGCCTGATCTAATTCTCAGAGCAACATAAAAGTTAGGTGAGAAGCCAGATAAATTACATCATGGATAGTGTCCACCAAAGGAGAGAGTTAAGTTACCAAATCCTGTGAAGGAACCCTCTAAAATAGTAGACAGAGCATAAGCAGCACAGTGTAAGGGGAAGAGCAGGTGCTCTAAGATCAGGCGGAACAAGGTTCAGAACAAGGTTCCTATTGCAACATTACTACATATGAGTCCCATGTCTTTAAAGTTACTTAGTATATCCTTTTACAAGGAACAAGGCAGGCTTTGAGAACACTTCTCATTACCTCAGAAGACCACTGTGACAATAACAGGTGCAAAGCATGTCATGTCACATTTCCAAGCATTAAGAGTGACCAGTAAATAGTTTCAACAGTCAAATGGAATGCACAGAGTGTCAGGAAATGAGCTATAGAGGTTGAATGTTGATTAGCATAGAATCTGTAGTTCTTGCTGATTTTGGATGAAGAAATTGTTAACAACAACAACAAAAATAAACCTGTATTCTACGGGTTCTCAGTTTTTCCTTCCTAAACACTGCTGGAGGAGGGGCCACTGTCCATTTGGTACATAGTAAGCTGGTTTGACTACTACCCTGTTAGTTGTGTCACCCTATTTAAGTTTTCTCTCTTTTTGTTATAAAAACAAAAATGATGTGGGTGGCTAATTTATTAGGTTGTGAGGATTAAATATATTAAACACATTAATTATATTAAGTAGTATATATCAGGCATTTACATTTTAAAAGTTAATGCTCTCTCTAAATACACAATACGAGAAATATGCCAGGCCTGTTTCTTACTGCCTCATTTCCTAAAGAGGGCTTCTCAAAATCCAGAAGCCTTTCAATAATACAAAAACAAAACTTAAATAGCCTGTATATACATATATACACACATATTTTATATGTATATAAACATGTAGTTATATATTTATATATTCATTATGTATTTGTATTTTTTATTTAATTCCATATATATATGGAATTATACATACATATAACTATAATTATACATACATATAAAACTACAGTTTTACCAATGGTAAAGGAAGACAAAAGTTCCAAAACAAAAATAGGTTCAAAAAACATGAAGTTCATCAGATTTATTACAACAGAGGATGGGACACTATTGTTCACTAGGGAGAATATCTGGCTTTTGAGTCTAACAGTCTGGGTTTGAATAAGGTTTTATTCCTATGAACTAGGCGATATTAGCAGCTTCTTAAGCTTTCTCAGCATTTTCCAAATTATTTTTAAAGAAGACATGAAAATGCCCACCTGACAGGATCCTTGCAGAGATTAAATGAAACAGCACAGGAGAAATGTGCTCTACTTTGTTAACAGAATTTGCATCTCAACAGTCACAAAGTCAGTTTCTCCACTAAAACTGCTATCAATGCTCAGAGAAAGGTGATAGGGGGGCATGGTAGTCCAGCCTCCACCAGTCCTGCTGAAAAGTCAATTTCACTGTGTGCTTAGGTGCAAGGTAAAAGTCAGGGATTCTAGTTTATCTGCCCCCTTACACCATCGCACTTACTCGCAAAGGTCCCCCAAACTCATAGGCGGCGTCCATCTCGGGGAGCGCCCCTCCTCAAAGGTTACCCATGAAAGCTAAATTTGTTCAAGGGTTAAGAAATTGAGGAGGAAGAACAGAGAAGAGCAGACAGTGGAGGAGGTCTACTACCTTCTTCACGAATTCCAAACTCGGGGAGTCAGCTGCAGAAGCTGAGCAATTTGCTTCAAAGTAGCTATTCCAAGAAAGTAAGGGGAAACCAGAAATGACCAGCTGGTGTGAATTAAGAAGACTCTTGCTAAAAGGTGATGGAGCTACCTGTTTACAGAGAACTGGGCTTTTTATTTTTTCTTTTAATAGCTTTCTCAGGCATGGTGATGTTTTGTTTTGTTTTATTATTCCCTCCTATTTTTCTTTTAAATCATTTGGATTTAAAAGCTTGTAGAATGAATGCTGTAAAACGTGAAAAGACACGTGACTGAACCAAAGGATGCTTTGTGATTTTCCCTCATTTTAATAAGTCACTGGCAGAATGGATTTCAGCATCTTCAAAATCACTGCCTGTGATTCTCAAAAACTTGAGTCCATTTAATTACTCTGAAGCTCCTACCACCTAAGCTGCACCCCTAACACCCAGGTCTGTGCGTGCTCGCGTGTGTGCACATACACACAGGAAAGCTGAAACATCCTTCAGCACAAAGGCTGCCCCACCATTGTGGATAAGATTACAGGAGCTACAGCAGCTGGTGCCCGTTCAAGGGTCTATTTTCTCCTCTGAAGTAGGTAGGTACCAGTATACTTACTTAATGGATTAGGAAGCTGAGCTTGGAAAGGGACACTCTCCAATACACAGTAAGCGTGTACAGCTTACTAGTTTTCTTCCACCATTACCACTCACACATTAGCCCTGTTTGTGCTGAAGACAAGATATCATGTAGGGAGAACAAGGATTGATTCCGAAGTTCAATGCCACTAAGTAACTTGCCCAAGGAGGCACAGCCTGTAAAGCTATCTGCAGACTCTAGATCTTGACAATTTGGTCTCTTAATATACATGAGCTGAACTGAATGGCAAAACTTCTCTTCTTCTCTTGGATGGTGCACAACAATCTTATGTGCAGAATTCAGAGAGAAGACAACTGGTGAAATCTGGAATCGGACAGTAGGGTAAGATTGACCAAATCCAGTCATCTATTTCCAAGATAAGTGCTTGACTATATTTAGTGGGTGAAATATTTCATAGTGATCAAAGCAGAGCCTTTCCAATAGCTTGCCCAAGTATTCTCTTGCTGGCAGGGGTGGGGGCGGGAGGTTAAAATAGCTCTGTTTCTTAAAGCTATAAATTTCAAGACTGCTCAAAAACAGTATCACAAACAGTATCAAAACAACTCTAAACTGTTATTTATTTCCCATGCGGGAATAGTATTGTAGACATTATTTTTAAATTGAAGTATATGTGACTTTAGGCTTGAGTAGAGTATGATTATTATTACAATGATTATGAGGAAACCGGCAAATATGACGTTTCTATAAGACAGTGAGGGCTTTTTTTATAAATTTAAACAGTATGAATTAAAAAGTGTATTGAATGTGTCACAGAAAATGCTGATCATTCCCCAAGCACATATTTTCTAACTGTACCATTCAGGGATAGATTCAGCTGCTTTTCAGTCATACAGATTCAACAAACAGAGCCCCTATTATTTTCCAGAGGAGTTACATACAGGGATGATGAATAAAACAAGGCCCCTGCCTTCAAGGAGTTCTCATTCTGGGTTGAATTTTCTCCCCCCGGAATATATGCGTAAGTAGAAAATAAAAATGGAATAGAATTTGAGTTTCAGGTATTATAAATCGGAAAGAAAATATAGCACATTTTTCCTCTAAATGAAGTAACATACTCCTTTTCAGACTTAAGATATGGATATGCTTTTTTTTCCCTCATTCTACATATTTATTTCAGTTCACTCTTTAAAAAGCTTTACTCATTACTCTGGGGTCCTGCAAGTTATGTCTATGATGAAAATAAATGTCAAATGGGGTTAAAATGCATTTAAATTTCAGTGTGGTATTGCTATTGGTCAACTTACAAGGCTGTTGTGCTTCTGTTCTCAAATAATAGATGCCACAAGGAAATGAAAATAATCCAAGGACATGTTCATCTGATGGAATCTGTATTACAGTGAGGCACCCAGGAGGACCACATGGTTGAAAACACAGAGGCTCCCGATCACAGGAAGTTAACAGTCCCCATTAAGTCTTCCCTGTCCCTACTTTCGCCCTGGTTATGAAGTCATTAAGAACCCCACTTTGATAGCAGCAACATCATGAGAAATCCACATGATAATTACTGGAAATCAGTAATTACTAACTGAGCTATAAGACTTCATGACACTACATTGGGGGCAGATTGGCAAAGACATTTGGGTAGAGCTGACACTGTAAAGAACATAATAAAACAGGGAGACATTAAGATATGTACAAAAGAATTAAGTCTTCCTATAAGAATTAACTCCCCAAAATTTCTGATCTCTTAGTTTCCTGATTATTTTGATGAAATCATTTTAGGTTTAGAAAATTCGCAACATTGGAAGAAACATCCAAAAGGGGTTTAGAACACAGTCAGGACTTAACATCTAGCAGAGTGCCTCTGTAATAGTGGACATGCTATTCATTCTTTAGTCAACAAATATTACCAATATGTAACCAGATCACAACCGAGGTTCCAAGTGGTACAGAACTTGTCTAGTGCTGAAACAATGTGCCGTCCAACAATACATACTAAATACACACTTTTATTTATTTTGTTTACATGTTTATTTGAGAGAGAGAGAGAGAGAGAGAGAGTGTGTGTGTGTGTGTGTGTAAGGGATGGCCAGAGAGAGTGAGACAGAATCCCAAGCAGGTTCTGCACTATCAGCATAGAGTTTGGCGTGGGGCTTGATCTCAGGACCATGAGACCATGACCTGAGGCAAAATCAAAAGTTGGACTCTTAACCAACTGAGCCACCCAGGTGCCCCTAAATGTATGCTTTTCATCCCTCTAAAGAATATGCTACAGATGAGAGTATGTTCTAATTGTTCAATATAGTATCTTTTTATAAAAACTTCACTTTCCCTTAATAAATTTTAAAAAATTTTTTTAAGTTTATTATTTTGATAGTGTGTACATGTGCACAGGCAGGCAGGGGAGGGGGCAGAGAGAGAGAGAGAGAGAGAGAGAGAGAGAGAGAGAATCCCAAACAGCTCCACACTGTCAGCACAGAGCCCAATGCGGGGCTCAATCTCACAAACCTTGAGATCATGACCTGAGCAAAAATCAAGAGTCAGATGCTTAGCCACACAAGCATACAGCCCTTCTTAATATTTTGACAAAAAATGGGGAAAGCAAGAAAGTATTCTCCTTCCATGGAGACAGCAGATATTTTTTAAAGTAATCTTATATATATAAAGTAATCCAATAAATTTTGGAAAAATAATACCTGATATTTTGAACTTACACACTATATTCCTAATTTGCAGATACCCAAGTCAGCATGTTAAAAGTTCTGATTACTCCTTCAGCAGAGACACATGTTAGGATCTAATTAACTCATAGATTTTGTGGTTAACATTGGGACTATTTCACGTGACACCTATTAATACCTCACAGGATTCACTCGGGTACATGTTAGAGTTAAGGCATCTTAAGCTCTGTGAACCAAAATATCACACTGGTGCTTCCTGCTCTCTGGTTTTGTATAGATGTACAGGCTGAATAATCCTGAAATCAAGACAGCCAGGGACCTGTAAATGAGGTTGTACAGCAAAATTATTGATAAAGCACTTTCTGTCTATACAGGATGAGCCCAGCATACTTCCTGGTAAGTGATACAGGTTGTAATACAGAAGGCAAGACCTTTTGATCCCAAATGGATTTTTTTTTCTTCTTTGACTTCTGTGTTGAGAGAAGGTGGTAGAGATAAGACAGGGTATAGGATATTTTTAGCTGAGAAGCAGCTCTTCATAAGAAAGACACCTTTAGGGAAATATTGCAAGCAGGAGCTAGATTTACTCTATTTAGCAAATGTGCATTGCAGTTCAATACTTGTTTGTTGAGTGAACTGATGTTGAAAAGATTAAATGACACGAGTGCAGAGTACCACGTGACTGGGTGTCTATTCCCTCCTACTGCTTTTGATTCAAGTGGCTCAGTGCCAACAATGATAATATAAAAAAATAGAGCATCAAGAGGTAACAGTATTTTTTTTTCTTATTTTCTTCCCCAACACCAGTTCAACTATAATTTTTTTGTTCTTTCAATCTTCATGCTGCTAACACTCCACACTCCAGTCTTTGGCTAATTATTATCATCATCATCATAAACAGAAGATACACTTGAATGAGTGCTTCCTTTGTACCAGGCACTATGCTAAGCAATACACATATTCTTAGCACTTATAATCCTCTCAATACACCTATGAGAGACCCCATATTATCTTCTTTTCATATTTAAGGAATACGGAACTCAAAGAAGTTAAGTAAACCGCCTTAGATCATTCAACTAGTGTGGGAGAATGGGGATTCAAAATCAAAAGATCCTGCTCATACTCTCCACTGAGCCTCACATTTTACTATAGTGAAGCTAAAAGCCAGAGCGAGCTTCTACACCACCATTATCCTTTAACGGCAGCACCTTTATAGGATATTAACAATTCCTACCATGCCTGTCACTCCTCCTTTTCTCTTTACTCCTTTGAAGGGATAGGATTTCCCAATGAGCCACTGGGCTAAGCAATAGAATACTGCGGGTCCCTCACAAGAGGAAATGCATTTCCAATTTAATAATGGAAGTCGATGGGAAATGGGATTTGCTTCACAGGAATTTGCCAACTTTGCTGGAATTCATTCATTGCATAACCTAGTAGAAACCTTTGATGTAGACAGAAACTGAATAAACCCCAAATCAGTTACTGAATATTATTAGACACCCTGAAGGCAGTGACCATGTCTTGTTCATTTGTGTGGCTTCCAAAGCAGAGTTCTTTAGAGCTGATGTTCAATACGTGTCTGGTAAAATAAAATTCCTTTTTTGAAATTTGTGAAAATTATTCTCATTAATATGAGAAGAAGCCAATAAACTATAATTTCTTGTATGAGTTTATTACACAGAAATAAAATACCACTACAACAGCTGAAGAATACCACAGGGGAATTCCATTCAATAATTAATTCAAAAATAAATATATTTTGAGCTCCCTCAAAGTGTTATGTACTGAGGATTTAATGGTGAACACCAAGAAAATAATAATGCACAGCTTGACTTGGGGGACAGACTTATGGTTTTACATATGCTTTGTGTTTATTTTTGATATTTGTGTTGTTACCTGGGATATCATGTGAAAATGAATAAAGACAGTTGGCTTTATGGAGGGGTGTTAGGAAAGGCTTCTCAAGTGAAATAAATATTGAATTGAGATTTTCAAAAAAAAAACAAAAAACAAAAAACTAGGGGTTAAAAATCTGGAGTTGGGATGACACAGGAGGTGAACTCCAGATAGAAGAAATAGCCTATGTAAAAACCCAGAGGAAACAACCCACGCACACATTAAGAAATGAAAGGAGGCCAGAGTAGGGGGACACAGATAACAATGAGGAGAGTGCGTGGTCTACAGAAGGTTGATCATGGAATTAGGCAGGGGCAACATACACAATGTCTACTGGATCCTCAGGATTTAATCTTCTATAAGCACTGAAAAATAAATGATGTGTAGTGTCCTGTGTGGTTTTCCCAAAATGCAAATCAAATCTTACCAACTCTATGATTAAGCATAACGTACAGATTGGAGGTGGGACAAATGGACGCAAGGAAGTAATCTGGAATTTTCAACGACTCCACTAAGGTGACATCTTTTCATTGCAGAGCTTCCCGTAACTCAGGGGAGCACGTTTTTAAGTTGGTTGTCCACCTCTCATCTATCCACTATGGAGAAAAGGGGTATAAAAAACAAGATATGATGTTTATCAAGGAACTACAAGCATTGGCAAAGATGTAGAGAAACCTCTTGCATGGTTGGTGGGAATGCAAACTGGCGCAGCCGCTCTGGAAAACAATATGGAGGCTTCTCAAAAGGTTAAAAATACAATTATCATATGACCCTATAATCACACTAGTGGATATTTATCCAAAAGTACAAAAACACTAATTCAAAGGGATACATGCACCTGTATGTTTCTAGCAGCATTACCTACAACAGACAAATTATGGAAGCAGTCCCAAGTGTCCATTAATAGACAAATGGATGAAGAAGATGTGATATATAGACCTAATATAGTATTATTCAGCTATCAAAATGAATGAAGTCTTACCATTTGCCATGACATTAATGCAACTAAAGAGTATAATGTTAAGCAAAATAAGTCACTCAGAAAAAGATAAATATCATATGATTTCACTCATATATGTAATTTAAGAAACAACAAGCAAAGGAAAAAAAGAGAGACAGAGACAAAGCAAGAAACAGACTCTTAACTCTACAGAAAAAACTGCTGGTTTCCAGAGTGGAGTGAGTTGGGGGGTGAAACAAGTGATGGGAATTAGGGAGTGCACTTGTCATGATGAGAACCCGCTGATGTATGGATGGGTTGAATCACTTTGCATACCTGAAACTAATATAATGCTGTATGTTAACTATACTGGGATTAAAATTAAAAGAAAATTTAAAAAAAGATACGGTGTTTGTCCTTCTTGGTTACACATCCTCTTCTCTACTAAGGAGTTCACGTCAACACAATTCCACAAGTTCCAGTGCCAACTTTGATTTTAATACTATGCTTCCTACAAAGACTAAAGGAAGGCTTTAAACACCTTTATATCCCTAGTCCTCAAGACTAAACTTGTGTCATGATAATACTCTAACCAAAGTTGCAGAAAGAAAAATACTTTTGAGAATGAGTTTAAACTCCCATAATTAACTGAGTCCCAATCTTTAACTATGTGGGAAATGAGACATCTAAACAAAAATGCACACATTTATAAATATGAACTCTGCTTGGCGGTAACAGTATTAAGAGCTAACACATGAGGAACTAGCACTATCACTGTATTTCAACAGTAACTTTCTCAACTAGTTTTTGGCTCCCTTTCATGGATGAGGAAGTGAAAGAGAATTAGGGAAATTACTTACCCGAGCCTATAGATACAGTGAGTGAAGAAGAAATGGCATTCCTCCTAATAAAGACCATGCCACCCTCCACTGCAGAATATGAACATTCAGAGAACCAAGTGGTTTCTTGATTTTCATTCAGATGTTCAAATATTTCATAAATAGAGCTTTCATCTACTTTCTCATTTTGTCTTGTTTTATTTTGTTGTTACTCTAGGTTTTGTGGTTTTTTTCTCTGTTTTTTGACTGAC
This sequence comes from Neofelis nebulosa, assembly GCF_028018385.1. Classification (NCBI taxonomy): domain Eukaryota; kingdom Metazoa; phylum Chordata; class Mammalia; order Carnivora; family Felidae; genus Neofelis; species Neofelis nebulosa. The sequence continues at coordinate 38,577,255 of NC_080798.1, forward strand.
AACTTGGGAGAAAGATTTAACTATAAGGTGATTGGAAAATGACTGCAAAGACCTGGGTATAACTTTGTACAAAGGAAATTCCTTGCAGGAAGATGATGGGGTGGGAGGGGGGAGTGGGTGATGGGCACTGAGGAAGGCACCTGTTGGGATGAGCACTGGGTGTTGTATGGGAACCAATTTGACAATAAATTTCATATAAAAAATAAATTAAAATTAAAATTTAAAAAAAGGAAGGGTTTCTTGATATTCTGTAGGAAATAACACCATCTCCATTACAATGCCTAACATCTTGTAATGATGTGTCTCACAGGGCTCCTGAAAAATTCAAAACTATTTGACTCCCTAGCAAATGCTCAAATACCAGAAGTAGTATTTGACCTATAAATGCCCCAATATACATAATGCTGTTAACAGCATTGCCATGTGAGACAGACCAAAAGTTCTCCCACATTTAAACCAACAAGTAGAAATGAGTCCTATATTGAGAATGTAAACCCCTTTCTTGACATTGACACCATGAAGCTTAAGTATAATCATACCTGATCACTTAAGTTAAATTTAGTAGTGTTCAGGGGTGCCTGGGTGGCTCAGCTGGTTAAGTGTGGGACTTTGGATCAGGTCACGAACTCACGGTTCTTGAGTTCGAGCCCCACGTCAGGCTCTGTGCTGACAGCTCAGAACTTAGAGCCTGCTTCAGATTCTGTGTCTCCCTCTCTCTCTGCCCCTCTCCAGCTTGTGCTCTGTCTCTCTTTCAAAAATAAATAAAAATTTTTAAATGTTTTTTTAATTTAGTAGTGCTCACGTAAATATGTAAACACTAACACATTTTAAATAAATGAAATGTGTTTAACTTTCTCTAATATAAATGTCCAAATGTGTATTTTAATAATTAGACTATGTTTCAATCTGGTAAATTAATTGCCCAAAAAAGTATGTATACATGAACATACATACATGCAAACACACACTCACACACATGCACATGCCCTTTAACTATAAATATCTACACTCTGAAAGTTAAAAACAGTACATCTAATTTGATCCTATTCCTTGAAAGTCTGCCTTGCACAACAGAAGTGTTTGTTTATTTTGTTCTAAAGCAGGCAAGACAGTCTTTGAAAACACAGAAGCCACACAGTAAAATCTTAAGGTAAACTTAGAGAAAATGCCTGGAACTGACTCAAATAATCACTAGACTCCAATAAAATTCATCTTGTATAAAGGAAGGAGAGGAGGTAAATTTACATTGTGTTTTGTTATATCCTTTAATGTTATCTAATTTCCAAACAGCAGACCCAAGGTAATGCAATTCTATTTCATGAGGGCAAATTAAGCCTAGTTTGCATAAGCACAAAGCAGTATCTATTTTTACAGTAAAAGTACCAAGTTCCTGAACAGCATTTTTATGATGCTGCTTAACAAGTTTGTACTTCTTCGGCAAGAAGAAGTTATTTTACTTCTCAAGTAAAAAACAGAAGAAGAAAAAAAAAGAATAAAAAGCTAAGCGAAATGCTCGGATCTGTACAACTCATTCTGATTTCAACAGTGTTTTTACTGGGACTGATTTTTCTCACCTGCCCCATAGGAATGGACTTCAGTACTTGAGGCAGGGGGTCCAGCCTGCAAGTGGGTTGGAGGGCCCTTAAAGCTGCATGTTACAGGATTGCCTGCATTTCTCTCCAATTCACTTTCATTCTACCTGCGGTCAAAAGAGTCCATGTTCCGACATCATTCCTCATGCTAGTAAGTGTGAAGTAGTCAACGCATGCGTTTAATGCAACATGGACATTCCATGGAAAACATTAGGTGTATCTGGGTAATTTAGTATTTCTAACCATCTTTCAGAGTAGATTAGGCGTTAATGTCATATTGCCTGGCAAATCATTTGAGCAGAAGCAAGTCAGTGGCAGTAGTTAAATATTCAAAATTAGGTTTTGGCCAATTGATTCTTAATTACACAATCAGAGACTCCAGAGATCCAAGTCTAAGTCTCCTCCCCTTAGACACACACACACACACACACACACACACACACACACACACACACCTTGATAGGTTCTAGCTGTTCTCAGGAATCAAAGCATATCCTGGCAGAATTTGTCTAAGAATAAAGCTTCAAATGTCTAAGCAAGACCACCTACAGACTATCTGATTGTTCCGTTCAAGGAAGCCAGAAAGAATGTCGATTTAAGAGCCACTAGCAGCAGCTAAGTGTAGTTTAAAAGGAACACATTGGAAACCCTCCCTATCTGTCAGGTTCACCATTTCTGTGAAAAAGAACACCAGTTAATGTGACTTCAGGAGACTCCAAACTATTTAAGTAGCCATTCAGCTCTGGTACTAAAGAGGAGAGCATAGGATTTCAGGATGGAAATGAACAGAGCTACTTAAATACATGTGAAGGACAGTATGTAGGTATCTGAACACAAACACACATACATTCACACATGCACACACATTCATATGCTCTGTTCTAGCCACAGAGGCTTTCTGAGCACAGCAAATTTTCTTTTTACTCAGATCCTTTGGACTTTTCTCGGTGCATGAAACACTTTCTATGCGAACCTTTACATGGATGGTTTCTTGCCATTCAAGCTACAGCTTAACCATCAGCCCACTTCTGCTCACCACCATATTTAAAATCATTTCTTATCTTTTCCCTCTAATTTTATCATGTCTTTTACTCTACCTTTCTAGTTTCAGAACCTAGCTCAGTGTCTGCCTTATTTACAGTAGGCACTCAATACAATATCCTGTTCATATCAGGTGTTCTACTCGATGAAGAACTCTGCTGGGGTAAGTGGTGGTAACCCAGGCCAGAATGAAATTATGCACTGACTGCATTACAGGTTGCTCTAGGCAATGGGTGTAGTATACAGAAAGAAAACAGATTCGGTCCTCAAGAACCTCCTGTGTAGTGCGACAGAATAAGAAAACTAAGCAAAATGTGTGGATGGTAAGAGACAGAAAAAGATGGAAGATTCAGGAATTTGGAAAAGGGAGGCCAAGCCTGTCTGCATGAGGCAGAGAAGATTCCAAAGGCTGGAGACAGCTCAGGTGGGCCCCCCGACAATGAGTTAAGGAAAAGCGTGCTTGAAACTGTTCTCCAGTCAAAAGAAAAGCGGGTACGTAGGTCTGAAGTTATGAGAATTCTTGATCTATCTGAAAGTTGAATTTCCGTGTGTGAGTGTGGTGATATGTGGGAAAGAAGCTGAACAAAGCAGAGCTATATCAATATAAGAAAGCAATACTGTCACATTCATCCATAACAGTGACACAATAATATTCTAAGATCCATACAATTTAAGTCAAGCTTTGTCCATCTGTCAAAGCCTTTTCCCACCACTGCTGTTTACCTACCATTCCATAGGGATGCCACAAAAAAAAAAAAAAAAAAGTTAAAAGCATTGACTCTAAAGTCAAAATACTTTAGATGAATCTGTTTCTCACTTATCTTTCTAAGATCACATGTCTAAACAGTAACTCAGACTCAACTTCAGTTCCTGCAGCCAGAATAGCAATTAATAGGAACTTCCAAATAATCTTGTGAAGGAAAGTAATGCACACGGCAAGATTTGCACAAGGAGTGCTGTATAATACTTCATCATGACTCTCCTAAAACCTTCAGTACTCTGTGGACATGTGAGATTATTTACTAAGACCAGTATTTCATCAACAATTTGCTTCCCTGCTCAACAGTGTGACACAGAAGGCCCTACCTGACCTGAGTCTGACCATGTCTGTCCAGCTGCATCCCCAGTGGATATAACCCCAGACCATTCCCTGGACTACAGCCTGAATGACAACTGTAAATCCCCAGGCACAACCTCTTTACACCTCTCAGCATTCACACATATTGTTTGCTCTGTCTGAAGTCCTTTCTCTCACTGGCCTGATTTTCCTTTAAAAATCAATTACCTTCTTACTTGTTCCTGATATTCTTCTTTTACCACTGGCACCTCCCACCTACGTCTGACTTGAGTGCCTCTACTCTGTGACTGGACACAAGCATCTCTCACACAAGAAAAGTCGTGGTCTACTAGAACTACTGGTTTATATGTCCTGGCCGCAAAACCAGCTAATTTAATTTGTGGCTCCCAGTGCGAAATGAAAATGTAGACAAAGGGACAAGAATAAAGCATCATTTAGGTATTAAAGTATAAAGTATTTTCCTCTCTTCCATGTATCTCTCCCACTTATGCGCATGCTCTTTTGTCTCATTGGATTTCATGTCCAAAAATTGAGAATTTCAAGACAGCAACAGCAGAGCAAGAATCCAGCCATGGGCTCTTCTGAGCCACAGAGACCCATGCAATTCCCTAAGCTGCATGCATAAGGAGCCAGGCTGGTGTCTTTAGAATATGAATTCCTAGGGCATCATGGCCTTATCACTTTTTTCTTCCTTAAAGTTTATTTTTTTTAACAGAGAGATAGAGGGAGGGAGAGCATGCCCAGGGGAGGGGCAGAGAGAGAGGGAGAGAAAGGATCCCAAGTAGGTTACACACCATGAGTGCAGCACCCAATGCAGCCTGGAACCAAGAGATCATGACCTGAGCTGAAATCAAGAGCTGGATGCTAAAATGAATAAGCCACCCAGGTGCCCTTCACTTTATTTTCTGTCTTCACCACAGACTCTATCACACTGCAGTACAGAGTAAATGTTCAGTGAAGGGGCACCTGGGTGGCTCACTGGATTAAGCATCCAACTTCAGCTCAGGTCATGATCTCACGGTTCGTGGGTTCGGGCCCTGCATCTGGCTCTGTGCTGACAACGTGGAACCTGCTTGGGATTCCGCGTCTCCCTCTCTCTGCCCCTCCCCCACTCGCACTCTTTCTCTGTCAAAAATAAACAAAAAAATTCTTTAAAAGAATGTGTCATTAAGATTTTTCTGTATAGTGCAGCATGGCACATTGAATCCACAACCTAGGGCTCAAAACTACACTAATGTTGAAAGAAACACAACACAAATAACTGAAGAAATGGGTAAGTGCTACTTCAGACTGGTGCCCCTTTTGTTTTATCCAGTCTGCTTGCCTGTTTCCCTCTGTCCCTCCCTCCTTTTTCTTTCCTTTCTTTACTATCCATCATCCACCCTAGCCTTGGTTGACTGAATCCTTACAGTCCAGCTGAGCAAAAACACTTCCCATTAAATATTGCCAGAGCTCTCTGTGCTAGGTTTAACAGCATTCATTTCATTTTGCTCTCTTTTCCTTACCCACATTCTCTGAGGACTTGCATTCCAAAAAGTTCTAACATGAAAATTCAAAGGTTAGAGTAGGGTTCTACATCGGCTCTCTGCTTCTACCGCTGCCTCCCCACAGTCTATCCCCCTCAAAAAAAAAAAAAAACATAATAACCTCTTTAAAAAACATGAATTGGATCATGTTACTCTCCCATTCAAAATCTCCAAATCTGGCAGCAAATCCCTATCATGCATTTCCAAGTTCGGTCTCTTTCCAGGGAGTGTGAGGTTCTGCCCCTGAGGTTTTCATCGCCGCCCCCCCCCCTTCTTGGTCTCCATCACAAAGATCCCAACTCTTCCTTCTCCTTAAGTCTGCCAGCTCCTCCCACTTCAGATAAATAATTTTCACAGCTCTCTCATTCCAGTCCCTGTGCTGATGTTACTGCTTCACAGAGGATCCCCCAAATGTATTCCTCTTTGTCTCTCGATGCTGCCTGATACATAACACTTATGTAAATAAACATGGTTCCCTTCCATTTGAATGTTTTTTTTTTCACACCAAAATCAAGTTAGGTAAGACAACCTTCTCCCCTTCTGAATCCCTATACCTGGAACAGTGCCTAGCAAAGAGCAGCATCTCGGTATGTAACTGTTAAAAGTGGGAAAAATACAAATACTAAGTCAGCAGGTCTCCCTAAGAATGGCTTAGCCTTGAATCCTCAGTGGAGGTGGGAGCAGAACAAACTTGACGATGTCCCAAGACCGTGCCACACAAGCATTTCCTGTTACCATCACGAGATCCGCAGGATCTGTTGTTCCAGGACAGTGCTGAGCACGTGTGCCAAAAGCCTGGTTCGTCTGGGGCTGCTGGACTAAAACATTGCTTCCAATACTGCTGGACTCAAAGGGCTTTGACTTAAAATTGGTACCTTCTCCTTTCCTTCCAAAACTGAATGCGTGGTTGTCACCTGTGTGTGTATGAGAAAAAGTATGGGCTAACACAGCAAAGTGGTACACTGGTAGAGAATCGTGTAAAATCAAAACTAAGCCTCTTCTTCTCTCCCCATCCCCGCTCCCTTAATGAGATAGGTTTCTGAAGGTTAGGGGTGTTGTGTATCTTGCACTCACTACCTTACTGATTCTTTCCCCAGAGTTAAAAGCAAAGTAGGGAGCAGGAAAGGAATGGGGGCAAGGGAAAGGCATAAGACAAAGGAAGCTGGCCCCCAGTGCACCCCTCTCCACGGCCCCCACTACCTCACCATAACCATCAGTGAGGTAACTGACAGGAGGGATGTAAAATGTTTCATTGTTTGTAACATACCATCTATTAACGTTTTTCACTTTTGCCTTTAAATTGACTTTTTACTCAAATATATTTCAAAAGAAAACTCTACATCACAACTCTAACACAAAACCTATATCACAGGCCATAAATAAATGTAATCATAAAAATAAATTCAATGAAAACAAAGCAAAGTTATTAAATTCTGACTAAATGCTGTTGCCTGCCAAAGGCACTAAGAAAGAGAGAAGGGGCCTCAGGCCCAGGGAAGTGTTAACCTCTCTTTTTAACGCTACTGAAGACTAATAAACTGAGACTTTCTTCTCCATTGTGATAAGGATTGGGGGAAAAAATAAAAACAAATACAAACAAACAAACAAACAAAAACTAACTGGGAATGCCTTGGGAAATAACAGACTGCCCAATGTCTTAAGTATTTTCCAAGCTCCTACGGTTTCTGAAATTCAAGGAACCAAATACACCAGTCATGTTCATTGACTTTTTGTTGTTTTCTTTAATTGAGAATCTTGTAACAAACCATATGTAAGCAAATACTCAGAAACCCACTTTTAAGCTTGCCTTTCTGTCTTGCTTATCTCTAGCAAACAAGAGGTAGGCAACGGCAATAAAATAAAACGCTTGGGCATTTCTCTCTAAAAAGTTCTTCAAACCTCACCTATTTACAATGAGCACGGGGGAGATAGTTGGCTGCAATCCTAAATCAACTTTTGACTAGGTCTGCGGCCTTGGGTAAATCACTGCCTCTAAGGGATTCAGTCTTCCCCAAAATAGTGAACCCCCTGTCTGCCCCCTACCCTCTTTATAAAATACCACCACTGCTCTCTCCTGCATTAAATATTGACCTTCTAGATGGTCTACTGGCTACACTTTTCTCATACTATGTTGATGCTCTGTAAAAGATGGATTTTCCTTATTGTAAGTTAGTTTGCATCCCTTTTGGCTTAAAATGCTTTAAGGGCTTTCCTGGGTACGAAGTATAAAATGCAAACTCCTTATAGGGGTACAGTTGGTCTATGTAAACCTGACCTCTACTACAGTAGTCTTCTACTTAGGACCTCATATATACCTGGTTCTTTCCCACCTCTATCCTCCTCAAGGCCTTTGATGCATGTTGTTCCCTGTGTATGAAACGATTTCCATTCCCCTCATCTGCTACTCTTTCCCTGGCTTTTAGAGTTGAGGTTGGGGACAAGAGTGTTCAAAATACAAGAAACAACATGTGCGAATTCCCTCAAGTGGGAATCACTGTTTAATTAAATGTCGAAAGTGGTCAATTTATGACCAACTCACCTCAAATAGACTTTCCGTACCCATGTGCTATTTTTGATCAGCACCCAGTTTCTTTTCTTCTCAGCTGACTTCCCATCCTGGTGCTTAATTTATTAACGTGCTCACATGGGGGAGTAGGAGCAAAAACAAGTTACCTTTCTGTAAAGGCTAGAATCACTTCAATATGGTAACAGTTGAAACCCCAGAGGCAGCACAAGACCTGAATGTCTCATTTTTCCCTCCATATTTATTAAATGTCTCCAACGAAAGACCCATTCATAGCTCTCAAGGTTTATAACAGCAAAGTAACCTAAACTGAGTATTTGGCTACCCAATTTTCTCTAAGTCATGGCTCTCAGAAACCCAAACGTGAAATTCTAAAATGAGCTCACATAAGGTGAAAGCCTCACAAAGGAACTCGTCCCTGCTAACAAACATACTTAATTTCAAGTAAAAGAAAATCAAAAGAACAAAACTAAGAATAAAACAAATATATACACAAGATGACCTCACAGCCATTTGATTTCCTGATAAAACATGCTGACAAGGAGAAGAGGGAGTATTACTGCACTTTGGGGAGCACTGCGACTGTACATTTCCAACTAGGTACACTAATTTGCAAGCGGGCACTTTCATGAAAATGGGCCATAACGTATGTTAATTCTTTTTCATTTGCAGTGGCTCTTTAGCATAACATGCATGGAGAATGCATTGGTGAATTATCCTTCTGTTTACACCTGAATCCTAACAGCTAATTGTTCTTGGAACACCTTATGCCTTGATCACATATGTGACACTATTAAAAGGTTAGCAAAATTGGCTTCCTAGGATGAAAAATCATGTTTGCAAGGTTCAGGAAGAATTGTCAATTAAAACACATGTTCATTGGCTTTATCACAAAGGGCTTTATTGGGCTGAACCTCTTTGTTGAAAATACTGCTTTGAAAAGAAGAGTATAAAAGAGTCCCCTAGTCCACATATGTCTTGTGATTATTTTATAGAAAGTTGGCGTGGTAATAACTTGAGAGCAAACCAACTTGTATACTGACATAATTTAGCAAAGAGAAAAGAAAAAAAAGTACAGTGTGATTATTCAAACACACACACACAGAGTACCTAAATATTCAACTATATAATTAACTTATCATCATAAAATCCATGTACAAGCAAGAACACTAAAAAGACACTGAGTCAAACCATTAAAATTAAATCAATCAAATCAATTATGTTCCAAACTATAGATATAAACAATGAGCAATTACTTATTTTTAGGACGTAGGTAGAGAAAACACTAGCATTGTAAAGCAACCACAACATACAAAGCTTCACACTAAAACCTTTACATGCATTATCTCATTTACTAATCAAAGCAATCATGCAAATACATGAAGACTTTTTCAAGTTGGAGAGGTAGAAACCAGTCTCACAGGAAATTAAATACTAGCCCGAGTCATATAGTCAGTGAAAAATAAACACGCCAAAGGATCCCAAAGAGCGTGTACAGGCTAGTTTTCTGTTTCCAACATCATCACATTTGCTCCTAACATGTTCATACTGATCATTAGTAACCTAGTGAGCACTCTCACGCTGGGGTTAAAATACTCATATTACTTACATCACAGCTGGATTTAAACAGAGACCGTGACTTTAAGGTCAGTGGTTCTTTAGAATAAGGGTTAGTTTGATGCAGAGTCCTCTAATAGCTCCTCAACAGGTAAATAAATATGTAAATGAATAAATGAATGAATGAATGACTAGGAATTCTTACACAGGGTCCACAGCCTCTCAGTGAAAAACACTTATCTAGATTATATATGTATCTGAAAGTTGTTTTCTCTCCTCCTCTTGCTTGCACTGAGTTGTTGGTTAAATGTCGTGATCTCCCTTCATTGTCTCATTCGCCACACTTTACAGTTTAGGTAACTAGGCCCATTTAAAAGAAGACAAAGGTTACCTCCAAATCTGTGGGACCCAGAACAGGGAAGAGCAGAACTGTGATTCAGATCCAGTCTTATCTGGACATCATCATAATGCCCTCCATCCCCTTATCTTTCCTCCCCCTTCCGTCTCAAGCACAGCATTAAAATAATAGTATGAAAAGCAGAAGCACTCAAAGAAAAGCCTAGCTTTGAGAGTAAAAACTATCATTTAACATTATCCGAACAGAATTTCTGCAGCTTAATTTAATAAATGAGGCATCGTTTTTTAGACTCCAAGCATAATAAACTCTCATTTGCATTGACTGGATTCATAAATTCATGCTGTTAAAAACCTGTTTCTGCCGGGGTTGGCCCAGGCCCCCACAGCTTTCCCTCACATTCCCATTCTGAGCAGCAGGAGGGAGTTCGCCCATCCCAAGCATCAGCTATCATTAGTTCATTTTCTTTAGTGCTGCTTGAGAAAGCGGCATGGAGCCTGACATCGAAAACAAGCTCTGCTCCCAGAAACCGTGAGGGACGTCTCCCTGTATCCCCACACCACAAATTGACTATTTTTCCTGGCAGAAGACCACAGAATGCTAAGAGTCCAAGACTGTTGAGAAACACTGAGCTCGGCTTTGGATTTACACAAAAAGGAGCTGAACTAACCTTCTCACGCAGGGTTATATATTTAAGGAGAAAGAAAAATGAAGGCGATTGTGTTCCTCGGTGTTAAGGGCCTCATTTCCCTCGCCCTCAAGTGTGCAGTAACGATACAAATGACTCACAATAAATAGACTTCCCATTGGCAGAGTGAATGGTACGAAGTGAGGATTGGCATGTGACATGAAAGTTCTCGGAACCCATGGAACACAACCCAGACACAAACACGGAAAATCACTACAAAAAGTGAGCTCCCGGGGCAGCACCATCATTGAATGGATTTCTGGGTAGACTGTATCCTCCCTTGAAACCTTGAAATGTTAAAATGGATTTCCACGTGTGTGAGGTGGTAGGCTAAAACACAAACTGTGAATCTGGAGAGTAGATTTCATAGGACAGGGTGTTCCTCTGTTACAATCACAGAGGCACAGGTTTGAATCCTAAGTCTGACACTTGCTGGCTGCATGCTTTTGCTTGCTTTACCTATTACTCTGAGTCACTGCTAAATGAGACATGTCATCATATACTGTTTGGGGTAATGGAGATACTGTCTTCGCGGGTAGCACATCCCTTAAATATTGTGTGCATTTTATTTTGAAATCCATCAAAGAATACCCAGAGCACAGAGAGGACCTACATGGGTTTATCTGCAGAATGTACTGAACAACCTCTGATTTCTCTCCTAGCTCTAATAGGACCAAAATTCTGTCAGTTATACAGTGATCCAAAGACATATTTTTTATTCTTTATTTAAGAGACTGAGAGTGCGGGAGGGGGGTGCAGAAAAAGAAGGAGAGAGAGAGAATGTTAAGCAGCCTCCATGCCCAGGACAGAGCCTGATGTGGGGCTCAATCCCACAACTCTGGGATCACGAGCTGATCTGAAATCAAGAGTCAGATGTTCAGGGGAGCCTAGGTGGCTCAGTCAGTCAAGTGTCGGACTTTGGTTCAGGTCATGATCTCACGGCTTGTGAGTTTGAGCCCTGCATCTGTGCTGACAGCTCAGAGCCTGGAGCCTGTTTCAGATTCTGTGTCTCCCTCTCTCTCAGCCTCTCCTTCACTCATGCATTCTCTCTCTCTCAAAAATAAATAAACATTAAAAATTGATTTAAAAAAAAGTTAGATGTTCAACTGACTGAGCCACCCAGGTGCCCCCAGATACATATATTTTCTAATGCATTTATGAACAAAGATTGACTGAACATATAATGTGTACCAGGACACTAGTGGGGTAAAATATGTATAGTATTGCTCCTGATGCCATTACTATATATTGCATTCTCTTTAAGTGGGACGGCATGAGTATAAATCTAGCGTATAGAAGTACCTTGCTGGTCTCTGATATGAGAATATAAATCAGGTTTGGGCCTGCCTTCTACACAACACTGTTTTGACCCAGAGATAGAGCTACATGATTCAAAGTCTTCAAATTAAGGTGCTTCCCCAGGACTGATCCATGAGTACTGAAAGGGTAAGAAAGGCATTCTTTCTTAGAATGGTGACCTCCTTTAATATTATATGCCAAGTCATCTGCTTAATATTTTACATGTAATATCTCTGATCTTCAAAGTGTTTCTTAAAAGCATGTATTATCATCACCATATTATGCATGTTACACGATACATAGTATTTTCTACGAGGTCACCCCATTACTAAATTTAGGATGCTGGACTTTTTACGTAAGTCCATAAATCATCATAATCCCTGTACTTTTAACTACATCTAGATAATTTGAGCTTAATGTGCTAACGTGGAAGTTTAGGTGGAGCCATTAGCCATGCAGTTTAGAAACTTAAAAGTGAGACATGGTTTAGAGATGTGTACGATCTCCAAAAGAGAGTATGTGTATCACTTAGATGATGTGTATGATCTAAGTGAAATCCAAACTCAAGAGAAGGATGAGAAAATAAAGTCAAGCAGGAAATATTGGAGAATGTCTCTTTTCATAAATGGAAGTTGAAGGAAGTTGAAAAAAGATTGCCAAAGTCACAGAAAAATGAAGAACAAAGCAGCAACAACTGGAAAAATGCAGACATTCCAAAATCAAGAAAGAAATGAGCAATGGAGTGGATCAACATAAGAAGAGAATAAAGACAACTTGTTCACCTCCCTGAGGAGCAAGGAGTCTAAAAAAAGAGTCTATTTTTGTAGCAATTTGGTTTGAGGTGGGACAGTATAAGCATCATGTACGATTCCTGCAGACAAAGCAAGGGTTGGTGAAGAGGTAGAGAGTGATACCAAGGTAAGCTCTGTATCTATAGTTATGTGCCTCCCCCACTCTCTTAGCAAGAAAAATTGTACTTTTTCTGAGAACATATTTTGCGTGTGTGTGTGTGTGTGCTTGAGTGTTTTATTCTATGTTTTATGTTTTTTTAACTGGGCTTAGTTCCTAGAATGTTCAGAATATCCTTTCCTATGACAATGAGATTTAACTGAGAGCAGAAATATCATCCCATCAAGGCTGACCCAAATCCTTCCATGGAATGACATGAGTGCTAGGTGATAATGGACCTCACTTTACCTAGTGGCTTTTGAGGTTGAAGGAACTGTTAAGCCTGTAGGTGTCAGCAACTGTCTCACCCAGGTACCTGGCAGAAGAGGTCTACATAATGATTTCCGCTCAGAGAGGAAAGCAGAAGGGGAGACATGGAGAAGAGATACACTCAGTCAAGATTCTATGAAATTTGGCAAGGAGGTGGATCGAAATTCAGAAGTTGCTCACACTAGGTTACACCAAAAAGGTGACTGAGGCTGAAATAAGCATACGACCCTTCAGAGTCCTGAATAATGTATAGTCATACGATTCCCTAGAGACCGACCCACCTCTCCTTCACACCAAAGAGCCCATGGTGCCACACAGCAACATGCACAAAAATACAGAGGCATCCAGGTTGCTAAGAAACCTGGAGTGTAGTCCATGAAAATGATGTCATGAAACTAAATAAATCCAGAGATATAATTTCCTGAATGATGAGCTAGAGAAAATATCCACAGCTTCTCAGTCTCAAGGTGCAGAATGTCTTACCCCTCAGATCTACAATTTGGAAATTGATATCCAAACATTCTATGCATACCTAACACTTTTCCGAGATGTTTGTACTAAGAAGCCCATATATCCTAATGCCCCTGTCACAAATATTTGAAATGGACATAGTTGCCACATTTCTCCTTAGTCTCATCTACCAGGTTTGCCTAATCCTCAGACTCATCATCAGTGAGTCACCAACCCAGTGCCTAAAATACAATAAACAATTTGCATGTATTAACCATCATAAGAGTTTTATGGTGTAGGTATAATTAGTCCTGTTTTGAATTAAACAATCTGAGGTTTAGAGAGGGTAAATAACTTGACTAATGCAGCTAGTAATGGGCCTAGCTGACGCTTCTACATAATAATTCAAAAGGCTAGGAACAGCAGAACTATATAAAGAAATGCATTCATGAGATGAGAAAATATAGTTGGCTTTCAATAAAGCAGAGTCTTGGAAAAGGATGAGGCATCTACTGGATTTACAATAGCCACCCATGAGACAGTGGAATTTTGTATTAAGTGCATAGACATCCCTCTCTGAACCAGGCTGGTGTTACCATGAGAATAGGGGTAGGTACCAACCTGTGTCAGGGATGAGGGTCTGGATATGTAACGGCATATGCTTCATTCTGTTGTGCCTAGACAATGCAGAGTACAGTTGACTCACAAACTCAAGAACTAATAAAAGATGTAATAAGTACTGTGAAATCAAAGATGCCCAGTTCTAAAAGTTTTGAACCATTCAGACCCATATGTGACACTATTACTGTTGGTTATCACAGCTTTGGGGAAGTCTAAAAGCAGACTCAAAAGAAAGAAACTGTAGATATTCCCAGTTTTTTAAAAACCTTCCAAAGCACACAATGAATTAAATAGTACAGAAACATAGAAACCATATCACAGCAAAGTATGCTCTGCACATCTTTTTCAGCATCTTAACTGGTACCTTTTCATGGGCAGTAATTCTAGTACTTATGACATTCCAGATGCTAATACCCAACAGATCCTAGATCGGAGTGAGAGCGCTCAATCCCAATTCCATCTGCTTGGGCAGATGGCAAAGTGCACTGAATTTCTCCAACTCTCCCACTCCTCAGTGCCCCATCAGCACATTGATTTCCTGATAAGAACATACAGAAGATTTTGGGGGAAAAAGGTTTTGTATTTCTACAGAGTGTGTTGACAATAAGTCTATGATTCTTTGTGACATGACCTTAAGAGTAATGAATGAATGCTTGTAGGATGACTCTCTTTATAGGAAGAAAGATGTGTATGACCTGAAAATAATAAAAGATGTCAAGTATATTGAAGTGTGGTACAAAGAATTTCATTTTATTCTCAGGGAAGCAGGAGACAATCTCAAGAAGCCATAAATCTCTTTGTCTTCCTTTAGATCATAAAGGTTCTGTGATGGTCTATGTGGTTGGGGAGAAAGTGTCACTGACATTAAAGAAAAGAAGAAGAAGAAGAAGAAGAAACAAATGTGATCATCCTCCTGCCAAGAAAAAGGCTGCTCAGCATTTTGACACTGGAAACCCAAAGTAGAAAATCCATACTGCTATGGCATTTACTGTCAAACATGGAATGCTGGAATAGGAAAAAATAAAAGTGGCCATGAATGTAGAAGATAGGCTTAAATTCTAGCTCCACCTAATATCTAGCCTCCTAAGGCTGCACCCTCAATCCCTTAAAACATGACTGAAAGTTCATCAGGGAGAATGTCATACAAAAACATACTACACTTACTTTGTTGCTGTTGTTGTTGTTGTTGTTGTTGTTGATTTCTTTTTGAAAGAGGGCAAACACGTGTGAGCAGGGGAGGCACAGAGCAAGAGGATGAGAGAGAATCCCAAGCAAGCCCTGCCCTCTCAGCACAGAGCCTGATGCAGAACTAGAGCTTGAGAACCAGGAGATCATGACCTGAGAGGATATTAAGAGTCAGGCACTCAACCAACTAAGCCATCCAGGTGCCCCTAAAACGTACTACATTTAAAACCTAGTTCAGCCTTTTATTAACTGTGCAAACTTGGGGAAATTGCTTAAATTCTCTGCTTCTTAGTTTGCAAAACAGGGATAAAAATCATTCTGCAAATATTCCTGCAGCAATATATATGCAGAAGACCCTCTGTGCTTCATAGCTCTATTTCAGTAGTATATAGTTGAACAGGCCAGATTGCTTTTGTAAAGGATCCACTCTTCTCTGTCCTTCTGTGTCTGTCTCTCTCTCTTTCTCTCTCTCTCAGGCTGCACGGTTTCTGAGCCTTCTCCCGATATCTTGGAAATCCACCACCACTCGTGAATTTAAGTAGGAATTGCAGACTTCCAGGAATGAGTGTTGAAGGGGGCAGCAGCAGGGCTCTCATAAAGCCTACCATTGCAGAATCCAAATATGTTCTCTGAGACAGATTCAATGGATTTCTTCTGGATTCTGTGAATTTCCTGATATTCTGCTATTATTTCTGCTTAAGCCGATGGAGAGTGTTTTACTTTGTTATCGATCAAAATTCTAGGATAGAAACAATGTTGAGAATGAGAGCTTTATAATTTGGTGATAGTTACACTAAGAACACAATAGCGTGTAACTACGGCATAATGGACATTGATGGAGACTTTAATTGCAAATCAAAGTTAGACGAGTATAAGCAGCTGAATGGCGCATAAGCATAATTCCTTATTTTCCAAGCCAGTGGGAACTTTTTCATTGGGGGTTTCACTCAGCAAACAATTCAAATACATATAAAAAAACAAACAAAAAAAACCCCAAAAAACACACACTAATTCATATGGGAAAAGTCTGGAATACAGACATTCAGTATCAATATCAGTTTCCAAAATACCTACCAGCACATGCAATCAATGGACCCTTGAACTGCATAATATAAGAAGCCAAATTTTAACAAAAAGCAGACAGCCATGGGATTCAGGCAACATGTATCTTTAAAATAAAGGTGATCTCTCACTGCTGAGGGGTTAAGATAAAGTCACTTAAATTCTTCTCAAGCGTTCTACTATCTTCTCCACTCATGCAACAGTTAACCTTCTGAGAAATGCTAGAATGGCAGCTCCTTCAGGGCATAAAGAACACTTTATTTGTTTTTGAGTCTCCAGCCCCAAGCAGTCTAGAGCATAATAAATGCTCAATAATGTCTAAGTCACAAAAGAAAGCAAGAGGCAGGAAGTCAGGGAGGCCAAACCTTGAAAAACACTGGGGAAAAAAATACCATAATAAAGAGGTATTATTCTACATTTCTCCAAGGCACTTAGCTCAAAGACTTCTTCCCAACAACTTCAAAGAAAAGTGCCTCTTCCCCTAGCCTTGTCTCCCAAAAAACATGATGGCTAAATTGTCTCTATGATGAAGTTTTACATGAGAAAGGGGAGTCTGGGATAAAGGAAAACTGAAATCAGTTCAAATGTGATACCCATTTGTAGGTTGGAAGAAAAATACCCTAGAATCTCCATAGGAAATTTGGGGAGGTAAAGTGAATGGATCAAGGTAATTTTTGTCATATCTAAGGTTAAAGGTACAGAAGTGGAGAAGAACGTTTATGATTACGCCTGCCCTTTCCACTGTCACGTGACATCTCAACGCTTCATTTCCAATACTGGATCCGCCATGTCTGAACTATGTGTCCACGGACAAACTATATTTATTAACTTAACTCATTTTTTTCCTGCATAACAACAACACATAGGTTCTGACAGGTTTATTAGAGGGCTTGGCACATGCCTGGTCTTAGTAAGCATTCGGGACATACTGGCTTTAGCTTTAGTGATTGTTATTTTTATTATTGCTATCTTTGTTGTTGCTTTGTTACTGTGGCACAGAATCATTTAAAATGTGCCAATACATTAAACAGCTTTTCCACCTACATCCATGCTCAGTTTAAGTCCGGAATCTATTGATTTATAATCTCTTTCTCTTTTGGCAAGAAAGCCATACTATCTTTGCCCACTGCAAAATTTTCTTCTGCTCTTCTATTGAAATCTTTATGCAACTTCAAAAGCTATGCCAGGACTTTAGAGAGCATACCAGCCTAGCAGTTCTGAAACACAATATTCTCATTATGTCTTGTGTGCATGAGTGTGTGTGTGTGTGTGTGTGTGTGTGTGCGCGCGCGCACGTGTGCATAAATTTCTCTCTGCACAAATCATGTGCTCCTTGACCAATTTAACAAAAAGGCTATGACCCATCTCCCTGATTATACCTGCTCAGGAAGTTACCCACTCACTGTTCTGTTGCTGCTGCTGCTTTGTTGTGGTGGTGATGGTGATGCTAGGGTTTTTGTATGCCAAACAGACTATCCAAATAAAATGCTTAAAGAGGTTTGCTTCAATAGTCTTGTGAAATCAGGTAATTCTGATTAGTTTATACTCTTTTCTTTATGGCAAAAATAAGAAAACCAAGCTTTACTGCTCATTATCTACTGCCTATCAGGCTCTGGACATGGCACTTTGCCTGTATTGGTTCCCATTTTACAGATGAGGAAACTGACACTCTGAGACAGTTAGCCACCTGCACAAGCTCACACCTCTTGTGATCCCAATTCAGATATTTTTGGCTCAAAGTCTGTGCTTTTTCCCTGAGACTGACCCTCTGTAGTGGCAGCTACAAAGGGTTACTTATAGCTGATTTTACTTATTACAAAGGGAAAATTGCATTCTCTGTGTGTGGAGCTGTGGCACACATGCTGGTTTTTGCCTAAAAGCCTCCTCACCTCCCTCCTGCCAATCTTTACCTTTTAATCCCTGTTTGAGTCTGCAAAGTGGAGAACCGCAGGCAAATATTTATTCATGAAATGAGCCATTTTCCCCATTTCTAACCCATCCAAAACTGCTCTAGTTTCTACTCAAACTTTTGAAAAGCAATTTGCACCTCGACTGAAAAAAAAAGCCAAGAGAAATAAAGAATCCAGCCCAGAGTCAGAGCCAGGAACAATGGGCCCAGAGTAAATGTGTCTTGCCTCAGGTAGGCACTGCAATAAATCTTGGCTATCAACAACACACATTTGAGATATTCAAGATGGGACATCATATAGGACTTCTGGAATGACGGTAAAAGGCTTCCTTCATCACCTGGAGATCAAGGGGCATAAGCAGAGTGAAGAAGGAAGTTGACAAACACTAGTAAGGCCCAGTTCCAGATGGAGTATGTCATTAAATTAAATTTCTCATTGATGAGTAAAATAAAATCCTTTATTTAGAGAGCAACATAAATCTTAGGTAAAGATCAACAGATACTTTGGAAGGGTGCCTCAACTCTGTGATCATGCACACAGGGCAGACATCACTAACTGATGAAGGCACTTGTGTTCACGGGGCCAGAATTAGCCTAAACGTCCTTCTAAACATCACATTCCAAGCAGCTTCTATCAATAAACTGGAACAGGCAAAAAAGAAAAAAAAAATTGGGCCAACCCAAACACAGAAGACAGGGAATATGGATGACTCTGTAATATTTTTGTTTGCTTGTTTTATTTACCCTCAGGTTTTTCTATAACATTAGTCACTGGTTTTTGTTTCTGTTTTGTGTTTGTTTCTGTTTTGTTTTGTTTTGGGAGTGGATTATTTTTATGATCATGATTATGGTAATGGTTTCACAAGTGTATACATATGTCCATATGTCCAAACTCATTAAACTGTATACACCAAATATGTAGTTTTTAAATATTAATTTTACCTCAACACATTTGTTAAAAATGAAAGACAAAGAGAGACACATGAAGTCATCTGCTATATAGAGGAAACAAAGGGACTTTCTCAAGGGTCCCCAATATTTAATTACAGGTACTCACAGAGTCAGCCACTGTTCTAATCAGTGACTACTCCCACGGTTTTAGAAATGCTTTAAGACTATCAAATAATAGATGCCATTCAGCCATTAGGTTATTCCACAAACACTTATTAAGCATCTATTTTATGTCAGGTCCTGTGATACCTGCTGGAGAAATCAAGATGCATCTTGTTGAACTCCACCCTCAAGACAGAATAATTTATCCGTTTATACTTCCCTCTTTTAAAACTCTAGCACAGACATGTGCCTTTCTTCTCCTTTCAAGCCCTATAAAGATTTAACTTAGAGGATGTGCAACATTTGATCCACTCCACCCAGAGACAACCCAAAAATAGGAACTAGAGAGTAGAAGGAGAAAGAGGAGCCTAAAAAGGTGGCAGAAGGCATTCAAGTTTGCATAATGAGGCACTGCAGTCTTGTAGAAACTAGAGGGAGAGTGCATGGGTCTCCAGGGAAGAGAGAAGGGCAGGAACGGGGACAAGGATACATGTTAAAGGGGCTCACAGCATGGGGATTTCATACAGCTAACCAAGCAAGTAGCTGGGACTGGAGAGGCAGTGAGTTGCTCTTATGTCTCTCACATTCAGGGAATCTCTGGGTCAGAATGCAGATAACATCATGTAAATGTGGAAGAACAGGGTCCTACTGACAACACACCCTTCTTCTATTGTTTACCAAACTGTTAACTTTGGGTGAAAGTCACTAGCACTCCATTTACCTCAGATTCCTCTTAGGTTAAACTGTTGCCATCCTAATAGTAACACAGCTGACTCCAAACAACTGGAGACTGAGGCACCAACCACCCCCCATGCACTAAAAAACGCACCCCTAACTTCTGACTCCCCAAAAACTCAACTACTAATAGCCTACTGTTGATAGGAAACCTTACCATTAACACAAATAATCAATAAACATATTGTGTACATTAGATGTATAAAATACTGCATTCTTAAAATAAAGGAATCTAGAGAAAAAAATGTTATTTAGAAAGCCACAAGAAAGAGAAAACCCATTTTCAGTACTGTACTATATTTAGTGGGGGGAAAAAATGTAACTAAGTGGCCCTGCACAAATCAAACCCATGTTATCCAAGAGTCATGGTACTTTCACGTTTTCTATGTTTTGTTTTGTTTTGTTTTGTTTTGTTTTGTTTTTAAGGACTATGGGAGTATTTACAAAGCCCTTAAAACCAAGGTCCACTTTCTATTAGTCTCAGGCCAATTATGGTCAATCCTATTGTTAATAAAGATTTGTTGGAACTCAGACACATGCATTCCCTTGCATTAGGTCTATGGTTGCTTTCACTCTACAATGACACAGTTGAATAGTTGCAACAGAGCCTGCATGGCCCACAGAACCTATGAGATTTACTACTTAACCCTTTCTAGAAACGTTTGCCAATTCCTGAAGTCCTGCCCTAGAACACTACCTAACTTATGTTTTTATTAAAACATCAGACCAGAAAATTATACAGGGCAAATGTACTCTCCACGCAGATATAAAAAGTCTGAAAGAACAAAACTAAGCTAGACTTTGGAAGAACGGGTTTGAACCCCAGCGCTGCCATTTCCCAGCTGGGTGACCTTGAACAATCTTCTGCATCTGTCTGTGGCTCAGCTCCTCATCTATACGGTAAGTAGGGATAACAACAGTACCTGTGCCAAAGTTTAATGAGAGTGTATCTCAAAAATACTTAGCAGAGTGCCTAGCACGTGGGAAGTACTAAGGAAGCATTAGCTGTAGCTGTTATGATTTATATCTCTTGACAACAGACCTATAATCATTTCAACAGTGAAAGAAGCAAATTTGGAAAACTTCCTAGTGAGGAATGAGCAGTAACCAATAGTAGCATGGCCAGTGCCATCACCTCAACATGAGATAATGGTGAGTCAACTGGCTGCCTCATCATGTTCCTAGAACTATAACAAATGTATTCAATATTGCTTTCCTCCCCATACTTCTCAAAAAGGCTTAAATTTCTTAGTTCCATGGGCTTCCATCTGGTGGTCTGCAGGAATCTAAAGTTGAACATGGGGTTTTTCTAAGGCATCAATTAGGGCATACAAAGAAAGAGCCTCTAGAATAATACAGGGAACCAGTATGTCTCTCTCCCTAACTCTAAATGTAATAAACACAGAGTAAATCATCCACTCACCTCAGACATTGAGGGGAGCCCAGAAAGTCTTTTAAAAAAAGCATAAATTTTGAGCTGAAAATTTAAAAGGATGTGTGGTATGGTGGGGGTGGTGGTAGAAGGGTGTGTGCGTGCGTGTGTGGGTGGGTGTGCGTGCGCACACTGGGCACAGAAAGGTAAATAAAAAAGGTACTCCGGGCAGAAGTGACAGCAGAAAGAATGTCTGAGTCAGGAATTGAAAAGTAATGTAATAAATTAAGACTCTCAGGTTATAGAGTAATTAGGAAGCAGAAAATAAAAGGCCTTGTTTGTCCTATTAAGGTTGTTTAATTACCCTGGACTGGTGACAAGAACGTAAAATTGCTTCCTGATCCTTTGTTTTGCTTTCTTTCTTTCTCCTCTTCCTCTTCCCCTCCCTCACTCCATGCCCCCTCTCTTGCCCCTTACTTATGTGTGAGTTTACTGATGGCTTTCAGGAAAGAAAGGCATTATCTTATTTTTAATTTTCTTATCACTGTATCCTCATATCCTAGAATAATTTCTGGTACATGGAAAATGCTCAATAATATTTATTGAATAAATAAATTCCTAAATGCATTCCTTATACAAAAAAAAAATCACAAGGTGTATGTATAGTAAGTCCTTACAATGTAAATGGCAGAAGCCTTTCCTCTGAAGTCCTATTACCTGAGTAAGAAACAGTCTTTTCTCTCACCAGTTCTGGGAAGTTGAACAAGCTTCTTAAACTCTGAGTTTTAGGGGCACCTGGGTGGCTCGGTCAGTTAAGTGCCTGGCTTTTGATTTCACCTGAGGTCATGACCTCACTGTTCCCGGGATCAAGCCTCGCATCCGGCTCTGCACTGACAGTGTGGAGCCTGCTTGGGATTCTTTCTCTCTCTCTCCCTCCCTCCCTCCCTCTCTCCCTCTCTCTCTCAAAATAAATAAACACTAAAAAAAATAAATTCTGAGTTTTAGCTCCCTAACCAGTAGAAAGGAGTTTGGATAATAATAATGTTCTCTCTTTTCAGTTGTTGTAAAAACTTAGTAAGTTAATGTGTACTAAGCTCTTTAAAAAGTGCCACATCCATAGTAACTAGTCAATAAACACATGCCATTCTTATTTCTAGATATAATACTAGTAATTTTAGTTAACCATAAGTGATCCTGAAGTTTTATAACATATAAGAATTAATGAATTTACTAAGACAGACATGTGAGTGCCAGGAACTCTGAGTCTGAGCCTGGAAAAAAACAAAAATAAAAACAAAACATAAAAATGAAACCATCAAACACTCTTAGCTTATGAGTGAGCCCTGAACTCTTCTGTAGCTGGTAAAGTACATGTGTATGAAACAATTTGTATGCTGTCATAAAAGTATTTCCTGGTTTTTTAAATACTTATATTATGAAATAGATTCTCTACATGCAAATTATATATATATATATATCTCATATAAATGTATATATATTTTTATATTTATATATTTTTATAAATATAAATATAAACATATTTAATATATTATAATATATTAATTTATATATTATTTAATATATTAATTTATATATTAGTTCATACATATTGATATATTAATAAAATGTAATATTAATATATTAAATAATATAACATATTATTTAATATATTAATATAAATATAATAAATATATTTAAATAAGTATAATAAATATAAATTTATATATTTATATATTTTATATATATCATATAAAAATCAGGTTGAAGAATACTACTAAAAGGAACACTTACCAATAAATCTAACAAAAAAATAGAACAATCCTAATATATTTGACCTTAAATATGACCCTATAATGCAGCATCCCCTTCTCTCATCAAAAAAGGCCATCAGGGGCGCCTGGGTGGCGCAGTCGGTTAAGCGTCCGACTTCAGCCAGGTCACGATCTCGCGGTCCGTGAGTTCGAGCCCCGCGTCAGGCTCTGGGCTGATGGCTCGGAGCCTGGAGCCTGTTTCCGATTCTGTGTCTCCCTCTCTCTCTGCCCCTCCCCCGTTCATGCTCTGTCTCTCTCTGTCCCAAAAATAAATAAAAAACAAAAACAAAAAAACAAAACAAACAAACAAAAAAAAACGTTGAATAAAGGCCATCAATACCCTGAATGCTGTATTTAACATGCCTTTCTTTTAAGTTCAACCTCATAAATGCTTCTGTGACTTGCTTTTTGTTCACCTGTTTTTGAAATTGACTCATGCTGATGCTTTCACTTGTAGTTCATTTTCAGCAAATTATGGAAAGACAATAAAAATCTAGCTATTCTACAACAGATGAAAATGTAAGTTATTCCCATATTTTTTAGCATTATAAACATTGCTGATTTATAGTTTTTCCTTGGACTCTAGTGTGTATGCCTAAGAGAAGGTTTCTAGGGCATTTACCCAGAGAATTGCTAGGTAATACAATACATCCATAGCTTCAATTTTCCTACTTTAAAATATATATAAGACAATACCACATTGTTGTATGTAACAATTTTATGAGCTCACACACTACCTACCACTTATAAGGACTCATTCTGCTCTACATCTCCATCATCTGATATTGTTGAACTTCTCATTTCTGCAATTTGTTGGGTACATAATGCTACTTAACTATAATTTTTAATTAGCATGATTATTAGTAGGCTGAACACTTTTTAAGATGCTTAAGGGTAACTTGTATCTTTGTCTCATTTTTATTTGTCTGCATCTTTGTCTCATTTTTGTCTCTTATTTATTAATCTTACTTGTCACATATTCTGATGAAAATCCTTGTCAGTTACATGTAACAGACGGCTTTTCTCTTCCCTTTTCACTTTTTTTCTAACCTGACGCCTAAGCCAAAGTTCTTAATTTTGATGCAGTGAAACTTTTCATTTTTCCCTTCAATGTCTGCATTATTTGTTTGTTGCTTTATAAATTCTTCCCTATCAAAAGGACATAAAATAATTTTCTCATATGCCTTCCAAAACTTATACCTTTCATCCTTAAGGCCTTTATCCAACTGGAATTAATTTGGGGAGGATGGTTTAAAATAGAAAACCATTTTTTTTTTCCATATGGACAATGAATTGTCTCTGAGCTGTTTACCAACTATGGACCAGTCTTTGATCACTGACTTATAATGCCATTTCTGTTTTGCAGCAAGTTTTGGTGTATGCACAGTCTCCTTCTGGCCCCTTTAATTCAGTCCTACTATCTACTTGGCTATCACGGAGCCAAAGCCACAATTTATATTTCTTTTATACTGAGTCTTTGTCTATGTTAGTGTAACCACCCATACCTTGTTTTCTTCTCCAAGAAGAATTATTTTGTGAATGTGGAAAGTTGTAATGATCTCTGCTCTATCCCTTGTAAATGGCAAGCTTCCAAGAAAGCCATTTTACATTCTGTACCTGCAATCAACCCACACTGTAGCCACAAGATACATGTGCACAATTTTATGTTAATTAAAATTAAACACCAATATTCAGTTACTCAGTTATTCTACCTACATTTAGTGGCTAATGCCATCATCTCGGAAAACAGAAATATAGTACTTTCCTGTCATCACAGAAAACTTTATCAGATAATGTTGTTTCAGGCCCTTAAGATGGAATGGTAAAAGACAGCTGATTTATTGACTTTTGAACAAAACATTGCAACAACAAACTAATAAAGTCTTCTGATTCATTCTTTTTTCTTATTCTCTACATTTGGATTTCTTTAAAATCTCTACATGTGATGTCTTTGTTGCTAAATATAGGTATCCTCATTCCAATAGATGAACAGTTGAAAAATTAAGGTGTACTGAGTAGGAAAAATCATAATAGCCTCAAGGGTAAGTTGCACCTCAAAGATTCTGTAAGCAACTTTCTCAACCCTTTTTACAAACCTTTTGATATTCAAATCCCTGGGCAACTTGCAGGATAAGTGATCTCTGCTTGTACATGCCTAGTGATAAGAAACTCATTATTTTCCTGGGTTCTCTATTCACCTTGCAATCGCTATGAAAGGCAAGAAGGGCTATTACATGCATAGAGTAGAAAACAAAAGAGAAGAACATGTGCTATTTCAGGTGTTAAAATAATCAGGTTGGGCCCAAGATGGAGCCCCCCATGCTAAGTCCCACTTCACCAGGCAAAAGCTTTACTACGTTTTAATGTTCTGCTCTCCCAGAAAAGGAAATCTAGGTCAACCAATGAGCACTTGCCTGCTTATCACAAACTACCTAACCTGGCTCTAAGATTTCCCCTTCCCTTTCCATACAAGGGAAGTAATTCAGTTCTAACCCATCAACAAATGCTCAGTATAACTGTCTTATTTCAGCTCACTTTGGGCTTTAAAACCTTGAACCATACAAGTCCTTTGAACTCCTTTCTGTCTGCTAGATTGGATGCTGCTTGATTCATAAATCGCTGAACAAAGCCCATAAGGTCATAACAACTTACTCAGTTGAATTGTGTTCTTTAACAGAGGCTTAATTCAAAATGTTGTATGACCCAATGCTGAAATTATGAGAACTGAATCACTAAAAACTGGAAACGTGTCCAAACTGAGTCACCATAGTAATGGGCTTTGAGGTGATTATGTAAAGGAGGGGTAAAGTTTCTATGTATGCTGGAGGCAGGGAGTCCAGGACTATGTGAAGACAGATTAAAAAATGAGATAGGTAATGGAGGAGGTGCTCTAACGCAGCCATGGATTCTATGGGCTAGTGGCTGAAAGAGAAGTTTCAAGCACACCTTGAATGATTTTTGTCTGGAAAAGCCATTTACAATTCAAAGGATGAAAAAGAGACATCAGGATATGGAATTTGTCTAAGCACTTTAATGTAGTTTCTGTAATTTCTATTTTGTGACAGACTCTTCATTCAGATACAAATCTCAGGCAGGCTGGACTGCACATCATTGACAACAATGGAAAAGTACTGAGAAATTATGACCTAAGATTGGGCTTTTAAACAAATACAACCTGTTCCCAACTCCCAGGGAATGAAAGCCATGTTACATAAGAGAGGGGGGTTTAAAAACTGTGTTTCCACTGTATTAATCTATTCTGTGGTGCTAATTAATAATGAAGAGTTCAAAGGAGAATGCATACGGGGTTGAAAATATACTGGGTTTTCACTATGGGTCATACAATTTGGAGACATCATGTCACTTATGCCTTACGATAACCCTTAGAGACAGGATTATTATATCCATTGGGCAGGGTAGGAAACTTAAAGCTTAGCTAGTAAGAAGTAGAGTTCAGACTCAGATATATCTGGCTGATTTTACAGTTTTCTGTTTCTCATTACAGTATGATGTCAAAAACATGAATCTCCCCATTACTCACATTCTAATCAGTCTGGTGTTTTAGACTGGCAAAAATACTCAGTCTCTAAAAATCGTTCCCCTTTTTTAGTTTTTGTTTGGGTATTAATCATAGCACTAATAGTTAGCATTTACTAAGTGTTAACTTCATTTCAGGCACTTTGTATGAATTGCCTCATTTAATTTTCTCAATAACACTATGAGGTATGTAATATAATTTTCATAACTTTCCAAATACGGAAAATCTAAGTTAGTAAATTTCCTAAGTTTACATTGCTACTAAATGGCCCAAGTCTCTCTAACTTCATAACATTAAGGACCCAAGCTGTGATCAATTTACCCTGTATTTATTCTTAGAAAATAATACTGCTCAATTAACAAAAATATTCCATCATCACAATGCTCAGAAGACTCAGGACACTGCTGGTATCTGCTTCTTCCTCCTCTGGGTAAGATCTACACCAAACTTCCTATAGGAAATTACTTCTAAAGGCAGAAAGGAACATGAACATAAAAAGTTATACTAAAACAAACAAATATCTAACTTGGTGCCCAAGCAGTGCTCAGTACAGAAATATCTGTCCTAAAATTTTAATCACTGGTTCTAAAAAGAATTACCTTCTAATGAGAGAAAACTCCACAAGAACAGGGCCATCGTCAGGGACAGAAGTGGCATGCAAGGCAGCTATTCACCTAGTGGCACATACAAAAGATGACTTTCTATCCTTGATTACACAGGTGCTCTTTAAACCAAGTTCTACATTTTAGCTGTAAATATTTTTGAAATAGCAGTATAAAACCATCCTAAAAGCATGTAGCAGTAACAATCCAGCATCCACCCCTGGCCCATCTTCATGAACTAACTACAAATACCCAAAGGATGATGATGATGATGATGATGATGATGATGATGATGATAATGGAAGAAAATAAAAAGAAAAACCCATCATCTTCAGATGACAGAGGATTCTTCTGTTAAACACAAAATATAATGAACTACATATGGAAAAAAAATTTACAGAGTTTGTGGGGGCACCTGGATGGCTCAGTCAGTCAAGTGTCTGACTTCAGCTCAGGTCATGATCTCATGGTTCATGAGTTCGAGCCCCACATCGGCTTCTGCACTAACAGTGCAGAGTCTGCTTGGGATTCTTTCTCCCTCCCTCCCTCTCTCTCTGCCCCTTCCCTGCTCACTCTCTGATGCTGTCAAATAATTAAAACAATCTTTAAAAAATTTAGAGTTTGTTATAACACAATTTGATGGGAAGTTTTTAGTTTGAATGAGAAGTTTTTAAGTGATGTTTTGTTATTAACTTAAATAATAAAGGCTGGCAGCTGATCATTTGTCAGCAATTTTTAACTCCGCAATTTCAAATCTCTTCAAATATGTGAAATGTGACCCAGGAAATCCCAACGTTAGGCTGAGGAGACGTAAAGAAAGCTGCTGAGACCAGAAATATTCACACATGAGATCATGGCATCAATATAATTTCATTCCAAAAAGAATTGGCTTTTTTGGTAAGAAAAAAGAATAAAAGGGTCAGGGTAGAGATAAGACTTGAATAGATTTTCTAAAAACACTCTAGCATTTTTTCCTTTGGTCTGTATTTCAGCTCACAGACAGGGAAAGGTCCTTCAATTATGTGAGATCCAAAAGTAACCGGAGATTTCTGCAAACCCTCGGAAGTGAATTGGCTTAGGGACTAGTTCTAACACCTAAAGTCAGACAGAGAGAGATGAAATAGAAGAAAAAGAAAAGGGAGGCCAAAATTATAATTTCACACATCCATACACTTCTGGCAAGGGAGGCCCCATGCAGTTGATACATTGTTATTTTTAGACAAAGAGAGTGATTCAAAATATTGCAGATAAATCAGTACCATGATTGACCGAAATGAGTTTCCTCACACAGGGAGGTTGGTGAGTGGCAACGTGCTGATGTTAGAGTTTGTCAACGTGTTGATGTCCAGCTTTGATGGAATGGTGAACTCCTAAGATGTGGGGAAATACTGAGATTCACAGCAACTTCAACTCCATGTCCTAAAGAAGGCAGAGCGTCTACGTCCTGGGAGAACAATACACACATGCCGAGATAAAACCAGTGCCAAGGGTCCCCTCTCAAATCTCCAGGAAAATCTTTCTCAGCGATTTGTTCGTGCAGCCAAAAGCCCCACTCCCTGCAGCTACAAATCAGGAGTGTGCTCAGACTGCCATCCTTAGCTCCTATGATTGATCAGGGAGATGGTGAAATAAATTAATTGTACTGAATTGCATTAGAGCTCAGGGAATGAAAAGCATATGCTTGTTTCTATTCCTTCTTTTGTATTCCTGTTCAAACAAGGGAACACTCTATAAACATTAATTAAGTCCTTCCCATAATCTGTTGAGATTGTGCTAAGGATACGCTTTTTTTGCTGTCTGTGTCAAACTTAGAATCTTATGATACTACATGATTTGTCCAAGGCAATGAATTTTGTCTTTGAGAAAACCCCAGGATGAGCCTTCTTTGTTCTTCTAATGCTCTTAGAAAAGTAAATATCACATGCTAGTTAGAAGCCAGCTAAGACTCTAGAGATGGACAAGAATAGGTCCAATTGCTATACTTCAAATTACTGGATTTTCTACTATGAGAAGTGTATATAATCTCTTTAAATTGCAACATTAACTGACAGGTACTATTATTTTTTCCATCCTAAGATACAGAAACAAAAATTTAATGGTTGGCATGATGAAACAGTAATCATTAAGTTCTTACTACATGGGTGTTATCATTAGCTGATATTATAACAGATCAGAGAAGGGGCCTCTAAACCAGGTTATATTAGTTAATTCCATGCATTGTTTGCCATTATTTGCTACATCCTTTAACAAGTAATTTGCATATTTTAGCTAAAATCTTAACACGCTGATAAAGTGGAAGGTACTCTCATTTTACAGAAAGGAAAAGCTGAGAGTCGAGTATGAAGGTGCACATCAGCCAAATAATATTTTTTAAAGATTTTTTAAAATCTTTATTTACTTTTGAGAGACAGAGTGTGAGCGGTGGAGGAGCAGAGAGAGAGGGAGACACAGAATTTGAAGCAGGCTCGAGGCTCTGAGCTGTCAACACAGAGCCAGATGCGGGGCTCGAACTCACAGACCGTGAGATCATGCCCTGAGATGAAGTCGGACACTTAACTGGCAGAGCCACCCGGGCGCCCCTAGCCAAATAATCTTAAAAAGAGTCAGGACTTGACTCCTTGCCTCTGTGACTTCACTAGCAATATGTCTTCACTAACAATACTCAGATAAAAAATCATAGATTCATACCCTAAACCAACTTGGCAAGTTCAGGAATCCAATTTTCTACAAACTGCCAGAGTTAGCATCTCTAAGACATTTTAGGTAAGCAGGGGCGGAAGGGAAGGAAACACATCTATTAAGACACTACCATCTGCCAGGCGGAGTGTAAGGCACTTTTGTGCGCTCCGTCTGTACTACAGATATTCCTTTTTGTAAACTCCTGCTCTCATTTCCCCGCAGAAACCCAATGTAGCAGGAGTGTAAGTGATCATAACCTTCAGTTGCTCTTAACAGCTAATGCAAATGTGTCAAGACTCCATTTAGGCAGACAATGACATTACTTAAATTACTGCAGCACTGGGGAAGTGTACCCCATGCTTTAATATTCTTCACGTTGCTGGGTACTTAAAACCACATTTGGAGCCAGATGAAGGATATTTTATAGGGAAGGACAAGAGAGTTTCCAAGAGAATGAGAGTTTTGCCCAAAGCAACACAAGTAAGGGACAAAGGTGCTGCTCAAGCCTTTCAATCATTTTAGCTAAATCAGAAAATTCGGAGTTATCCAAGAATCCATCCCCCTCCTTCTCTCTCTCTCTCTCTCTCTCTCTCTCTCTCTCTCTCTCTCTCTCTCCTGTAATCTGATTCCTAAAACTAGCAAACACAAAATTTATTCACTACTTTGGAGGCACAAGCCTCCCTTAAGAAACAATGGACTGCTGATGCTTTGCTTTTCTAACTTTTTGGCCAGTCAATATATTGAATGCATGTCTGCAACCCCCTGCTTCCAGCAAAATACATGTAAAGCCTTTTTCTGTAGGGGGTCATCTTTGCAGGAAACAAAATACAGTAGTCCCCCCCCCCCCTTATCCATGGTTTCAGTTAGCCAGAGTCAACCAAGGTCCAAAGTATATAATCCTCCTTCTTGACAATACATATCGTCAGGTCAGTAGTAATCTAATGCTGTGTCACAGCGCCTACGACATTCACCAAACTTGATCTCATCAAGTATCTTACATCATCTTACATCATCACAAGAAGAAGGGTGCATATGGTATAATAAGGAGAGAGAAAATCCACATTCACAAAACTTTTATTACAGTAAACTGTTATAATTGCTCTATTTTATTATTAGTTATGGTTGTTGATCTCTTACTGTACCTGATTTATACATTAACTTTATAATTGGAACACATATATAAGAAAAAACATAATTTATATAGGGTTTAGTACTATCTGCAGTACCAGGCATTGGCTGGGAGCCTGGGAACATATTCCCCATGGATAAGGGGAGACTACTATATAAGGCAATATACCCTATTTAGAGTTCTGCAATAAAAAGAAATATATTAAGTTTTGGATTCTACACCAAAGTGGGGGGGATATATTTAATATGTGGCTGAGAGAATAAAAATTCAACAGAGGCAAGGAATTAAAGCTCTGGGATTCATTCATCTAACAATATTTACTGAGCACCTACCCAGAAGGTACTGGGGATACAGCAGTAAACAAGAAAAATAAATCCCTTGTCTTCAGTTTGCATACCTTCTGATGGGGAAAACTGATATTTTTAATGTGCATACACATGGTTCAAAAACAAACTTTTATGTGTATACAGTGACTCCAGAAAACACCTGGGTTTTATAACTCTCTCAGATCAATCAATTTCTTCCTTTCAATACACCCTGTCACCAATTTCTTTCTTTTTTTTATGTTTATTTATTTTGTGAAAGAAAGTACAAGTGAGGGAGTGGGAAAGGGAGAGGGAGGAAGGGGGAGAGGGAGAGACAAACAGAGAGAGATGGGGGGTTGGGTAGAGGAGGGAGGGAGAGAGGGAGGGAGGGAGAGAGGGAGGGAGGGAGAGAGGGAGGGAGGGAGAGAGGGAGGGAGGGAGAGAGGGAGGGAGGGAGAGAGACAGAATCACAATCAGACTCCATGCTCAGTGAGGAGCCCGACACAGAGCTCGATCCCATTGCCCTGGGATCATGACCTGAGCCAAAATCAAGGAGCTCAAAGGAATGAGCCACCCAAGTGCCCCAGCACCATATTTCTAACTTTAAACACACTCAAGGCATGAACTGAAAGAGAAGGTAACTGTTCCTCCTTCTTCAGCCTTTCCTTCTGGCCTCCTTTATAAAAACATTTATAATAGCAACCTTTTTACTCTAAAATGATTTGTTAGTAGTTGTACTAGTAAATATATGTGATAATATCAAAAACAAAATGTGCATGTTAAAATGACGTCACGTAAGTTGCACAAAATAGCGCGCGGAGCATCAACTCTCCTTCCCAATGCAGATCGTTGTCCTCCGGTTTCTCCCTCCAGAGGCAACCACGGCTATCAAGTTATACTTTGCACATTTGTGCATATACATGTGTCCATACACAAGGAAATATTCAAAGCACACCCAAGAATATTTGAGTGCAGCTACTCTCCTCCATCTGCTTTGTACATGAATAAAAGCATTTTATGAACATTATCCTGTACCCTGTTTCAGAGACTAGTCCTTAACATATAAGAGTACTGCCACCCCCTTTTGCACAGTTGCATCATATTCCAAAGGGGAGATTATCACAATTTATTCAGGCATTCATAATAGAAATTAAATCTTGTTACCTCTTTGTTTAATATCATCAATGACAGAGTTCACTCTCCAAGCCCATCACATACATAATAAAGTGCAAAGCCCTAATAATAGCAGGCAAAACTCACGCCTGGGAAGTGAATACTACTAATAATAAGCCAAGGAGGAAAAAAGTACCTCATTGTTACATGTTCTACTTTTACCCAACTGTTACTATTTTTAAATTGCATTACCATTTCACTCACGTGTGCCTTTAACCCTTTTCATTATGCATGTAATATTGTCCCTCAATCTAACAGATCCTATATGGTGTTCAAAACTCATTGTAGATGTCTGCCCCCAAAGATCTTACACTGATTGGAGGCCCTGGATGCAAAGTGATTCAGGCACACCTATGTTTCCATATCAACCAGTACTAACTTCCATGAGACTGTTTATTACGCTGTATTGAGATTGTGGATTTCCTTCAGTGCCTCCCCTAGTTGACTATCAATTTCCAGAATACAAAGATTGTGCTTTAGTAACCTCGGTGTCAACAGGGCATAACCCACAATCTACCTATTATGGGACAAGGGAAATCTGTCAAATAACCAATAAAATGCACAAAGCTTTGACACCAATCTATTGCTCTATTACAGACAAAAGCTACTGAAATGACTGTATTTTACAGATGTATTAGAGCCCCAATCCTGAAAGTGTGGTCCCCAGACTAGCACCATCAGGATCATGCAGGAACTTGTCCAAAATGCAGTTTCTCATGCCCCCCCTTTAGATGCTCTGAAGGTGGGACCTACCATCCAGCTTTAGCAAGCCCTCTATGTGATTCTGATGATCACTCTACTTTCAGAACCACACTATGTTAGAGTATTTTCCTCAGGTCTCAATTTTTTCACATCATCTACCCTCCTACAACCATTGTGTTCCTCACATTGGAACCACCCATTAGAAAATTAGGAAAATATCACCTCTCACCCTTTTTAAAGTTTATTTTAAGAGGGGGGAGGGAGAGGGAGAGGGGGAGAGAGAGAGAGAGAGAGAGAGAGACAGAGAGAGAGAGAGAATCCTGAACTGATGGTACAGAGCTTGATGCAGGGCTCGAACTCATGAACCCAAACCATGATATCATGACCTGAGCTAAAATCAAAGTTGGATGCTTAACTGACTGAGCCACCCAGGCACCCCTCACCTCTGCCCTGTTTCCTTTGGTAATCTCACTGAAGTCCTAATTGTGTCCCCAATACCTACTTCCACCAAACAGAGCTGTCTGAAGATAAACTCTAAGCCCCAAGGAGATTAAGAAAAATGAACCAAGTTTCAAATAAAAGTGATTACTATGTGAAATCATGGTAACTCTCTTGTTTCCAGACAAGACACTTACAAGGTAAAGTTTTATTAAAGAGGGAATAGGTCTAAAGAGGAATGTTTCCTACAAAGAAAACATTCTGCTGTGCAAGACAGAGAAAACACTTCTTGTGATAGATGATTATGAATGCGATAATGTTTCAGGTTTGAACTTACCTAAAGCTACAATAAAGAAAAAAGGAAAAAAAAAATTAAGAGGAAAACTAAAACCAATTGTTTAGAGGTTACTGAAAGTAATTCTTGTTTTCCCACAAAAGATCATCTAATTCTCAGATTCTAAGGACAAAGATGGGCTTGTGCTGGGGGCAGGCATGTTGGAGTTCTCTTTTACTTTTTTACAGGTCTCATTCTTCATTTGGATAAATTGGAACAGAACAGCTGCTACGGTGCAGACGGAGTGCCTACAATTACATTTAATAATATGTTTTCTCATTATTATGCAATCAAAATTAACAGATATATTAGAAAGGTAGAAGAAAACATGCTTTCAATCTCACAAGCTCTCATCCTACTTGCCTAATTCAGCAGACATAATCCATCTGCCCTTGGTCTTCTTAGCTACTCACCCTCCAAAAAGAATTTATGAACTCTTCCAATGGCTCATACTGATCCTAATCCTATATGAAAGTTTCCTGTGTTCTTAAATCATGCTGAAAAGACAGTCCAGCCAAGCAGCTTTAAAGACATATGTCTCCTTTGCCTCAAGACAAAGAAAAATAAACCTAATCCATCCTTGCAGATAAATTCATCAAAACTCAAGGCCTGCGGAAATGTTTACTAGTGTGTTCTCTATTTCTTAGTTTGGGATATCTGAGCTAGAAGGGAGCTGACAGATCATCCAAGCCCAATCCCCAGAAGCAGGGTTAAAAATAACAGCATCAGGGTTGAGGTTGAACCCAGAATGGAAGAATCAGGCTTTCTAATTGAACAACACACTTCTTTCATTGACACCACAGGGAAACACTGCCTGGGGTCGGGGGTAGGGAGGAAAATTTTGCTTTCTTCCAGAATGACCACACTTAAAGATTCATGCCAACCTGTACCCAGATGAAGGGAAGGTGTGCTCTCACATCTCCCTTCTTAAGAGAGCATTAGTACATTCTTAGGAGACATAACACACAACATTTAAGGATGCTCATCTATAATATTTTTTCATTGGGAAGGTATGAAGTCATATAATAACATTTCCCGAAGCTATAACAGCTTTCATTCTAAAATCTGAAAGTTTCCCACAAACACAGACCCAGATAAGATCTTTCCCAAAATGTACAGAACAATTTCACCTAAACCCATAATATGGTAGTAATTTATGAAGTAATTTTCAAAAGACAAATTGATTTATATAATGGCAATAAAGGCAGTTTATTAGATCCCTGATGGGTTCTACAATTTAAACAATCCTGAAACGTTAGGTAATCTCCACTTTGCTTTCTTTCATATGTGAAGTTAATAATCTTCAAACAAGCATTTCATAAGTAGAGGTGTTTTATATTTTTAAGAGTAATCTTTCTCTAATATTCTAGTCTCTTTGTTCTCAAGGTCTAGATTTTCCAAAACATTCATAATTCTAATATAACATCCAACCCTCTCCAATCTAGAGTCTCCTCGAGTTTAGGGTGCGGATTACCAAGGATTCCCCCATTATGCCACCATCCCACCTTATGGTATGCTATATGAAGTAAAATTAAGACATTCTATTGGAATGAGAATATAATGCATATTTCTTTAAGGCCCTATCTGTATTATGTTGCACATGGCACCAAAATAATTGGTCAGGAAGGCATATACCAGTTATTTATATAGGCACTTAAGGTCTTTACACTATTATACCCCTAGACTGTCTCATGTTCCTACTGTGCTTTTCTTCTAATAGAGAACAGTGGTTGAATGCTCATAGACTTCTTTAGAGTAGAATGTCAATTGACAAACATGGATATAATAATGGAGATACAAAATTACCAATGATGCTAAAACTATTAGACACAAGTCTGATGAGAAACAAAATTTCATGCAGTAGCTCTACACCAATTACTATTTACTAAGAGGAAAACAGCAGCTTTCTAGTAGAGAGACTTCAAAGACCACCAGATGATCAAAGTGGCATCATCAACATTGGGACAACATGTGTGATATTAAGAATACATCATCACTTCTTCTGGTTTTTCATCCAAAAACCATAACATGTATGTATTCACAAGGGGATATCAGATTCAAAAATTTAAAAAAAACATTGTACAAAATACATGGCCTATAATTCTTCAACAATATAAATTTAAAGATAAACTGAAAACTGGTTCTAAATGAAAGGAATCAAAAAAGACATTACAGGGGCGCCTGGGTGGCGCAGTCGGTTAAGCGTCCGACTTCAGCCAGGTCACGATCTCGCGGTCCGTGAGTTCCAGCCCCGCGTCAGGCTCTGGGCTGATGGCTCAGAGCCTGGAGCCTGTTTCCGATTCTGTGTCTCCCTCTCTCTCTGCCCCTCCCCCGTTCATGCTCTGTCTCTCTCTGTCCCAAAAAAAAATAAAATAAACGTTGAAAAAAAAAATTAAAAAAAAAAAAAAAAAAAAGACATTACAACTACCAGCAGTCTGTCATCTTGACCCGGACCAAGAAATATAATATGTATAAAGAACATTGTTGGGACAACTGACAGAATTTTAGACAGTTATGGATAGGATAATAGTAGTGTACCAATGTTAAATTTCCTGATAATGATAATTACCTTGTGATTAGAAAATATCCTTAAAATGTCCCTAACTTGTTCCCAAATGACTTTGAAGAAAAATATAATATTCACAGGTAGATAGATAGCAAATGATAAAACAAATGGATCAAAATGTAAACAACTGATAAATATGGGGAGATCTTCATATTATTCTTCCAACTTTCCTAAAATTTGAAATTCTATCACAATGTGGCCCTCTATGGCAAATAATAACCACAGTTGTTCATCAAATTTCTACAAGGTGTAATTTTTCTCATTTTACAGGTAATTACATTGAAGCTTAAGGAGACCAGATTATTTGCCTAAGAATGTAGGACTACTCAGGGGCTGTGATGGTTAATTTTATTTGAGAACTTGACTGGGCTAAGGGATGCCCAGAGACCCGATAAAACGTTATTTCTGGGGGTGTATGGCTAGAGCAGTCAGTAGAACCTATGACTCCTGATCTTGGAATCCTTGATCTTGGCATATACAGCTTACTTAAAGAAAAAAAAAAAAATGTTATTTCTGGGTGTGTCTGTGAGGATGTTTCCGGGAGAGACTGAGTAAAGAAATAGCCGGGTACCACCCAATCCAATGAAGGCTGGAAGAGAACAAGGTAGACAAGAGGCAGATTTGTTCTGTGCAGATTTGTTGGGGCGCTCATCTCCTCCTGCCCTTAGATATCAGCATTCCTGGCCTTCAGACTTGAACTTGAATTTATGTGACTGA
Organism: Neofelis nebulosa; assembly: GCF_028018385.1. NCBI lineage: Eukaryota > Metazoa > Chordata > Mammalia > Carnivora > Felidae > Neofelis > Neofelis nebulosa. The sequence continues at coordinate 38,614,514 of NC_080798.1, forward strand.
CTCTCCTGGTTCTCAGGCTTTCGGGCTTGGAATAGAAATGCACCAGTGGCTCCCCTGCATCCAACTTGGAGACAGCAGATGGTGGGACTTCTCAGCTTCTATAATCACATTAGCCAACACCTTAGAGTAAATCCCTTTCTATGTCTATGCAACCTATTGGTCCTGTTTCTCTGGAAAACCCTGAGTAATAGAGAGGCAGAATCAAAATTTTAACCCATAACTGTCTAAATCTAAAACATTCCAGTCTATCATGCTGTCTTCAACCAGCCCGTCTTATTCCTAAACACAGGAAGTTGATACAAACTTCACTGTTGCCCTTTCTTGCTTCCTCTGAGCCATGCCTAAGTTCTCATCTTGTAAATAAATGAATCAAGCCCATCATCTGTTCAGCATTACTGAGAAGACTGAGTTACTCAACCTTAGTTCATGAATCAAAGGACACGTGGGATGGATAGCAGCACTGACACCCACAAAGAAGCTACCTGTCATCTGGAAAAGAAATTCAAGTCTCTGCTTTCTGCAGTCACCTATTTGTCTTAGGACTGAAACTTTCAGTTCCTGGTTCCAAAGACTTTTCTCTAAGACCACATCTTTCAACCTAATGACTCATTGTGCTGAAAGACTTAATGAAATCAATACAATGGGGGTGCAAAGATTCAGTTCTAAGAAATCAGTAGGATATTACATGGAAGGTAAAACTAAGACACTGGGGCATGACAAAGCAGATAACTTCAGTTAAGTCTGAGAGTCTCATTAGCAAACAGAACCAATACACAGCCTTAGAAGGATGAAACTCGTAATGATTAGTGATGCCTCTACACGGCCTGATTATTAATAAGAAGAAGAGTAAGAAAAATAAAAGGAAAAGCTACCATTTACTGAGTTCCTACTGTATAAAAAGTGTGGGACCAGTATTTCTCATATGCACTTTCATTTAACCCAAAATGTAAGTTGAGCAAATATTTTATAGATGGAAAAACACAGAGAAACAAACAAAACCCAAATGAGCTCAGAAAAGTTGGACAAGCTTTTTCCCAGTCACGTGTATCCGGGTGTTTGACACAACTCCACCATAGTCTTGCTAGGTTATTGCATCTAATAACGGAGAATTATTAGAATGGAGGGTTGAGGGGCACCTGGGTGACTCAGTCAGTTAAGTGTCTGACTTCAGCTCAGGTCATGAACTCATGGTTCATGATTTCAAGCCCTGCATCAGGCTCTGTGCTGATAGCTCAGAACCTGGAGCCTGCTTTGGATTCTGTGTCTCCCTCCCTCTCTGTCACCCCCCCCCCATTTGCTCGCTTGCTCTCTCTCTCTCAAAAACAAAGATTAAAAAAAATTAAAAAAAAAAGTATAAAAGACTGGAGGGTTGAAATCTGGAAGTAAAAACTCTCAGAGTAAGAGGATCATGAAAATCATGGAAGCTATTGGCTATTTCTTGCATAAACAGTATGATGATTGAACCAAAGCTCTACAGCTAGCTACATGCCTATCAGATATCAGCAGATCCAGATCTGTCATCACTTCAGTGGAGGATTTACTTAACCTCTGGGGGTATATGGGTTTCTCATCATTGAGAATATATTAAAATAATAACAGATTCGAAATGGAGTCACTTAGGCTAAGCCTCATGTCACCAAACAGAGACTTACAGTTTCAGCTTCTCCAAAAAATGGGCTCTTAAACCAGTCAATCAGGAATCCCCTGGTCAGCACTAGTGATGTAATTTGCCCTCTAGGTCCCCTGCCATCCCCTAAAGGAAACTGGCCTTGCCATGACCAATCTACTTTTTACTGATATGACTTCTTTGTCCCACTCCCTCCTGCCCATTCTGTATGGTTCCTTGGAGCTACTTTCTATCTGCTAAATGGGACGCTGACCCATTCATGAAACCAATAACATCTTTAAAATTTACTCAGCTGAATTTTGTTTTATCACAGGACCCTGGAAAAAGCTAAGGTACATATACTTAGCTCTGCATGTGTTTCTGATGTCCATATTGGGATCATCAGCATACTTTAAGGACAGGAGTTTAATATGTTTTCCAAAAAATCAAGTCATAATGAATCCCCTTCTTATCTTGGAAACACACGGCTTAAGACAGTTCATGTTTCACCTTTTTAGAGTAGACTGATTTTCAAAATGTTGTGGGAAAGTGTAGAAGAAAAGAGAACACACATTTATTTAGCATTTACTAGTGTTAGGTATTTTTTTTATGGTCTAACAAAAATGATCCACAATAGCTCTATTAATAAACTTTTACTGTGTACTCTCAATGTGCCAACAACAGAACAGATGTAGGTTGCTACAGATATCATGGTAAAGAAAAGAGATAAAAAATAAAAGCAAATAAAAAAGAGTTTTAAAAAGCAAAATCCTACTTGAATTAGTTGGCTACAATGTTTCTCTGAGCTCAGATCCACACATGGTTGCTGAGCAAAGTTAATATATTTTTTTTCTCATGTAATACCTGTAGATACAAATTCTGAAGTATTTTTAGTAGCAGAAGTGTAATTCTAGTAGTAGCTGCAGTAACAGTTATTTGTTGGTGAACAATTATAATTAGTTTTATTATCATTAGTATGCTTAACCATTACATAGTACCTCTAGGCACTATTCTAAGTGTTATCAATTTCCTATCAACTTATTTAATGTTTTCAATAACTCTAGAAGGTTAAATGATTCCCCTAAGATCACCTAATAGTAACTGCTATTCACTGAGGTAGGGAAGGATTCTATACTCATCCACATAGGTAACAGAGAAGCAGAAATTTTACAGGCAGGATAATAACAGATCTGGTTTTGAAATTTAGAAAATCAAGTTGAACGAAACAGAGAAGATGAGGCTGGGACAGCATATTTGACCACCTACATGCAGAATGAGTCAGATAAATTCCAACTCATTCTGAATGGAAGTTTCAATTCATCTTGTTGGCTTGGAATTTCTGGGTTAGGATGGAGAGGTGAATATCAAGAGTCCTGAGAGTAATTTAAATCTTGGAATTCAGTTAACCCAAGACGACATGAGAGTAATACCGTATGTGTGTATGTTTGTGTGGATATGTGTGGATATCAACCTGCTCTAAGTATTTCTTTTCAAAAAGTTACCCTGTGGAGACAAATAGCCTGAGGTGAATACACAAACTATACATTCTGCTTTTGACTGGAGGCTTAACTTGTCAGTGATAATGATTTACATAGTGATCCTCTCTCTCACTGACTAGAAAGTTGCACTAGCTTCAAGCTATGTGCTCTGTTAAGAGGAAGAGAGAAATCCTTCCTATTTCAAGCTGGTTTGATTGCTAATTCTTTTCCAGAGGTGATGTGAAATCCAGATAATTTAGATGAACTGGTAGCAGTATTGCGAAGAAACTGTATGGATATTAAAGGTAAAATAGAAAGTTGTTTTAAAGAGTGAATAGCCCTCATTTCTTCTAAATTTATTTAGAATATTTCTACCCCATTTCTTCAAAGTGAATGTTTAAGTCATCCAGAGTCTTGGCTTTTGTCTTAATCATTTCAGCAAAGGCCCTAGCACATAGTATGTCCCCAATAAATACTGCAGAATAAATATTTTAATCTACTTTGACCCAATAATGTGTTAGCACTTCAGAATAACACATTAATCAACTGTATTGATTTTGAAAATAACACGTAAATAAACCTGTGGAATGTCCTATTAGTTTCTAGCTTCTGTGTGTGTGTGTGTGTGTGTGTGTGATGACATGACATAATGTGTGTACTTCATCTAAGAACCTCAACATTTTTTAAGACATTATATATCAGAAATGTTTAGGAGCAAAATTTGATGGCAAATATATTTATGTTTGAAATCTGATTCAGCGACTTTCAGCTGGCTGGCTGTAGGCAAATTATACAAGTTCATTAAGTCTGTGTATGCCTACAAATTGAAATATATTGCAGTGTGCACCTTATACAGATTTTGTGAGCACTTAAGAGTGTTCATTCTACTGCTAGCATGAAAGTGTTCAAAATGTTAGCTCTTAGTGTTATTAACAGCAGTCAGATCTATTTTCCTTAAGAGAGAAATACAGAATGGAAATTGCAATACATGTGATACAGTGTTACCCTAAAAATGACATTCTTCTTATAAAACACCTCATTTTCCTAAAAATGACACTTGGTACAAATCTTAGGTGAATTTATAAGATAATACAACTTAGATAATAGATGTACCCATCACTTGTCTAAAAACCTATTTATTGGACATATTCAGCACGGTAATTATCCATTAGTAAGAAAAGTTAATAATTCGAATAGGTATGGGGTTTTGGTGGTATGCATGTATGGAAGGATACATAATACTTATGAATCTAAAGGTTCCTTCCTTTTAATATATATAAAATGTGCCATTGAAGGTTACCTTCTATTTCAATAAATTCCAGATAGTATTATTAATACAGATTTTTTTTTTACCTGTTCAGGAGTTTTAAGATTTTCTTTTTGAAATTTTGCATGAAATAATATAGCCATGGAATAACACTAACTTATTTCAACATAATAGCTTTTATTACATATGTTTAATAATGTTCTTTTCATGCAACCTGCTTTCCAGGTGTTACAGATCGAGTATTTCATTGCCATTGATATTATTATGATGGTGATGATTCTTTACTTATAAGTCAGGAACACTTTGTAAGGGCTGACTGTATTTTTTCTCATAGGATCATTTTTAAGCCTACATAGCTCAGAGGAAAATAGTCCTTCCTACCCATGCTTATCGCACAGCAGTCCACAGCACGGCAGAACTCAACATCATTGTGTCGCACCCACATCGCTCTCCAGTTACATGGGCTCCTGAGTGTTGAAAGTTGGGGAACATCTTCAACCTGTCCCTTCACTTGATCTTCAGAGTAATTATCTTGTTGGTACTGTGACATTTTGAAGCACTGCACTCGATTGCCTATGACTATGGAATGTGGGTATCCATTATGTCATTCTGAATGTTCTTCTTGTTCTTAAGTATTGAATAGCAAGTAACAGTTAAGCACATACTTTCACCTATGACTTTAGAATACAAAACACTCATATTAAAGAACCACTATTCCTTCTACTATATGAGATTCATTCCTTCCTCAAGCTCAGTGTTTTACCAGTATAGGTAACAGAATTCTAGAGAAATGACAAGTTGGATTTCTGAGGGTCCTAGAGAAGACTGCATTCATCCATGTCATTTTACAGATAAGCAGCATACGGGCACAAAATGGCAGGACTTAAAAAAAATTCAAGGTAATGGCAATTAGGGCTTTAATGACAAAAAATTCCAAGGTGTGAAATGGTTAGGATAAAAACTACTATTATCTTTAGCAGATATACTATTATACTTAGTAGATACTAAGATATCACATCCATAGCTTAAGGAATCCCTAGAGAAAAAAAAATCCTACAAGTTAATTTTCTAGATGAGGAACCTGAGGCTTAACAAAATTAAAAGAGGTTACAAGCCACAGAATATGTCAGTTATGACAGAATTTGAAACTCAAGTTTGTCTAACTTCAGCACAGGAGTTCCTTACCACAATACTCTGGGCTAGCATACTTCTCATTTAGGAAAAAAAAAAAAAAAAAAAAAAAAAAAAAAAACAGACAGCCTAAACTTTTGACCAGCAGAGGTCAATACAGGTACTCCAGGGTGTGGTGGTCCATATAAGCTCATTGCCTCAGGAATAAATATGGGAGGAAAACAGGCTAGCCACTGTGGCTATAACAAAAAAGTTGTGTTGAACATCTGCTAAAGGTTTCAGAAATTGGCGCTCAACACTGTTTCCTAATTTTGTGCTAACTGTGTGTTTCTGTGTTCGAGTGAGTGTTTATTCCTCTTGGAGCTGCAAACCCAAGCCTATAACTCCATAAACAGGATGCCTTAGGTAAAACAATGCACCTTAAAAAGTAAATTGTAAACTAGAAAATACTAGTGCTTTAAGACGACTGAGGTTCAAATTGAAAATCTGCATGTGGTGCATTAATGCTCAGTTTTAGGGAGGAAGAGCCAACACTTAGCTTCTTATTTGATGAGACAGACAAGTGTTGCTCGAGCCGACACATTTATGAAATCTAAAAGAAAAGGCCAGAACCTTGTGGAGCTTTCAGAGGAACAGACGCAAGAACTTTGCATTTGCAAGAATTGTTCGATGTCTCCAATTCCAATGAGGCAGCCTTTCTTCAGCTACCTCAAAAGTTCTCTCAGGAGAGCAGAGCCTTCAGACAGACTTTCCTTCCTTATTACATTTCAGTGAGCAGTTCCCAGACATGCTGATTTCCTTTGTAAATAGAGCAAAGCTTTTTTGCCAGGTCATAGGATCAAACTGTACCCAGGGCTTGCGATGCCAAGTGACATAGAAATGCTCCACCTTTTCCCACCCAAATCCAAGCCTGGTGAATATTGCTACAGAAAACTTCAACTGCCCGGGACTTCCTCAAACATTAACAAAAGAATCCAACATTTTTGTACATACGGTTTCCTGGCCTGGACTATACGTCATTCAGAAGTTCGGTGCTAGGCTGCATTAAGGAACACAATCTTGAACAATGTGAAGCTAAGAGGTTACGAGGCAGTGAAGGTTTTTGAGAGCCTCCTTCCTTAACACCTCCTGGGATGATGACTATTACTAATCCAAGTTCTCACTCTTCATTTGCCAGCGTGAGAAGGGAAGTAGTGTAGTCCTTCGATGGCAGAGACCACATCAACACACGATTGGCTAGTATACTTAAAACAAGTAACCTCAACCAGACCTCTCCCATTTCATGGCAGCAAAATGTTGCAAGAATAAGGGGTCCATGTCCGAAGAAGCCTGCTCTGTAGTGCCACCTGGAATTGCAGTAGGAATCTCAACACACTTCTCAGTGGAGAAGAGTGATCACAGAAACATGCCCACCTTCTGCAATGCCGAGGAATTCACAGAGGACCCTGATCAGCCAGTGTGACAGTAAACACTGAGCAGAGACTCAGAAGCCCTGGTGGCTCCTGTGGGTCTCATGCCATCACAGAAATCCTACTTGGGCCTCAGGGTTGTTGGAATGATCAAAAGAAATATTTGGAAGAGCAAATGGTGTTGTTTAAAAATAAGAACGTTTCCATATTCCATAAGAGCATATCCATGTGCAAAGAAACATAAGGAAGAACCAAATAAAGGGAGGGTGGAGGTGGTGGAGTGTAGGCAGGAAGAAGCATGGGTTTTGAAATCAGCTAGCTCTGCATTCCAGTACCCATTCCCACACTTTGTTGGCCATTCTGGGACAGTGGCTACATCTCTCAGAACCTATGTTTCTTTACATGTGAAGGGTTGTTGGGGTGGGGGTGGGGGGGTACCAGTGTCAAGAGTTCTTTCTCACAAGGTTCAATGAATGCTAAATAAGATTTTGTGTATCCTAGAAGGCATGAGGTATGTGCCAAGTGTTATTTCCCTTTGTCCTACTTATACACACCCTTCAAATTTCACTTTGTCTACTTTTTCTTAAGCCATTAAGAATACATTTATTGAAGGGGCACCTGGGAGGCTCAGTTGGTTCAACACTGGACTTCAGCTCAGGTCATGATCTCACGGTTCTTGAGTTTGAGTCCTGCATCAGGCTCTGTGCTGACAACTCAGAGCCTGGATCCTGTTTCAGATTCTGTGTCTGTCTGTCTGTCTGTCTCTCTCTCTCTCTCTCTCTCTCTGCCTCTCCCCTGCTCACAATCTCTCTCTCTCCTTCCCTCCTTCTCTCTCTCTCCCCCTCTCCCTCCTTCCCTCTCCCTCTCTCAAAAATAAACATTTAAAAAATTATTTTCAAAAGAATATATTCATTGAAATGTCTTTGTCAAGTAGCAGACATAGAAAACAGTCTTAGCCTCCTCTATGCACATTTTGGATTATTTAAAATTAAACACATAAATTAAATTGCTTCTCTACTAGAAATAGAAATTCTAATAAAATGTGTTTTTCTCTTCCACTGTTTCAAAAGTCCAATCCATAATTTTAGAGAGTTTTAGAAGATATAAATGGTGCAAGGGTTTACCCATAATCCTCCCCAACTTCTCTACTTCTCTTGTAAACTAGTGCCTATCAGAATGAACCCTTAGAATGAACTATGTGATGATTTCATTTAAAGACATTATTCACTTATTATATCTCATTTGAGGTACAATGGCCACCATTCAGTTTCTAGCACCAGTTGCTACAAAGTATTTAAATTTAAAAGCCAAAATTCTGTTTCTGGGAAAGTTTAGGAGAAAGATCATCATGCTTGCTGGTTCTCTCAAATTGTTCTGACTTCATGCCGGGTCCTGCCAGCCACGGTTACTCAGCAAATGCCATGTGTCAGAAACAAAACACACTCCTTGTTCAAAAAAAAAAAAAAAAAGCAAACCTATGTGTGATCAGAAGTGCCAAAGAAGTGTGCATAAGCCCATCTGTGTAGAGGCTGAAAGAAATTAGATTCTTCCTAGTGAAAATCACTGAGTGGATTCAAAACTCACTCCGGCTTTTCTCTTTCTTCATCTCTCTCCCTCCCTCTCATTTTCTCTCTCCCTCCCTCCCTCTCTCTCTCTCTCCTTCTCTTTTCCTCTCCATTATCTTTCTTCTCTTGCTCTCTAACTCTTCACTTCCCTCTATCTCATTGTTTCCTAATCCTGTGTAGTTTTAAATTTTTGGCTCCTGTGAAAGTCTCTCAGTTGTTTTTTTCTGTGTCTACCCTCTTTTCTTAGGTTGTAACATTTAAAATGTGACTTTCTCTCTGTAATTCAGAATTTTGGTCTTCTACTCCATTTTCTGCTTGGCTGGATCATTTGTATTCTGTGACCCCACCCGATCATCTTATCTGTTTGTCTGTGTTTCTGAGGGGCAGTGTGGGGGGGGGGGGGGTTGGTCTCCATGTTTACTGCCTGGTCTCTTGGCTTCAAATTGTATCTCTCACCCAACTTGTTGGATGAAGAAAAAGCCACAAACACTGAAATGCATTCCCCATAGTCTAGTTGTGATGTGGAACTTGGTTTCAGCTCTAAAAATCTAAGAACTTTACATATGAGTTTAATGACAGGCAAAGCAGAGAAGAGGAGAGAAATAGTGGCTGTGATCAATAGGACAAGCCACTGCAAATGTCTAATGATTTCTGAAAACACCTCACAAGGCTGATTGTAAATGTTCCTGCAAAGGCAGGCAGGGACATAATCGGAGGCTGAGCTCTGCCAAAGCATCACTGCTCTAAGGCATGTGTGCACACACACACACGTGAACACACACACACGAGTATGACAAAAAACAAACTGCAATGAGAAATTCATTTAGACTTTTAGATTCCCAGAAGCACATAAAAAATAAAAGCAAAGAAAACTCTACTATAAATAACCCTGCCACATTCTAAATAAAGCCCTTGAGTGGCTAGGGAGTCTGACTTACTTCAAAGAGATCTAGGATTTGGTCATTTTTAATAGCCATGTTTGCCTTCTCACCAAATCACTTCTCCTCAGAGAATCTGCTAAAGGCACGAGGGAATTATTCTCAGAGGCCAAAGTGCACCAGTAGCAAAGGACATGACTGGAGCTGGCCAGAGGAAGGTCACTATTGTAAGAGTCAGGAAGGAAGAGATGAAACAGAGAAGCCCATATCCCTCTGGAAAAAGACCCTTGGAGTTGCAAGAGGAATCAGGGAAGTCACTGCGGGGAGCTAAGCAAATCATTGATCCCACCTCTGGAGCCTCTGTAATATTGTCCAGCTCAGTTTCCAAGTGTACAGGGAATTGTTAATAAATTATTCAGCATTAACACAATTAGTTCAAGCAGCTGGAGGGTACAAGCTTTTTGTCTTCTTTTAGTTCCTGCCTACGTGTACAGGATTTTATTTTTTATTCCACTCAACCATTCTACTCTTCTTGCTGCTGTCTGGTGATTCTCAGTTTAAGAGGAGCCTACAAAATTGCCCAGTCATGGTCAAAGGTCCCGGTGAGTACTCCAAGGTAACGCTATAGCTCATGAGTCCGCAGAATTCTGCCCAGCTCAGAAGAAAAGCTAGAATCATTGCAGTGTAGTCACCTAACCAATGAAAGTTTGATTCGATGCAAAGGCCTCAATGGTCTCATCTGCAAAATGCAGAGAATGACATCTGTAAGTGTATCTAAAGCACTGAGCAAGATGCCTGAAGTTGTTCAATAGAAATATTCTTCTGCTACTCCTTCCACATGGTTCTTCTCTTGCTTCCTTATCATAATTATTTTAAATGTATATTTAAAAATGAGAAAGCAAAAAAGACAGTTATTTCTCTACCCTCTATTTGGAGACTAACCCACATGTCACTCTGTAGGTGGCACCAGCCCTGCCCAGACCCACACTGTGGCAGTTTCATGTCTCCATAAAGGAAATAAAACAGCGCTACCATACGCATAAGCCTCAAGGATATTTTTCTTCTCTCAAGGGCTTTACATCCACCCCGCTCTTCAACCAGCAAAGCACAAAGAGAAGCATGCAAATAGTTACAGTGGTTTTGCAATTAGCTAGACATCTCTAAATGCATATTCAAATCTTACTAACTCTTTACATTCTAGTCATGAAACTATAACTTGAGTAACTTCAGCGAGACTCACTTTTCTCATCTCCAAATTGGGGTGGCAGCTAAGCTCATTGAGCACCTCCCACATGGGATTCAAAAGAGACGATGTGTGGCCATGTGTACAGGAACAGGCTCTGGGGTCCCTGTGCCCAGGCTTGACTCCTGGCTTCATTGTACACTCACTGTTTGTCTAACCTGTAACCACTAATGGAAATAACTCTTCCCTTGAGCTCTCTCAATCTGGCAATGGGGATAATGATGCCTTCATCAGGGGTACCTGTGAGGACTGAACCAGCAAACCTTATAAGATGCCTGCCATGCAGTCAACACTCAATACGCATGATCAGTTTGTTTTGGTGACTTAAAATCCTTCTTTTCTTTAATGTCCCTGTACCACGTCATCAATCTCATAGTCTCTGACATATATTCACAACAAAAAGAGATCTATGCAACACAGCTGGGCTTTTTTAGGATTACAGAGAAATAGAAATATGCATCTAGTGTTTTATTCCCTGCTGTTTCCCAATATCCCTCAGCCCTTCTGATCAGGCTCATTTGGATTCTGCTATTGTCTCCCATGGAAGCCCAGTGACATTTGATACTCTGCAGATTTCAGAGCACATCTGCCACGTTGTGGTAAATACATGCAGGAAAAAAAAAAAAAAAGGATTCCATGGAGCTGAGCAGAGGATGGTTCCTGTTAACTAATCCAGCTTGTGGGGGTCCACAGGCTGTTGCCTCTGCCATCACCTGCAGTATAGAGGAGTCCCATGTGCAAATTGATGTCACAGCCTATAGTGTCCGGCACCTATCACATAGGTTCGAATGAAATAAGCTGCGGTTCCTACCCGATACCTTGCCTAAATTTCTTCCAAACATCAACCCCCATGACCTGTTTCTTTAATTAAGTGGCATTCCAAATTTACTCAAGCCAGATACAGAGCACCAAAGTCATGATTCAAGCTATCCTGGGATTGACTGATGATTTGTATTTATTTATATTCATATACTTATATTTATGTATGTGTACTTTAACTTGCACACAAATTACCTGGAGAAATTGTTACAATGAAGATTCTGATTCATAAGTCAGGCATACAGGTGGTGAATGAAATTCCACATTTCTAACTAGCTCCCAGAAACTGGTGCTGGTCTGCAGACCCTCACTTTTAGTAATAACAATGTAGAGAATTATATTTCTCTTTACAGACAGAACATCTAAAAGGACTCCTAAATGTATTAAAATGTGAGGTAAGGTAGCCGTAGCTAATGAGAAAGCACACCCACATCATAACAAAACATTCCAATATTTGAATACTGACAAGGCTGTCTTTACTATATTTCAAAATATTCAAAGACTTAGTTAGGGACAGGAACGTACATGACCAAATTATGCCAGGAAGGGAAGGGGAAGGGGAGAGTGTGTGTGTGTGTGGGGGGGGGGGGGGGGGGGAGTTTAAGTTAGCTATAATGGAAATGATACGGCAAAAATTAATGAAAGGATACCTCACGAAAATGAAGTCAAGGGGATGGCAGGGAGAGTCCTTAGACTCAAGGTCGGTTGAAGACCCAAATAAAAGAGATGCTCCTGGCACATGGACACTACTTCACAACCCCCTCAGAAGGAAGAAAAGCTTACCTCCTCTCCCAGCAACAGCCCAGCCAATTAGAGTGTGTCACAACTCAATGAGAAGCCACCATACTTTTACTCCCAGTTTACTCCAGTGGACTGTTTATAACAGCCTTCCCAACTCCCCTCTCCCCTCGGTAAAAGAGCGATCTCTACTCTGTTCTCTGGACTTACTTAAGTGTCGCCACCTCTTGCTTATCCCAGATTGCAATTCCCTTTCATTCCCGAATAAACCCATCTTTTGCTGGTAATGGAAAACTGGTGGTTTTATTTTTAAGGTTAATGATATGCATGGAAGGAAAATGCTAAAATATTACAGAAACTACTGTCTAGCAAACACGCATAGCCAGGCCAAAGGAAACTCTATAAATGTGGGAACACTTTTATCTTTCTTAAATAACATGATTCCATAAATATCTTTTCTAGGTTATTCTTATTTATTGAAAAGTTACTTGCAACATGCAGGCTGACTATAATACTTAAACATTAAAAACATAGTTTCCCATTTCAAAGCCAAATATAAACTATTTCTGGTTAGTATTTGGTCTATCCCAAGGTAATAAAAGTCATTAAAGTACATTCAGCAGTATAGCCGAGCTATGGCTGTTCTTTATCTCTTCATCATTGTGTAAAAATGACTAAATATTTCTAACTCTTTAATTTACTGAGATTATCCTTTCAAGAATTTAACATAAATGTACTTTTTTTAAAAAATAAGATTACGTTTACGAAATGAGATTCAAACTAAACAGTGGTCTCCAAGAATATGCTATAAATATGTAGCACTGGTTTTAAGAAAATTAAATGATATAACATTGCCATTTAATTTTCTCTAATTTTATTTTTTAATGTTTTATAATATAATAATAGCATATCCTAGAAAGTAAAATGGGGAAAAATTATAAAGAAAACAAAATGGTAATCCAATCACATGAATAGGGGAAAAAACGAATATATTGGTCTATTTCCTTAAAGATTCCTCTTTATTGATACCTGGTACAATTATTAATATGAGTCAACATCAGGAATGAACTCCTTATTTTGTTTTTAATGTGGGTCACATACCTATCATTTATTCATTAGATACAATAATATATTTGGGAATTTTGTTAACTTATGTTTCATTTTTTCTATTAGGGAATTTTATTATCAGAAACAATGGGTTGTTATTATAAATATGATTAGGATTCTTCCTACATTAATATTTAAAGTCAAGAGTATTACAGGCACCTGGGTGGCTCAGTTGGTTAAGCGTCAGACTCTTGGTTTTGGCTCTGGTCATGATCTCACAGTTTGTGGGATCAAGCCGCATCCTGGGCTCTGGGCTGACAGTGCGGAGCCTACTTGGGATTTTCTCTCTCTGTCTTCCTCCCTCCCTTTCTCGCTCTCTTCCCCTCCCTTGCTCACTCACTATCTCAAAATAAATAAAGAAAAATAAAGAGTATTGGCACTATCAGGGGTGAAGGGGAAGTAACTAAAGGAAACAAAGCAGCAAAATGGTGAAAATTTTTGAATATGGAGGATCAGGGTGATGAGTACACAGCGGTTCATTATTTTGCAGATGATTAAATATATGCATTTTCACATGTGCACATGCATATCTTAACACATGTGTGCCACATACTCTGCTCATCTCACACATGCATTTTTTTTATTATAGTCTATCCACACCTCATATCTTGTCTCTGGTATTTCCTCAGTTGCAATCGTGTCCCCATGTTATAAATCTTAGTAAGTTTTAATGATTCAGGCTAGTCTGCCATGTGAATTTGCAAGGAAAGTTTTTTTTGTTTTTTTTTTTTTAATACTGATTACCTTGTTGTCATTTATAAAATAGGGTTATGTTATCGGGCTTTTCACCCACAAACATATGACCACTATCATTTTCTTCAAGTGGGAAAACGAGACCTGCCTTAATGAGATGACCCTAAGCAGATTAAGAACATATGAAAGACTTTTAAGAAGTGTGACTGAGGGTATCTGCAAAGATGAGCACAGACTATCCATACTCTCACCTGGTCCCTTGGTAAGGAATGAGGCAAACAGGGTGGAGGGTGGGGCTCCAGAGACAAAGGAGTAGGAGATGATCTGGGATTTTACTCATGCACAAACTCAGCTAGTAGATCGCTCATACGTGTGCATTTGTGCGTGTGTGTGTGTTTAGGGTTTCTGCTGATTTCCATGACGAATATTATTTCCTTTATTGATATCAGCATCAGAGATTTCCCAAAACTCTGGGATGCCTGTTATTCCTAGGTCGGGGCATGGGGCAAAAAGCCGACAACTCTCGTTTTGCCAGATTGAGACACACAATGCTGACTTGCATTCCTGCCAAATTATTGGTGCACGGGCTTTGTCTGAGTAGGCAGAGGCTCCACGGAACTGACAGTGAATCGTTCTCGCAAGGCCGAGGATACAATTTGGCTGCGGCTGCGTAGCCCAGTGCTCTTTACATGCAAACGGCCAGCAAAAATAATGGCATGTCAAGTGCAATTTTCTCCCCAGCCGTTGACACCGTAAACTATAATATAGTGTAATTATTTGGCATCTCGTGTCCTTCATACTAAGCACCACCCAAACGATTTCCAAGTTGCAGAGAAGAGGGAAGGTTAGAAGGTCAAATTTAAAGAGAGAAAATGAGTCAGTGCCTTGGAGGGAGAGAATTATAAATAGATGTGGCATCACCAGCAGTGGAGTTATATCCAAATAAGGAACTGCTCAGAAGCCCAGGTAGGAGGGGAAAAGGGAAGAAAGAGAGCAGAGGAGTTTATGTAAGAGAGAGGATTTAGGATAGATCTCTGACCACCTGGAGAGCAAACCGGTTTTTCCCAAAATAAACCAATATGAGGAACCAGGATCACAGAACCAGAGAACAAGAGCCAAAAGAACTTGGGCAGAAAATCAATAGACGCTACACTCATTTTTCTTATATTGCTTGCTTTTCCTGTTCCATAGGGATTTGTATGTTAAATATAATTTCATAATCCACAATACCACTACAAGAGAGGAAACTGCCCCAGAGAGGCTGTCTGACTTGCTCTTCCAGCTGCTTTGTAGCAGAAGTGAAAAAGGAAGAAGTCAGATCTCCAAGAGAGCCTTCCCATCCTTTCTCTGTGACTCTCAGATTCCAACCTTAGTTCTCTTTCAGTCACCTTGACCCTCTAGGCTCTTTCAACAGTCTGGCATCTGTGATCGCCTCTGCTGGGAATGCTCTCCCTTTCCATCCCTGCACTCTGGGATGCCACTCTATAGCCAGGACACTGGCTATAGCATCTCAGCTCACAGGCTATTTCTTTCAAGAAGGTTCTACATCCTACCAAATAGACAAGCTTCCTGGGTATGTGTTTCCATAGAACCCTATCTCTTTATCCTGTAGCACTTACCTCCGTTTTAATGTGACATGTGTTCTCATGACTATTTTCCTAATGTCTCTCTCCCCATGGTAGCCCATTAATTCCATGACAGAGGGTTTGCATTTCTATTTGTTCCGAGCAGAGAATCTACTGGCCACAATGCTTAGGAGACAATAAGTGCTCAATACATATTTGCAGAATGACTTGATCAATCATCCTTGTGTTTCACAGGGAAGGGCTCCCATGATGTTATCAAGCTGTTCATGTCATGTCCATTTCATCACAAGGACATGACTTTTTTTTTCCTGTCTTAGTTGCATGATTTATGAAAACCACCATGTTTCTCTCTCTCTCTCTCTCTCTCTCTCTCTCTCTCTCTCTAAGACAAGAACACATAAGTATATAAGATGAAGAGTCCTTGCACCACCTTATTCTCTTCCAGAATTGGCAGAGTAAGTCACCCCTGGAGCTCCTAAGTATGTGGAATGCTAAGTATTTATATGTAGAGCAGGTTCTCAACCACCTGTTCCACAAAGAACTGGAGTCTCTTTGGCTGATACCTGTTTCTGAGAAATTCAGAAAGAAGAGTTCTGAGGTACCTTGTGCCATAAGCACAAACATAAGTTTGCAGATGGATTGGAGACAATGAAATCATCATCTCTATGTAGTGATTCATACCACAGGTAAGGGGCTTAGAGAGGACCATGCAGCCTCCTCAAAAAAGAGTTGTTTTAACAAGTTAACTTGCACACTATGACTACCTCAAAGAAAGACTTTTAAAATCAGAAAGTAGTGGGGCGCCTGGGTGGCTGAGTCGGTTAAGCCTCCAACTTCGGCTCAGGCCATGATCTCATGGTTTGTGGGTTCGAGCCATACGTCGGGCTCTGTGCGGACATCTCAGAGCCTGGAGCCTGCTTAACAATTCTGTGTCTTCCTCGCTCTCTGCTCCTCCCCTGCTCACGCACTCTCTCTCTCTCTCTCTCAAAAATAAATAAATATTTAGAAAAATAAAAATAAAATCAGTAGGTAGAGACCGCGTTTAAACTACCCAGCTGTCTATAAGGTACCAATATGAAAATGGAATGTGAAAGTAATGCATTGCCCTCTTTATTGAAAAATGCCACTTGTATTAAGTCATATTGAATTTATATTACTTTTTAATAAATTCTTCCCTTATTTAGGTGAATTATTCATTCATTTATCTATGCAAAATATTTACTGAGCACTTCTTATATGCGCGCAGTGCTCTAGGTTCTAGGGATGTCAAGTAAAAAGCAAAGGAAACAAAAATCCTTTTTCTTTGTAGAACTTGCATTGTAGCAGGAGAAAAATCCTAAATAAGATAGAGAATGGCTGAGACAATGATCATCAGGAACAAGAAAACATAAAGCACAAAGGATACGAAATATTAGAGAGAGGACAGTTATATTTTAGACAGAATGGGACAGGGAAGACTTCTTGTGAATATGACTTTCAACCTCATTCGAATTCAACAAGAAATATACAGGCAGCATTACTTTTGACAGAAGGGATCCTCAGTAGTCCTACCCTATCCCACTGACATTGCATAAACCCTCTGTCCAGCTGGAATACCTAAGTTCCTACTCCACCCAACCTCAGTCTAGGCAACAAGTCGTCCTTCAAAACACATCTAAGTATCACCTCCACCTTAAGCAGCCTGGGATAACTAACAGCAAGGGCTCTTGTTCAGGCTCCAGGTGTCTTGTGCTCACCTGGTGATATAATTGTCTGTTTAGCCACCACTGCAACTACACACACACACACACACACACACACACACACACACACACAAAATTAAGAATACAATCATGACTAGGGGTGCCTGGGTGGCTCAGTCGGCTAAGCATCCAACTTTGGCTCAGGTCATGATATCTGGGGTCATGATAGCTGGTGAGTTGAGCCACACATAGGGCTCTGTGTTGACAGCTCAGAGCCTAGAGCCTGCTTCAGATTCTGTGTCTCCCTCTTTCTGCCCAAACACCCCCTCATGCTCTGTCTGCCTCTCAAAAATAAATAAACATTAAAAAAAATTAAAGAATACAATCATGACTACAATAACTATATGCAGGCACTATGCATATATTATTTTATAGGCTGTTATATACTCTTATTTTTCTTTATTTAAAATTATTTAATTTTACTTAAATCCAAGTGAGTTAAGATATAATGTAATAATGATTTCAGGAATAGAATTTAGTGATTCATCACTCACATAGAACAACAGCCAGTGTTACTGCTCTTACTTGGAAAACTTTAAAAGAGTTTTAGTAACTTCTCCAGGGTTAACACTCAGAAGGTAGCCAAAGCAAAGTTCAAACTTCTGGAAAGTGCATCTCAAGGGCTTGTTCCTTCTCTGCACCCCACTGTCTACAAATACAGTAAAAGCACAATGGATGATGGAGGGTATATGTGAAGCTCTGAAAAGCCAGTCACTCAAAAACTGAATCTGCCTTTGAGCTTGAACTCAGCCTGCAGTGTCAAGGGCCCCACCATGGTGATTCACAGGAAAGTCTTTTTTTGTTGCTGTTTTAATGTTTATTTACTTTTGAGAGATAGAGAGTGAGAGAGGGGTAGGGATAGAAAGAGGAAGGGGGGACAGAAGATCCAAAGCAGGCAGCAGAGAGCCCAATGCAGGGCTCAAACTCACAAACCGTGAGATCATAACCCAAGCCAAAGTCAGCCAAAGTCAGACGCTCAACCACCTGAGCCACCCAGGTGCACCAACAGGAGTGCCTTTTAAAGAGTAGGTATGCTCCTGAGTGACTAACGCTCCCAGCCCTTCCTAGGGAGAAGCTCAGTGACAAGTGGTTTAGAGTCCGACGTGGAAGAGTGTACATAGAGATAAAACACCGTAAAGCACCGGTGGGCACCTTGATACGGATCATCCCC
The DNA here is from genome assembly GCF_028018385.1 of Neofelis nebulosa. Classification (NCBI taxonomy): domain Eukaryota; kingdom Metazoa; phylum Chordata; class Mammalia; order Carnivora; family Felidae; genus Neofelis; species Neofelis nebulosa. Next base: position 38,632,947 of record NC_080798.1, read on the forward strand.
ACACTCAGCCTGACTTATAATTTGAAGCAGTCACCTGAAAGGTATTTTTGGCTTCACTACAACCCAAGGTCCTCCATGGCTAAGCTATAATAATTCAGGAGCAATTTTCTTTACGGGGAAATATGGAGGATTGGAACTGTTTGTAGAAATTTCTTCAGAAAATAAGTTTAACTCTGATTTAACAACTGTTTGTGAACTGGCTGGGGTAGACAGGAAAGCAAAGAACTAATTCATTAAAACGGTCATAAAGACTTGGGAGCATTTTGGTCATTTGAAAATCTTAGGGTTCTCTGACAAGATTTCTGTCCTTCAAAGAAGCATGAATTTCTCAAATATTACTAAATCAATGCTGAAGTCTGCCTGTTTGCTTCTATCTCTATTAATGTAAGGAACAGCGTTAAAATTAGTCATCAGACTCTTACGAATCCAAAGCAAACCCCAATTTAAATACTTTTTCTATGCAGACAAAAATGAGACATCCTGGGTATAGCATGTTTGGTTATTTATATTATACAAAATGCCATCACAGTGATAGGCCTCCATAAAAAGTTAATAGAATTCACATAATTCACCAATTATGCATGGATGCATGTGTGCACAGATCCAGAATTTCCTACAGTAGGAAAACAAATTGCCTGAGGGTTGGGGTAAGTTCTCAATACCCAGAATACTTTTCTGGACTTTACAGGCTCTGCATTCTGTATTCATTAACTCAGTTTTCATTAAGATCAAGGATTTTTAATTTTTTTTATTCTTTAAAGATTTTATTTTTCATGTTTTTAATGTTTGTTTATTTTTGAGACAAAGACAGTGCATGAGTGGGGGAGGAGCAGAGAGAAGCGGGGAACACAGAATCTGAAGCAGGCTCCAGGCTCTGAGCTGTCAGCACAGAGCCCAACGTGGAACTCGAACTCACGAACCCTGAGAACATGACCTGAGCTGAAACTGGACGCTTTAACAGACTGAGCCACCCAGGCATCCCAAAGATTTTATTTTTTAGTATCTCTACAACCATCATGGGGCTCAAACTCACAACCTTGACATCAAGAGTCTCACGCTGTACTGACTGAGCCAGCCAGTCACCCTTGTATTCAACATTCTAAGTGCAAATTATGGTTTCAACACGTGGCAACTGGCTACTAAAATGTAATAGGATATGGTGGGTCAAATTATGGCCTTGGGAATCCCCAACTTGATTCAAACTCAGAACTTTTACTAGCTCAATGATCTTGGTTTGCTTTACCAATCCTTCTAAGTCTCAGTTTCTGTACTTAAAAAACAAACCAAAAAACATAATGCTGGTCAAGAAGCCCATATTCAAACCCCACTGGGCCCGATGTGTTTCAAAATTCAGGAATTTCCACATTTGGAAACATATTAAGGTACATAAACTGTATAGTAAGTAACACACTTAGCAGGGTCTGGGGCAGTACCCTGTATTCAAGCACATTAACATTTCTGCTGGGAATTATATGAATAGTCACAGTAATAGGATGCATTATGACTATAAATAGCCTCAAGTCAGTTCTGCTACCTGAGTTTGTATTAAACATAAAAAAAAAAAATCTTTCAGAAATTTTTGCATTTTTACATCTGAAAAAGTAGTGTAGAGCTGTTTTGCACGCATATTTTTATATGTGTATATATACGCACATAAACACATACACATATATACACAGAAAGAGGGGAAAAGCTATTTTTAGACACAAACAGGATTGTGCCCACAAAGTGCTTTGGTATGAGTGATCAATACATAATAAACACTCAATACCGGCTACAGCATGAGCTTCTTCAAGAAAGAGATCGTGGTTTTGAAAACGGATATGCTCCAGTATCCCTAGAACAGTGACAGACACATAGAAAGGGCTTAATAAGTATTATTTGATTTACTCATGAGATCTCCTCATCCAGATATCGTTTGTCCAAGTAGACTAACTATACAAAATGAGAAAACATAACCCTTGGAGAGTCTCAATTTGCTTTGCAAGACAATAAGGTAGAAGCAGGAATGTATTCAGAAGTTCCTAGTCAAACACAAAGAGTTAACTCAGGTCTTAGAGATCAATATTTAATTCTCCTCCTATTTTTCTAAATCACTGCTTTTGGGAAATGAGTAATATTGGCATGACTCACATCTTAATCTCCCTTATCAGGAAAATCAGCCATTGGTAGGCTTATAATTAGAATTCTACCATGATGTATCAAATTTAATAGAAGCCTATGAACAGTTCTGAGGAATAAATGTATACAGTCTTCAGTACCCATGGTATGATTTTGGAAAAAAAAAAAAAACTTATCTACAGAAAGAACATTTGTTTAACCTGTCAACAACAAAACAAATGTAAATACCCACACACACATGCACACACACGCCACTAAGTGAAATTTTGATTGTATACATTTGATTCCATCTGACAATGAATGGACTAGTTTCCTATCGCAAATTTTATTGGATTACAGTACAAAGCACTGTTAAACATCCAATCCAAGAATTTCTTTTTCTCCAACCCAGGTTAATGACTAAAACCACAAACAAACCACAGAAAAAAAAAAGGGGGGGGGGGAATCTACCTGCAACTGGAGACACACGACCTCAAAACAAAATGAAACAACTAAACATCTTAGGAATCAAGGTCGTAGGAAATTCAAACCCAACAAAAATGTATCCCTCTTCCAAATACTTAAGCTAGAGAAAAAGTTTGCCATGCAGATTTCTTGCACAAAATGGGAAAGACAAGTCTGTAGGTACACACATTACACAAGTATTTTGTATCTGAAGGGAGGCAAGTGGTGGGGGAGACGAGCCTTCACCAGAAGAGCAGTCTGTCTACATTTAAGACTGTTACAGTGGGATTAGTCATATTCCTAAAGAAACCAATAGGTAACTAAACTAACCATCTGGCCTAAAGTACTACAGCTAAGCGTGCCAACAATTCTGACAAGTCGGATGTTAAAGATCTAAAGAAGAGAAACAGATCCCGAAATGGGGATCTTAAAAGTGTAGCTTACCCGGCCAACAAGAATCGGTTCAGGTCCAGAAAACTCTTCCAGGACAAACATTTGATTCCAAACCCAGCCTCTTTTGGAGCGGTTCAAAATCCGCTGTTCACTCAGCCTACTTAGTTCCAAAGGGGATCCACTCATTACAACTTGAGACTGATTCATCGGAGCCGTGTAAATGCAAGGGGGAAGAGTAATCCATAATATTATTAATGGAGTCCAGAGATCCAAGAGCATTTCCGCTAGCCGTTCTGGCATGGTCCCACCAGTTAAGCAAATCACCACGAAAATGAGACAATTATTTTTTTTGCCTCCGGTCTGCAGCCATCCAATTCATCATGCAGTGTAGAGCGTTTACTTACAGCTCTGCCACGTGTTTCTAGCACAGGAAACAGACATCATCTAAGCCGCTTTTCTGAGACCACGATCCACTGGCATTCCTTCTCACTGAAATCGCCTGCAAACACAAGGAGAGAGAAAGAGTAAAGGTTCACTCCACCAGGACTTCCAACAAAACTGCTGCCTTTTAGAAGCACCTAAATGAACAACAGCAGGCATTTCCCCAACTTTCGAGTTAAAAAAGTGGATCTGAGGAGTTAGAATGAGCGGGTCCTTTTATTTGTTAAGCTTTATTTAGATTTTTTTATCTGTACCTATGTTAGTCATCACAAACCGCTTAAGTAACACAAGTTCTTTCCCCTACCTACTTCCTTCCTTCCTTCCACCCATTCTTCCTCCCTCCCTCCCTCTCTTCTGATTTAAACATGGGTTCTAGTTCACTCTATGTTGAGCAATATAAATAGCCTTTAATGGGTATTTTTTTTTTAATTTACACATGAGACTGGGAAAGGAAATTTCCCATTTTACAGTCTTAGCTGCCACAAAGCATCAGAAGGGATGGTCCAATTCAGGGTGCAGAATGCTATTCTCTGCCAGGATGCTAATAATGAATGAATAAAATTAGAAGTCTCCCAGAGAGAAATTCTGTAATGTCCAGCATGTATGCTATAATCAGGCTGGTGTCAGAGCTCCCATTCTAAATGTACAGTTGAACAGGAGATTTAAATTATGAAAAGCTCCTTTGGGAATGAAATATGGTAAAAATACAATTTTCAATTGAGGAGATTCAGAAAGGGATGGGCAAAAAAAATCCCCCATTACCTGAGGTGTCAAATACATTTTTTTGCTTACCTTCAGTGTGGAAAAATGTGTTTCTTCCCTCTCAAAAAAATTATTTTTAAAGAAAGAATGTTCACTGCAGAACCCAGAGAGAAGCCTTGCTGAATTAGATTAAATGGGAAAATAATTCCTCAGGACACCATGGGGATCAGTTTGGCTCAGGGAATTCATAATGGGGTAGGGAACCTTTCACCTCTAGGTCCTTGGTCCCATTCTGGCTCAGAATGGGAAAGCAAGAAAGTCATTAACATTGGCTGGGCTAGTGAGTGGCCTTAGTGATGCCAGCTGAAATGGCAGACCCAGATTCTGCCGCAAATACAGGCTGTATCTGATCTAACAAGATGGCCAGTGGAATCACCCCACTTGTCACCTTTTGCCCGGGCTCAGCTCATTCTCCCGGACTAGGATGGTACCTCAGGTGGCCCCGCCCCATGAGTGCCTAGGGAAAGCACTGCAAACGGCAGTAGTCTGTAAATGGAAGGGAAGAAAAGCTCTCAATAGGAAACCAGCTCAGAGAAAACAGAACCCAGAACAATATCCTCTGCTTCCCCTGGAACCGCAGCACACAAAAGGAAGAGAAGCCTTTCTTTAAAGCACATTTCCATCATGACCTTCTCTTATTCCAGTGTGAGAAGCAGACCTTTGCAGGCTTCAAATTTAAAACAAGACGGAATTTAAAAGTTCTCAAGAAAAACATCCCCAAGTATTAATCTCTTTCTAAATTGCCCATCCACTGGTCTATTTAACCAGCATTTAGAGCACGACCATCACACACCCTGCCCTCTCCTAGACAGGGGGCCTGAACAGTGCTAAAGGGGCACAGTAGTGTGCTACAGGGTCCGCCGTGGAGGCAGAGAAGCCTGGGTTTGAATCCCAGTTCACACCACTTGAGGTCTCTCTCATGATGCATCAGATACGTAAGTTCCTGAGCTTCAGTTTTCTCTTCTGCAAAATGGCAATAAAAATAATTCCCACTTTCCTCCAGTCAGTAGGGGGAGTCAGAATCAAGATTCTGATAAGCAGCAGGAACATGTGAAGCACTCACTAAACTGTTTTTCCTAAACCAGACTGTGAGGGTGGTGTTGACATGGTCCATCCCTTTGGGAGGCTTTGGTTAAAAAGTCAAATGAAAGAGCAGAGACTTAAGCCACATGACCTCTATGGCAGGAGTAGGTAAGGTCCAAGAGTGACACAAAGCACTCAAAAATCTTCCAGAAGGTGGGATGGGAGAAGGCAAAGGTGTTGCCGGGGAGGAAAGGCTGGACCTTATCACAAAGTAGTTGAGACCTATCCTGTCCACATAGCCTCACTCTAAATTCTTCTCGGGAAAAAGTGTATATTCTCTCCAAATTCACCTTCTATAGGACAGAACATCCCTGAATGCTCAAAACCCATGCATGCCCTTCTCTTGGCCAGAGAACTACAAAGTTCTCAAAGTGGGTTGTGATTTTCCTCCAGCATCAACCTGTCTGGGGATTGAATTCTAGTTTAAAAAACTGCATTTACTAGTGGGAGCCAACTACCAACAATAACAACAATTATAAGAATACCTAAATGGTTTATTTTGAGGATTAGAAGAGGTAGTCTTGTTAACGCAATTAGAAAAGGCTAGAGCGTACAGTGATTTTTAAACTGTGCCAAATAACTCTGCAAGTATATTCTGGCATCTGTTCTGTTGTTGATGATTCTGGGATAAGAAAGTTTAATCCGATACTCATAATAGACACTTCCTTCATGGAAGCCATCCACTGGCAGCCAGGATGAAATGTGACATGAGCGGTACTGCACCCAAACTTACCAAAATCAGGTAAAAAGTGATAACAAACTCTGAAGTAATTGTACACCATGGCACACCTTTGTTAGTTAGAAAGGATGTATTAATAAAGGAATAGATGCATAGCCCAAAATACCACCCATTAACGCAGTATCTTAGGGCTGGATAAATCTTACTTTGTCTCACACTGTTTCATTCAAAACTGAGGCACAGAAAAGTTAAACAGCATGCCCTGAAAAATACCTCCAGTAGGGAGCAGATCATTATTTGAATCTAGGTAATCTACTTCCAAAATTCTCGTTCTTAACCACGTCTCTCGTTATATAAACACTGATGAGTGTATTCTGATGGTCAACAGGCAATCAGGTCAATGCTCTTCTCATCAGGAAGCAAAGAGTCCAATGGGTACAGACTAACAAAGATATACTTAACAATATTTAGTGAAATGCAGGCTGAGAAGGGTTACAGAAATACAGAGCGATGGTATGCCACTCATCTTCAAAGCATTAAAAAAAAAAAAAAAGGCTTCCTGGAGGAAGTGACATCTAAGCATTGAGAAGCAAGCAATTTCCTAACTGGGGAGGAGTTAGGGGTGAAAGGGCATTTAAGTAAGGCAATGCACAGGAACTAGACCACCGATTAATCCAGCATCTTAGGTAGTCTGCAAATCATTACTTACCAGATCATTCAATCCATGATCTGCTCTCCACCCACCAAATTCATCCTACACATGGTCTCCACAGAGTACCTGTCAAATAGGGTACCCTCTACTCTGCCAGTTCTCTGTGAAGCAAAGAGCATGTTGGATTTCTCCAAGGCTTTGAGGAACAGAAATATTTTCCATCCTACAGACAGGGTATGGGAAACATACGAGTGCTATTCCAATCTGACTCCTCATTTTTCAGAGAAAGGAGGAATGATTTGGTCAGTGGCCAATAGCTGGTGGCAGAGCTCTGGAGAGAAATTATCCTAACTCTATTGGGATGAAGGGAAACTCTCCTTCATCCACATTGGTCATTTCTACTACCCTCCCCTGCACAGAATTTCTAGCACAGTCATATACTCCTCCCTCAGGCAGCCAAATTCTTAAATTACTTGTACTATTAAATTTAAAATGTGAGTTTTTTCTAATATCTATTTTAAAATGGCAAACCAATGTTATTTGTTACAAAGAGATTAACAGTAAACACTTAGACAGTGTTTGGGTAATATTAAATCATCAACTCATACACACCTATGTGTATGTATATGGTAAATCATGACTACATACATATATATACATATTATATGTACACACACAGCTATATATTTACATCTACTCTTCAAAATAAACCTAATGTAAGTATTATCACTTTATTATCATCATTCCCATTTTATGGATAAGCAAACTGAAGCACAGTGAGACTGGTATTTTAAGTAATGTTTTATTTTCTCTTAACTAGACACTGGCAAAGCCTGAGGTCATCTGTCTCCGATAAAAAGGAAAATCAACAGTTAGAGGCAAGGATATGCTGTTAAATATTTAAGTGGCTCTCGATTTATGATTTCCATAATGTAAATACTTCCACCAATTTCAAGCTCTCGCTGTGGCCACTAACAAGTTCTGGCATTTCCTGAAAATTTAACAATGGGCTCTGGTAAATGTAGTAAGTCCTCTCCACAACACCCCTGGGGGTGCTTCTCAAACCTTCATATGCATACAAATCCTCAGGAAACCTGGCCAAAATGCAGATAATAACCCAGTAAATGGAGGGTGGGGGCCTGGGACTTTGTATGGATTTGAGGAACAGAGTCTGAGAAGCCTGGGGTTGGAGCAAATAAGACCTCTTCCCAACTCAGACCTTCTCCTTAAAATAACAAAGGATTTAGCAGCGTGGTGAGAAGGTCTTTTCCTCCCAGGCCCACTGCAGGGCTCATCCTCACCGTGCCTACAGGAGTACATACACACATCAGACTTTGGGAATCCCTGCACTGGTGTGAATATATGAGATTTGTATGATGTCATAATACCGCCCCCCCCCCCAACACACACACACACACACACACACACACACACACACACACACACACACACACTACTTTATGCAAGGCTCTGGTAAAACTGTGCCACTAACTAGAGTATTCACAGGCACAAATGTGCTATCAGGGGGTGGTGAGACTTGGCCTTCCATTCAGCAAAGTCTGCCTTAGAGAGTCTTCACTTAGAGACAAATGAGCTTCTACTGTGACAATTAGAACCATACTATTTATATTGCTTTCACCTCTGCCACAAGCAGAGGTAATGTCTCTTTGATGATTAGAAAATAGCTTTATAGGAATTCTTCAGATGCAACCAAATGTGATGTCACTGTTATCAGAATTAATAAACATCGTGAAGAGTAACTCATACACAAACTGCTTAAGTCTATGCAAGGAAGAAGAAATTGAGCAAGGTTGTAAAGCTTGGGTAAAAAATCAATTTATTTTTAGATTTTCCAACCACAGTACGTATGTCTGGCCAAGCAATCCACTTTATTATAATGCTGTTGCATTGATTTACACCCAGATAGTGAGATGAAGAGATTTTACAGTCTCTCTGGAATTCTTACAAGTAAGAAAGTCTTTAGAATTTTCCCCATAAGAAAATATCTTCTCGTGGGTAACATACTTACAATCTGACTTTTCATTCATACACATATTTTAGACACCTTTCTAATTACAGCCTGGATGTTACTCTGCTGACCCCAACATTTTTTTATGGTGAACTTTTTTAAGGTGGTCAATTCTCAGGTATGTTAAGTCATTATGCAAAAATATACTCCACCATCAATTTTGTGAACAAGGTAGATTAAAGTTCTAAACAATAAGCCGCACACCAATAGGTGAAGTCTAAAATAAAAATGGGCTTTTACAGACACTTTAGGATTCAATCCAGCAGATTATTGTGGTTGACAGGAAATTATGCTTTTATTATCCACCAGGCTTAGTAGCCACAATATTTCATAGAAGCAAAAATGACACATAAGACCAGAGAATTTCTATTAAAAATGTTTCTGACCTTGAATTTAGAACCATTAGCAGGCTGCTTCAAAACAGGTAAATGCACATTGAATTCAAAGTGGTGTTTCAGAAACACAGATGGGGTATGAGATTCAGCTTGTGGCCCAGTGCAATTCACGCCAAACGCTGGATGACTGGAACAGAACAGGCACAGATATATTTGGGGTTTAGAGAGGGATGGTACTTGCATGCATCCAAATACAATTCAGGAGAGTCATCTTTCCTAAAGCCTTCAGAATTCCCTGACCAGATTCCAATCGCATAACCAGATTCTAATTTTGTTTTTGTTTTAAACACACACACACACACACACACACACACACACACACACACCCTATTTATCTCCCCATCAGCCACAACCCTCTAATCATCTTTCCTTGGTCTCCTACCATATCCTTAATCCAGCTATTATTCTATTCAAAAGCACGTATCTTTCGCTTATTTTGCCACCCAGAACACCTGCCAAATCCATTCTGCTGCCATTGGCACGTGACTCTTTTTCTTTAGTTTTCATGAAGTTTAATCATTATTGGTTACCTTGGCAAAAATAAATGCCTTCTCCTTTCCCAACGAGTCAGAACTTTGTTCTACTCACAGAGCACAGAAACATTTCTATTTGTTAGGGAAATTTCAGCATGGGGTGACTAGGTCTGTGACAAAGACAAGGTCAAAATAAGGCCCTTTTCTAGTGTTACAGACCCAGACCTTCATTTAGGAAAACTTTCCTGAAATCATAAGGTTAAGATATTGAAGATGAATCTATTCTGTCAGACTCTTAAGACAGAAGTGTACTGAGATCATCTCAAAAAAATGAACACAAGTTCCATGTATCCCTTGCTAATTATAGACACAGTAGTGTCAGGCAGTGATTTCTCAGGGCTCTTCTAAATACCTCCTTCTCCATTTGAAAGCCCCATCTATTGCTGTCTTTAAGTAACGTGCTGAAAATTTAATAGAAACCTAGGAGTGAAAACAATGTGTTCACCTTTTGTTGGAGGAGGTCATTGTGAAGATGTGACCACCAGTGGATCAGAGAGCTGGCGTAGGAATTTTTATCCCATCCCTATTCCTGGACCTACATTCTACCCACTGTTCTCTCACTACGAGTCATTTCAAGGACTCAGCTTTGAGGGATTAAGATGTTGGTGAGTCCATCTGGACTAAATATGTGACTGAACCCCATGGAGGCCTCTATTTAACACCTTAAGATTCTAGTGCACAGATGCGGAGATCTCATCGTGTGACCACCTGAGAGAAAGCCTCATATCTGAGTTCCCTTGTTTATTAACACTGCCACCTACCAGTCAGGCATGTCTCACATCTTTCTTTGGCAACTCCGTGCCCTCTGTATACGGAGGCCAATTTCAAAGTTCACTCTGGGAACTCCCAAGGTTGTGAACCAAGACCCTTTAAATCACAGTAACCAATAGAAATCAATTTTACTCTTGCCCAATTGTAGTGTAGCTGAGCTGTGAAAAGCTCCATGGCACAGTGGATGAAACATCAAGTTTGGAGTTGGAAATAGTTTGAATTACTGTTCTATCACTCATAAGGTACGGGGAGATGTATCTCAATTATGACAAATAAGGGAACTGATGCTCTGTTTCATACTCTCTAACTTGAGGAAGAGTGGAAAAAAATAAGTGAATGTACATAAAACTCTATCAGTGAAGCAATGATAGCTACTATTTACTGAAAATTCCATGTACTTAACAAAGACTTTTGATTGATATTTAAAAAAATTATTTTATTTCAATTTCTTGCTGTGTACCTCACTGGGGAATATCCCAGTGTTCTATTTAGAACGGGTAATAAAATAACCTTTTCCAACTCTTGTTTTTTTTGTTTTTTTTTTAAATGGCAGGAACCATGTTGGATACGAATAAAATAGCATTTTATAAATAGCTTTCCCTGCCCGCAGCTAACACACAACTAATGACTTCAAATAGTTTTATTAAGCTGCTAAAGGGCAGGATTTTTAGTCCCCTCCCAAGAGCCAACCATGTCTCTTTCCATTGAAGACATAGCATTGTCCCTTCACTATTTTCTGCAGACAGGACAACACACAAGCACTAAACATCCGCATGGGACCTATTCCCTCCCTTTGTAACCACTCAATGAAAAACATGGGCTGCTACATCCTATTGTACAATTGCACTACAGCCAAACTTTAACTACTCGATGACAAACATTTCATTGGCCGGGTACTGCTACCAAAAAAAAAAAAAAAAAAAAAAAAATTCTGTTGCATTTCATCATCATCTACCTTCCTATGAGAATGGTCAAAGTGAGGAGTCCCCACTAACTCAGAAATGAGGCCAAAATGATCTCTCAACACTACTCAGAAGGCTGCTGAGAGAAGATAATGCTACGAGATTGTCAGGTAGTATCTTCTTTCAAAAGTATTCAACAACTGGTTTCCATTCATTTCAGCACTACTGGTGATAGCTGAAAATTACAAGCTCTCGCTTCTTGCTTAAGTCATGTGGAAATGGTTAAAATCAGTTATATCACATAACCAAGGCTACAGAGTCTGTAATACTAAAACTGAAATGCAGCCAAGTATCCCAGCATATTAAGTCAAGATTCTGCCAATTAGATTATACTGTGTAGTAACCATCCTTACAAGTGCACCTTACTGTCATTCTTTCATGTTTCAAAGACTTTATAGCTTAAAAACCACCCACTGACACGGTTACCATGAACTACGAACACAGTTGATAGATGGGTAGACAGATAACAAGCAATCATTTGACAAAAGTAATACTGAGATACAACAGAATACATAGGTCATGACAATTAAAGTATTTATATGAGTTCTAAAATCAGTACTATCTTCACCGACTGTATTTGAGTCAAACTCAGACAAACACAAATATGCCCTACCACTTTAATAAAAATAAGTATAAATTAATGGTTTTTCATTTTTGAGCACCCCCAGTAGGAAGATGGAAATACTTCAACACAGAAAATTAAATTCTGTTTGTCAAGCTGAAACAGCAATAGAGAAATAAAGAATGGAATGTGTCCTTGTAATTTTTATAACAAGTTCAGAAGATGAGGTTGCATGTATAAGAAAAGTATTCCCTTAAGATATTCATATCACTCCCTCACCTACTTATTTCATGTTATTTGTGTCACATCGGAAATCAAATAGTCATATTTTATGCATTAATCTATCTAGAAAGAAACAATGCATGGAAAATGTTATCGGTAATAGAACATGAAGGTACTGTAACATTTTCACTTAATGACATACATAGAATACAATTCCACTTAATATTCCTTTGCAGTATATTCAACATGCTTAAAATGTAAATAAATCTATTCACAGAAATACCTTATCATGGCAAACACAGTATTTTTTTCCATTGTGTACATGTGAGTGCCAGGTATCCTGCTGATAAACGCAATATAGAAGAGTATAGAATGGTCTTCTAAGACGTTCTGACTTGCAATTCACCTAAGGTTAATATGAACTGTTCCATTCAAATACAAAATATACTAAAGAGAAGCAAAGGAGGGAGGGGAAGGAAGGAGCAAAGAGGGAAAGTTCTTCTCTTCATTATTTTATACATTCCCCCACCAAGGGAAAGGTATGGACACTGAGTTACACATGCAACCCTTCAGAATTTAGTGTGTTTTCCCCAATAAAACACTACTTTGCATCCCATGTAGGTTAGCAGCATTCTTGATATAAGTCTGGTCTTGATTTTCCAAGTGAGGTTTATAATCATAATACTGGATTTTGGGTAGGATTATATCCCACCCCATCCTTTACTGAGAATCTCCTAGTAAAGGAAGAGAGGGCAGTCTTTGTTCATTGTCGATGCATTAAATAAATGTTTGCAGAGCACTAACTCTGTGCTTGCCCTCAACTAACCATCATTTCAACATTTGCAACTGTCTTTGGCAGAGAGAATAGGAAAGGAAAGTTTGAAGGTTCTAAGTACAAGTGTTATTCTTTTATGATGTTTTCTAAAGAAAGACAGAAAACCGCATCTATTTCAACTATTAATAAAACTTAAAAACAAGACTTCTAAAGGCAAGAAGGTAGATGATATTTATCATAAGTAAAAGCATATGACATTTAAAACTTGGGAAATAAAAGCTTGGGACATGATAGAAAAAGGAAACAGTATTGGCCCTGGTGCTTTGCCATGAAGTAACTCTGGAGACTTAGCTAGAGGCAGCATATGGGAGCAGCAGCTGAATGGCATCCCTTGAACTTATTTCCTTTCTGACCTTTCGAAGTTGCCAGGTTCAACTAATTTTCTCCTCATGGTTATATCTGAAGCATGTTCCAGAGGCAAGAACCAACGGTTCAGCAGAAATAGATTGCTCATCACAACTTTCTATGGGAATTAAATGAGAAAAGCCTAATCGCTCTTTGGTTAATTAAGCCCCACTAATTCAGATGACAGCCTTATTCCATCAAAATAATATTTTATTTCACAAATACACATCTGTGGGATTCTGGAGGAAAAAAAAAATTCCAGCACTGCAAAAAGATATTAAAAAAAAAAAAAAAAGACTGGTCAATATACAAATTCAGGAAGCCAGGGTGGGGGGTGCAAATCAAACCATCCAAGGCAGATGAAATGGCAAAGGGAACATGATAAAAATCCTCATACTTGAACCAATACATAAGTTAGTTATCTGGGCACATTTTGAAGTTTTCTACAAGTAAATTTTGTGTATGTGTGTACCACACCTAATACAGAGCAGCCAGGACCGGCCAGGGTTGAATTCTTACACTCTGCAGGTGGTGTTTAATACACCAAAGTTAGGAGCCTTTTCCTAAGCTAAAAAGCAAAATATGATCATTTCAGCTGTGAGTGCAACAATGCTGAAAACAACGGGGGAAGAAAACTTCATCTTTTTCCTGCTTCTCCAAGTAACTTTTTAGGCAATATAAAATGACTGACACCACTATCCACAACATCACTGAGCACACTACTTCCAAAACAAAGTCTTGAGACTTTAGACTCCATCTATAATTAAAAGGCTAATCTGATCATGCTTGCTCCTTGATTTGTCAAACACAAAACTTGGCTGATAAACCAGAAAAGTGTGATTGGAAATATAAATTGAATATCATTTTACCCCTGAAAAGCTTCTGGCTTTGCATGGAAATTTTGCTCAGATTGGAATGTTGATAAAGCTGTGAGGTGTGCCACCTTGAGTAGAAAAATAAAGATTTTTTTTCTTAAAGCATTAATTTACTTATAATATGGTTTTCTGGACAGTTAGTAAGTATGGATTCTAACTTCTGGATGATTGTTCCTTTCTCCTCACTAATGAACAATGAAAGGAAACTGGAAAGCAAAACCTTGAAGTACAACTTCTTGAATAGAATCATTATACCCTGATTCTTTGGAGTTCCCATGCTTTGCTCCAAAATCTGATGCTCCCGGCTAACCAGCATCCTAAGACCTTAAATCTGTGCACAGTGTACACGGAAATGTTGTATCACGAATAAGCTCATACAACAGCCTTTACAAATGCCTTCTCACGTGGTCTATTCCAGCCTGCTGAGCATGTTTTATGGGCTGTTTGTTTTTACACTGAGCATACCACCATTGGCTACTTAAGTGTGTTCAGTGCTAAACTAAGGGGCTGCCTTAGATGAATTCGGTCTGGACCAGAGTTGTACACAATACCCAAATAAAGTTATTTTCAGGTTAAAGACCTCCTCTCCTTTAGAGAGAATATTCTTTAGAGCAGCAAATGCTGCTGCTATTCTAGGGAAGGCTGCTATAAAATTGCTCTTCAGTGAAATTCAGAGCACCTTCAAGAACTCAAAAATGCATCCTGCACAGCAAAAATGCAGCCAAAAAATGTTGAGTCTTGCATGTAGAGATTTACCTATCAAGAATCTCGAGAGTTTTGGGAATCTGGGGATTTTAAAGCCGAAGTGATTCTTAACAGTAATAATAACTAGAAATACAAGATCTAGGTTGCAGGGGAGAAAGATTCAAAGTTTAAGTGACAGCATTACAGCACAAATTTTGGCGAACGTTAGCCAGCATCTCTAAAATATATAGCCCATTCGTGATGGACATGGGATACCTTGACACTCATTTGGGTGGCAAGGGGAACAAACAATGAGGAAGACGAAATGCCACTCAACAGCCCTGAATGAAGCAATCCCAGAGTTGCTGGGAAAGCTCTTCTCTGTTTTCGGAGATTTTTCTCAACTCCAAGCCCTCTTTAGAGTCCAGAAAAAAAAAAAAAAATCTATCAAAGGGGATGGTTTAAAATGCTGCAACTGCTCCAGCATGAAATGAGTATGTGATAGGGAGCCTCCAATCTGCTAAAGAATTATAGAATATTATTAGTGTTATTATTTAATAAGAGGGTTAATCCTTGAATTTCTTTCAGCCACAGAGCTCAGGGAAGTGGAAAACATGTCTGGACAGGATGATTATGGAGAACTCCCTTTGAGGGGAGAAAAATGCAGCCCTTAGAGAACATCTTCAAAGGTATCAGGCCTGTCTGTAAAAGAATCTCTCTCTCCCTCGCTCTTTGTTACACACACACACACACACACACACACACACCCAGATAAAAATCCGTGCAAAACTGGACACAGCTGATGAAAGGCAACAGCCGGGCAGAAATTTCAGTTGTGTTTAGCCTAAAAGACGGGGCTCATTTTGCATGCAGTCAAGTACAGCGGCGAGGTTGAATGGATGGAAAATCCCACTCTCGAATCTTACATAAATATCTCTTTCCCACATAGTTTTCCAGTTGAAAAGCTCCCATAATGAAGCAGAGGTGACAGCCCAGGGAGCGTTGTTAACTAACCATTGAGACGGCTGTCAGGAGAACTGTAGGGCGGACAGGCGCTTCACAACCGCCCCAACCCACCCGGGTCCCTCCTACCCGCTTCGCAATGGTACCCGACCCGAGAGGGCAGTGCTGGCGTACCTTCTCCGAAGCCCCCTCCTTCCCATTGTCAGCCCGCAAGCTGCGTGAAGCCAGGTGAAACCCAGCAGCCGGCTGATCTGATTAGCAGCTTCGGTGCGCTAAGGCATTGTCGGATCGTGCCTCTTCAAGAGGAAACTCTTGTGGAATCTTCAGGAAAGGGTGGTAAAGTTGCAAGGACCTTTCCTGCCTCCCGCTGCCTCGGTTACAAGCCCCGTTCTCTAACTGGAGCTGAAGTGAGCAGCTGACAGCCTGATTTGCCATGACGGACTGATGCTGTGCGTTCGCAACAATAAACAATTCATGTTGTTTGATTTCCAAGATTTAGCAACCCAAGCAAACAGCTGCCATCTCGGCTCGCGGAGGCCAACGGCTGGCCCTTGACGAGCGGCCGGCTCAGTGCCCGCGGGGAAGGGTCAACGGTAACAAAACTTTGAGGTTCCTGCCACATTGTGTGGGGAGAGCTTTGGTCTGGGAGAGAAGGGAAGCGGAGAGAACTGCGGATACCTGTTGGCATCAGCAGGTGTTCGGCGTCCCCCAGCCCAGGCTGGAACCCGGTAGGAGGGGAGGAGGTCCCTTACGAACCTGTTACGCGCTGGCAGAAGCCAGGCGAGAGCCCTCTAGGCCAGCGAGCAAGGCGGCCCGCCCCCCGAGTGTCGGCGGATGGGGAGCAGGGAGAAGGCACAAAGCGCAGCCGCCTGCCCTGCCGGGCGATAGGGAGAGGGTTTGGAGTCCTCGGCTCGGGGGGCCTCTGTGAGCGTGGGCTCGCCAAGGACAGTGCCTCTGGGCGTCCTGCCGGGGTTCGGTACAGGGGCTTGGCCGCTGCAGAGCCGCGGGGCGGCCCGAGAGCCAGCAAGTTTGCAGCGGGCACCACGCCTCGTAGGCTGGAGCAGCCACTTGTAGGAAAGCCCTGCGCCGGGGCGGGGGGCTCTCCGCTGCTGGGTCGCGGCCCGCGGCCCCAAGGCAGGGGTCTCCCTCCGTGTCCCCGGGGTGGGTGGGGGGAAGGTGCAGCAAAGGGGCAGCCCCGGTCCCTGCGCCTTCTTTCCTCTCGGGCTCGCACCCTCCTCACCCCCGCCGCGGGTGTTGCCCATTCTCCGCACGGACCCCGCAGTGAAGGCGCGCGGCTGCAGCGTCGCCTGCCTGCCGGCCTGGCGAGGCGGCGAAATCGCCAGGCGACCGCGGAGATGGAGACTGGCAGGAAGACTAAAGGGGCACAGGCTGCTTGCTACTCCCCAGGACCTACTGTCACAACAGTTTGCCAAATCGTCAGAGCCCTGAGGTGGCCCCGTCGGCTGTGCGCATCATGAAAGACGCAGCTCAGCCCCAAGCCTGGGCTAGGAACCCGCGTCCACCATCTGCGGGGGAGGGGGGGGGGGGGGAGGAGACGCGCAAGGTGTCCGAAGGGGGATAGGGATTCTTAAAGGAAACGGTCCTTTCGGGGTCCTCGGGGCTTGGAGGGAAAAGGGGACAGGGGGAGAGCACTTACTCTTGACGAGCTCGGCGCTGGCGAATTTCAAGCTTCCTGGTTCACACACGGCTGCAGGGACTCTGGGTCGGCTCCCGAGGGCGGCGAGCACCGAGAGGTTCCCGCGCGCAGGGCAGGCGCCTCCGGATTCCGTTCATGCCTCTCGGAGCTGCGGGGCTCGCCGTGGAGACGCGGGGCGGGCGCGCCGAGTCCGGGTTTCCGCAGCCCAAAGTGCAGCGAGCGGGCGGGTGCGCGGGACCGTCGGTGCCCAGACCGGCGCCGGCGGAGGGGACTCGGGGAAGCAAGGAGATTCCGAATAAATCCACGAATTCCGGGCTGAGCGCTCCGGCGTGCGAGCCCGCCTGCCTGCCAAATGTAACTGTGAAGTGATGTGGAAAAGTGAGCCGGGTGCCTCCCCTGACGGATCTCATTGGGCAGAGCGCAGAGGCAGGTCTACCACTTGGAAATTCATGTAAGCAGTCCCCCTCCCCGCCCCCTCCCTGCCTTCCCCCTCGGCTGTCGCTCGCTCGCTCGCTCTTCCCCGCTCCAAGTGGGCGCCCAACTTTTCGCTCCTGGCTCCCGAGCACGCCCCGTGCGTCTCCGCAGCCAGAGCCCCGGCTGAAGATGCGCCCTTCCGTGCGGAGCACGCAGCCCGCGGAAGGCCAGCCTCCCGGAGAAGGGGGCCGGCGGAGGATCAAGGCAGGCGGAGGCGGTCCCCGCGAGCTTCCTCGGTCGGCTCTCACCTGCGCCCTAGGGCCAGCGTGGTCTTGAAAAGCGTCTCAACGACCCACAGCTGTTCTCCGTGGGCGGAAGAGGACGCGGCAGGGCCGAGGGGTGCGCGTGGGCGGCTTACCTCGCAATTCCGAGAGCCTCTTGCGGACAGAGTGGGGTGCTTGTCAGACCGCTACCTACGACTCAGACGCTACAGCTCGGAGGCAGGCGGTGTGTTGCGGTCTTGTGGGTGGAGCACATTCCTAGCACCCCCCTGCCTCTACTCCTTCAGGGAGATGGGATCCGGGCGGGCACCGGGGCAGCCGGCAGGGGCGCGCAGTAAGTAGGCACGAAAAGAACAGCAGAACTTGCGTGGGAAACCCAGGGGGAGATTGCCCTGTCTTGTCAGTGTCCCTTGGCCTCCAGATCTACTCGCAGACACCATTTTTGCAGCTCCTTTACCTCCGCCAAGAGATGCCCTGGCTGTGGCCCGTTCAGCTGCTCTGATGGACGCCATGCAGGTCCTGAGAAACGTGCCCCCCCCCCCGCCCTGGGGTAGAGCCAGTACAGATAAATTAAGAGGTCCAGGCTTGTTTTCTTCTCACTTCCAAGGCTAACACATAGAAATATTGAGCCACCGTGATCATCTTTTGATACAATCAGTGAAACGTTAGATGCACTAAGCCTTACTTTTTTGTTTAACTTCCCTCCACAGGCCACCCTGATTTGGTCCATGCCCTGTGCACCAGAGGGGAGTTCTCAGGAAGGGTTTTACCATCTGGGGGGGGGGGGGGGCACAGCCGAAACAGAAGGGGGAAAGGGCGCAGACAACCAGACACAAGGTCTGTAGAGCTTGTACTGACTGTCGCAAATGAATGAGACACAGTGAGCAGAATGAGAAAATAGGCACAATATGCTTGTAATGTTTTATGCAGATTTGACATTTGTGTGTGTGTGTGTGTGTCCCATTATGAAATGTTTAAAAGAATACAGCCTATAGGTCTAATATCTGTTTCACATTCTAGCTTCTTACAGGCAAAAAACTTAGTGAATTATTTCAGACACGGAGAGGTGAGGAGAACCAGGAGCTATCTTCCCTCCACCCCCACCCCCACCCCCACACACACAAGACAGTACATAGTAACTGTTCCTTCTTTTCTCAGACTGTGTAAGCTTGCAGGGTATTCAAGAGTTGGCTAATTCTATCTAGGAAAAAGGAACAGAAGTCATACCTCAATCAAATCATAACTCCTGCTAGACCAGGAAGTAAGTCCCAAGTGGACAAAGAAATACATGATATTTGTGTTGTGCTTAATTTTCAGACATTCATTTTCAGTTTAATCACATGGTCTGCTCCTTTCCTGGGGGGTACTTTTCTTAAATCTATGAGAACCACAGAAAAAGTTTTGTGTTACTGAAGGCTGCGAATCGTCACAAGTAACAAACTCATCTCAAAAGAAAGCCAGAATGGTAGAATTAGAAAACATCCCCAAATCTCATTTTCTTAAAGGAAAACAACAACAGCAACTCTTTTGACAAAGGGAAGAGAGTCAGGATCCAATGGCTTTGGATCCCATGGTTAGGATGCGTTGTTTTGACTCACCTCTACATGTACTCTCAGAGCAGTTACATGCATTGTCTTCATTGAATTTTGGCAACTAGATTTCAAGGTAGCCCTGTCTCCATGTGCTAATCTCTGCTCAAAGCACTGCAGTAGGAATTTCCTACTAATTTTCTCCTAATTCTTAGGAGAGGTCTGGGTGATTAAGCAGTGTGAAAGAGGATTAGGATAATGTTAAAAAGCCCTATAAGGATATTTCTAAAATAATCAGGGTTGCTGAAAGACAAGGCATTTGCCTCTTTAACAATTCCACCCACACTTAATAGGATGCAGTGTAATGTCACAATGGTGAGAGCCTAACTCCTTAAGAAAGTGTTTTCTTTTCAACATCCTCTCCAGGGTTACAGCCTTCCAGCTTCCAGTCCACAGGAAGAGGACTGTGCTACATGGGCTTTTCAGAATGGCGACTGAAATTGCCTGTGCGGTGGTGCCTTGCAGGGGAGGAAGGGTGAGGGATTATCTGATAGGGCTGAAGTATAATCAGAAAAGAGCTGGGGGGTGGGGAGATGCCTTCAAAATAACCTTGGCTGACTGAGTTGCAGACTGGGATGAGGCAGGGTGTCTCCAGCCTGGGTTTCTGTGACAGGCAGAGGAGAACTCTACTGCAGTTGAATGACATGGAAACAAACTCTATGTTTCTTTTTCACTACAGGTAGATCTTGTGCTGTAATTTGGACTAAAGAAGAAACTAAACCAAGTGACTGGTTAGTTGGATAGTGAAGAACCCTCTGGCTTATAGGAAGCAGAGCCCTGGCAGGAGGTGGGAGAGATAGGGACACTCCACTTTGTCCCACTGGAGCAGGAAATGGCAGAATGGAACATAGCTACTATTTGCTGCATCAAAATGTAAACTTTTCTTCTTCTCATTCTCCGGTACACAATTAAAAACTAAAATAATATAAAAACAAACACTAAAAAACATGTGTTTACCACAGTATAATGGTGAGAACTTTCAGGTTTCTTCACTTGCTTTTAAATTTAGATCAATTAATGAATTTGTGGACTTTCTCCTAAAGGAGGGGTTGAGAAGTGTGGATTCGGTGAATGAAAATATTTCACGATGTAATTCCTGCCCAGGGTATTTTATTTTATTTTATTTCATTTTTTATTAATTTTTTAAGATTTTATTTTTAAGTAATCACTACACCCAACATGGGGCTCAAATTTACAACCCCAAGATCAAGAGTCTCATACTCCACTGACTGAGCCAGCCAGGTGCCCCCTGCCTGGGATATTTTAAACATAATATTTTAAGTAAAAACTTTAAGACTCTGAAATATGAAGAAGGCGAAAACGTAAGTGTAATACCAATTAACATATAATACTTTCCAGAAATGCAGAGTACTTTTCCCAGATTTCATGTTATGAAATCGTGATGCAGAAATCTCAAAACTACCATGTCCTTTTTTGTGAGGGGGTGGGGGTTGTAATAAGTAATATATAACAACTGTAGCATTAGGCAGAAGAGACTTTGAAATTTGATTGAATTTCCAATATTGGAGCATATATCATGAGAAGGCAAAAAATTAGGAAGGCATTTTAAGAAGTTTGCAAATGTTAGGTACATTTAGGAAAGATTTCTTTAAGAGTTTGTTTTAAATCAGCCTCTTTATTACAGTCATGAAAAGATGTAATGGGTGCTCAAATGAAGTGAATGTGAGCAATTAGTGTGGTTCTCACACCGATCTCTGGTCCAGATCCTGCCTCCCCATCCCAGGAGGCTTGTTAGAAATGCAAATTCTCAGACCTTGAATCTGGGTGGGGCTTAGCAACCTGGGTTTTAGCAAATGCTCCAAGGGACTGTGTTGCTTGCTATATTTTGAGAACCACTGCCTTAGGCTATTCTTTTCTCAGGTGATATATATAAAGATGAGAAGAATAAAAATAAAGCAGTGCATTGTATGAATACTTATTGTTTTTGTCCTGGGATGTTCTAGGGCAGACTATTATCTTAACAAATAAGGTAAAATAAAAAGAAAAGTGTATGCACACTAAATAATGGAATTACTTCACCAATGTTTATTACAGGTTTTGAAAAACTAGACTGATTTCTTTAGAAGTGGTGATGGGTTCTTGGCGTAAAATCATCATTGAGCTTGTTATTCAGACTTGTGATGGTTACGTTTCTTGGCTGCTGGTTTTAGCTGTCCCTGAAATTAGGCCTGGATCTCTTAATATTGACTGTAATTACTAATCTTGAGCTTGCCATTATATTTTCAGTAAATGGAGGTGTAAACACTTTCTGAAAACCACATCTGTGCTGAGAGCGTTTTGGAGAAGGTTTTCAAAATGGCATTATCTCCTATCTTCCCAGGTGCTAGAAAAGAGATAAGCTCCAATTCAGCTTCTACACAGAAACTGGGGGTGAGGGGCCAATTAGATAGATTTAAGGGGACTGGTACAAAGCTATCAAATAAGCCAGCCCGGATTTTGTAGATGATACACTTAGCATTTTTGGTTTGGTTTGATTGTGTTGTGTTTTTATTTTTGTTTTCTGGAACAGAGTGGCCACTAGATTAAGATGCCAGACCCCTCTTGTTAACGTGGAAGCCACGAAGGGGAGGGGGGTGGGGGTGGGGGATTCACATTGTGTTTTTAAAAAAGAAGAAGAAAAGAAAAGAAAAGGAAAAGAACCCCCCACACACACACACACACGCATGAGGTAAAATTAGTTTGGTATATCAGATTGTATTTGGTATTAAAATATAATAGTTAAATTTAATCTTAAGACTGGTTTAGATCACTGTCATCTGCAATGTGCACACTAACGTATCACTACACATGTATGGGGGGTTCAGTAGTAGGGGGTGGGGCAGCACATCAGCATCTCTTATTATGCCTAAAATGGAGCCTATAGTTCTGATTAGTTGTTATCAAGTTGGGTATTGGAAGAATGTTATATTTACATTCGACAAAGGTTCCAAGAAGTTGAAAGGAAATTGCGTTTCCGAGAATCTGAATGCAGTTTCCTTATTAGTCCAAGCTGCATAGTGCTATCGAAGGGTTTTTTTTTTGTCTGTTCGTTCATCAGAGCTCGGCTGCCATGTAGAAAACAGAAAGCAGTGCTTTTAGGTTGCCGGCTCCTGTTTGCAAAGGCAACTGGTCCTGTCGGAGAGACGTCAAGACTTTTTTCCTTCTACCTCAAGTGCCCTCTAGCGTGCGATATCTATGCAGGTTGCTATGTAGAAGGAGGTGGAAAGAAAAAAGAAAAAGAAATATCCTACCAATTGCTTCCCTAATTCCTGAATTGCCCTGCTTTTCCTTTTCTCCTTCCTCCAAGGGGTCATTTCTACCAAAGTGTTTGGCAAAACAAAAAAGGTGCTGTTGCTTTTGCGTGAAAAACAAATCACTCATTTACTAAACTGGGAAACAAATGCTAATCCTTTCTCAGGGGTCTCTTTTGAACATTCATCATAATTTTCCAGAAGTTTCACACACTGTAGTAATCAGGCAAATAAAAGAAGGTAAGTTGCTCCCTAGGAAGAAATTCCGTTTTGTTCCTAACTCACTGCAGCCCAGCTATAAGACATGTGATGCAAATTGATTAACCTCTCCGTGGGTTTTCAGTTTGTGTCTCCATAAAAGTGCATAATACTTCTTTCTTGCCTCAGGGGGGTGGTATGAGGCCTAATTGAGGTTTATAAAACAATTTCAGGTCCTCAGATACAATTTGATATACAGTTGAACCCGCCTTTCATCTCCCATCTACTAACAGGGTTTCAAATTCTCTTTGGTCTCCAGAGGGAAACTGTGATCAGGATCTGTATTTTCATAAACATGTCGTTAAAACAACTCTATTGTAAATAGTGGATTTGCTCAAGAGACTTGGGATGGTAGGAAATGGGAAAGAATATCTGGGGAAGAAAAATGTACTTGCTTTTGCAAACATGCCTGCGTGTGAATAAATACAGCTAACTGGTAAGGTGAAATTCCTTCAAGACGTACATTTGGGTGTATCTCCCTAAATTTGAAAATAAGCTAACAGGAACAGAAGGTAATTTTACTCACCCAAACACCACCCACTAAACAGTCTCTGAGAGAGAAGAAGATACCTGTAAACAAACTTCTCCTTTGGCATCCATTCAGAGGGTAGAATATCTAAACACCTGTTATGTAACTCAGAGATGCATTTTTTAATAATATTATTATGCAGCATTGTGTTTTACCATTCCCCTTAAAACGATGATACTTTAAAAAGTAATTAAAGAGGGAGGCAAGATAACATCATAACATGCCCATTCATTTCTTTACAGGCAATGTCTGTTTTATTATTAAGGCACTAAGAATGAAAAGGGCATGGTTGGTATCCTTTAAAGTATGGGGAAACTGAGGCTCAGAAAGTTAAATGATTTGCTTAAGGTTACACAATTAATGAGTTAAAGAGCACAATTTCAACCTAGGGTTTTCAACATTAAATATAGTTGAGTACTACCTCTCAGCATTAAAATACTAATAAGTAACTATCATCACCTACTTTTAAATAATGTATTACCTCTTTATGGCAGGGACCCACACATTGCAATACAAGATGAACTAAACATTATGTGTTCCCAAACCAAATCAGAATCTTTAATTGCTTGTGGTTTTGTAAATATAGATCCCAGATTCCATGGTTAACCAACTAAATCAGGCTTTCCAAGGAGAATGTGTATTGTTTTTAAGTTTTATTCATTTAAGTAATCTCTATACTCAACATAGGGCTCAACCTTACCACCCTGAGATCGAGAGCTGCACGATCTGAGCAAGCCCAAGCCCAGCGCCCCAAGAATGTGTATTTTTTGAAAGCTAATAAGGCGATTATGATTCAGCATAACAAACACCATTCTGAAGACCATTTGGAAAATAATGAAACCGAATGGCCTCCAAGGTGATGCTTACTCCTCAGTACTGGAGTCCACGGTTCAGGCACTCTTCTATTACTATTTAGATTTGTATAGCCCTTCATATATTTCCAAAAACAGCAGCTCTTTTATTTGATCCTTGCAACAATAATCTTATGAGGGGAGAAGATATATTATTTCCTCAGTTTTATAGAGTTAACATGTTATCAGAACCAAAAGGGCCCTTTAGAGACTATCTAGTTCAAGTTATTCATTTTATAGGAAAAGAATGGGATAAGGCTTTTGACTTCTGAGCCTAAGGTTATATAACTCATTCTTGGGGGAGGGAACCCCACAAGATGCTAAGTCCTTGGTCATCAGGTCATAAGTCCTTGGTCATATGTCAGCTTGTCACTTATCTCTGTAAATATGGCCCAAGCAAAAACCATTAAGCTAACACTCAATAATCTTCAAGATATGAAGTTAGAAGACTGGGGAAAAAAATAGTTCAGGTACTTAGATCTAAATTAATGTAGTCCAGTAAAGTATTTTCATTTTCTGGTGAGATTACATTTACTCCCTTCACCTAGTATCTGCTCAGTCTAATAATGTGTCTTGTCTTGGTTGAATTATTTTAGTATCCTGGAGTTAAGCTCACTGATGCAGCCCCAGAGGCTCCTTCAAAGCAAAATTTGTGTGATGCAGATTTTTGGAGTAAGGATTGTTGGGGAATCAGAGAAAAACATCAACATAGGAAAAAAATACATAAATGTGCTCTCATACATTCTGATGTATCCTCACAAAGTAACAACTCATTTCAAATGCAGGTGTACAAGACTGTTGCATTCTCCCAAAGCAGAGACAACAAATGCACATGACTTGCCAAAATGAAGGAGCCTATTAAATTTTTAGTCATTCTTTGATATTCTGTCTTCCCCCAAACTATCTCATTGTGCCTGAGCACAGAACACCTTTATTTTTCACTGGGTTGTTTTCTCCTCCAAAATTACACAATGCATATAATCACTTTTCTGGAAGAGAAAGTAATAATAAATGGTATTAGGAGTTGTGGTAAGTGTTCTTACATTGAGTGTTTAAAATCTTGCTGGGCACTCTAGGGATTGATGGACATATGTTGTGTCATTTACTCTCTACAATAACCTCCTAGTTTTTCAGATGATGAAAATGTGAAGGGAAATGTATTTTACTTGTCTAAATCCCAAGTGGCCTTGCTCATCTTTCCACTATCCTTTTATAGCACAATCTATTTGTCCTGTATGCACCAGCTAAACTAATTCTTTTTCCTTTGAAAATGCTAACTCCCTTACTCCGGAGTTCGGAGGCATGAGGCCTGCAAGAAAGAGCCAGACATTTGGAGTCCTATGTCTCGTTTCAAAGGCTGGCTGAACACACTACTGGTTCTGTAAATTAGACCAGCTAACTGGTTAACTAGTTAGATAACCACTCTGAGGCTCTTGGGCCTCTGTGCATAAGCCTTTTTATGCTTTATGAAATGTTTAACTCATAGCGTTGTTCCATTAAAGGATGCAATGAAAGAAAAAAAAAAAGGTATCTAGTTTTCAGTATATATGTTAGTTTCCCCTCAAGCAAACCTATCAACACCTACCTAAAAAAGATCAGATGGCCAGAAAACAGATCCTTCCAAGATCCCTACAGTGAGGCTACTCCTCTTAATTGTAAAATTCTGTCTTGTGGCTACACAGGGCATTCAGTCAGACCTCAATCAGCCCTTTAACTAGTACCATCCGCTGTTCTCCAACACATTCTCAGCTCCAGACAAACCAGCCTTTCATCTTCAAATCATTTTTTAAACAGTTTATATCTTGTTCATGCAATTGCATTCCTTCTTGAAGATTAAAATTTGGGGGTTTTTTTGTTGTTGTTTTTTCTTATTTCACTTGGCCTTCCAAACCCCCTCCTACTTTTGTTAAGAAGAGTTGAAAGGCTGCTGATGTTTGAAAGAGGCCCACTTCAATCTCATGATCTGGTAAAGAAATATGGATGGATATTTTGCATTTGATGACCTAAAGGAGAAATAATGGGATCTTGAGGCAAGAAAGGGCCCATGTTGTAATGGAAGGAGGGCTCTCCTAAATCTCTAGTGAAACAAGGTCAGTTTCTAATCAGGGGGGTGTTGAAATTTACAGACAGGTAAAATGACAGCCCACTAGGCTTCATAACAGTGTTCAGAACATTTTGTAGTTGAGTCCTTGGCCACATGAGGACTTCAGAGGAGAAGCACCCTGCAAACAGTGGGCCACGCCCATACCCATTTCTTCATTGCTGAACTCTGCTGGGGATTCTTCCTCAATCCGATTATCTGGAAGCCATGTACCTTAGAGACTAGAGCCTGAAGATCCTGATACATGGGAAGGTCTCAGGGAAGAGATCTGGACTCAAAAATGTCCGGGTCAGCCTAAGACAGTGTAGTTCCTTGGGGAACTTGCCTAGAACCTGAGTTTGCATAGCGAGAGCACTGTTCCTACATACATTGTATGTCTATTTGGAGATGCATTCTTGTGGTGCTGCTACTAATTACAAAAGAGTTCAAGCTCCCCAGAGACACTCCTTGGATTTGCCACTAGGCTGGGCACCATACTCTGGGGATGCGGTTGGGATCAGCCTGTTGAACAGACCCTAAGCGTAGAGAGATGGCTTTCTTCCTCTCTTAGGATACTTTTCAATAAGTACTGGCCATCTTTTCTTTCTAGATGGCTCACAGATAGGAATTCTAGTCTTAAGTCTTCACTCATGTGCCCATTTATATACCTTTGTTCTTCCTGGCCCACACTCTCCTATCATTTTATGTTCATTTGTCTGGCCCCCTCACCAGATTAATTCTGAGCTCCTTCAAAGCAGAGACTCCACTATCCGTATCCGTGTATCCAAACCTAGCCCAAAGCCTGACACATAGTCAGTGTTCAGGTACTGTGTTATTTGAGATAACGAATAAAGGAATATGACTGCAAAGATAACTATGGTATTATTGTCAACAGTTAGCTAGAAATAGACCCAGATTTGGAGTTAGAAAAATCAGATGGCTCAGCAGATTGGTGTGTGGGACTCAACAAGGATAACAGATTTCACTGGAAAAGAGAGAGGGAGAAAAAGGGATGGCAAAACAAAGTGAAAGGAAACAAAACCAGGAAACTCAATCTTTTAGAGCAGAAATAGAACAGTGAAGATAGCAGACTAAGGCTGAATAACTGGGGGAAAAATTAATTCTTCCAACTGACAAAATTAAGAGTGAATATCAGGAAATAATTCAGATCCCTACTGGTGATTTGCATAATAGTAGTGGTAATACCAGTAGTAATAATGATTATAATGACATCAAGTATTCCTGAGAATCCACCTGCTCCTTAGTGCCTCATAATTTAGTACATGGGTGTTTACAAAACAAGTTTCCATTAAGGAAGTTTGGGATGCCTTGGGCAGGTGCACTGTCTCTGTAGCTTCCGGACACACATCTCATCCCATCCCAAAGATAGCACTCTAAAATAGATTCCCAGACTGCTTTCTTCCTACAGAGCTAGGAGTTTCCTTGAAGACCACAGATAAGTATTTTGTCCATTTATCTTTGAATCCCCAGTAGCACAGAAGAGATGCTCTATAAATTTTTGTGGATTTATCATCTCAAATCTCTCCCCCAGCAAGCTGCAAGATAAAGAGACACTGTCCAGTATCCCCATTTTTCAGATGAGGAAACCGGAAATATGTAGTCAGAGTTGAAGTCAGGGAAACCAATCTGAGATCTTTAAACACATTGGCTTTTCTTATTAGGCCCTGCTATTGTCTAGAAATATTTCCAAGGTCACAATGCTTCTTAATTACTCCTTTTCTGTTTGGAATTCTGAGAAAGCATGTTCCCTTAGTATTCATATAAAGGACCAAACAAATCTCATGCCAAAATCACCACTTGTGTTTCGCAAGAATCAAGGGCAAGGCTTTGCACTTTTGAGTCAGTCTGGAGTACCTAAAGCACCCTTGCAAATTCTGAAGAGATGGAAAACAGGAAAGATACTTTGCATCTGATGTAAAAATCCATGTGTATTCTGAGGGAAATGGAAACCATGCATTACTGATTAATTTACACTTAAATCAATGAAGTGTTTTGGAAAAGATATTTGATGTTCAAGAAGCCTTTTTAAAAGGACCTAATGGGACTTTAAAGCTGTTTTTGCCTTAAGAAGAGGAACTTATTTTTTTTCTCATGATCTTACACCCAAATGATGTGATTTCAAAGTCTCATTTGCTCTCAAAATCTTTCCACTTTGCCCTACACAGAGGTGGTTAACCTGTATTTTATTACATTGCTAGTATTTTTTTTTCCCGTTTCTCTATTTATTTTGGCAGTGTAGCTTTCACCAGAACAGGCAGATAACCTTATGGAATCTGTCTGAATATTGGATGCAATTTCCTCAGAACTACAAACACCTCAGACTATTCTAGCAAAAATAAGGGGTGAATTACACAAGTTTAGGATTTCCATATGAAGGAAGGATATGTAAAGGGAGAAGACAGGGACTTGGAATAAATGGAGTCTTCATGCTTGTAGGAGAGAAGGAAAGATAGCATATATTGAGGGCTGATGGAATTAATTGAGCCATCAGTCCATATTGGTACTTACTGTTCAGAAATGCAGATATTACCTCCATTTTTCATTTGCAAAATGTGAGACTCCAGAACGACTTGCACCTTTGGCTGTCCATCCCAGACTTGTTAGGAGACCCCAGCATTTCCGATGCTGCAGGTGGTCCACCCCCGTGGTGATTCTCATGGGACACAGACGTGGAAAATAAATAACACTGAATCACATGGTGGGAGAGTTACTTGCTTTCCACTTCTCTTTCAACTGTCTCATTATGTCCAGAGGGAACACTTCAGTTCCCTGCCACTGCTGGCCTCTAACAAGCAAAATGCTGGCCTGAGGCTCAGAGCCCTAAGCAGACTCCGAGTGCCTTGTTAGAATGTAAGAACATTGTTTTGCCTTCATTTATTTTATTTCTAAGTTTACCTTGTATTTATGGCAAGTGAAAATAATTTTCTTATTCTTAAGTGTAGATATAAAGTTTCCTTTCAAAACCAATGTTTACATTCTTAAAGAAGTGAGTTGATTAAAAAACTATATGACACAGATGGTGTACACACATTAGAAAATAATGACACAGAACTACATAAATGACTGAAGCTTGAAGAAAAAAAAACTGTATTAAATCAGCAGTCTTTCAAAGTACTATTATCAAGCAAATTGTCCTCTTAAACTTAGAAGTATACACATTTAAAGTACTATTCCTGAGCTTAAAGTTTTTATGCAATGTCAAATGTTCCATATTTCTCTACTTTGATTTCCTATAAAATCGACTCTTAAAAATAAAAATGTCAGTTCTGAGAGTTATAAGGAATGGGAACAGTATAACCTATTCCAATGGACACTGCAGAAATGCTTTTAGTCTTTAGGTACAAACAGTATTTTGTATTGTTGTATCTCTCTCTGTCTCCCCCTACTAATATTGTGAAACAATAATCATCATCTTCGGTTAACATTCTCGCCATAGGTTGATAAAAATTCCCCTGTAATTTCTTTTTTCAGAAAAGACTGAAGTAAATAAATCAAATAAATCTTCCCAGTGTGCAGATTTGGAGCAGAGTGTGTGAAAACAAGCGAAAACTTACTTCCATTTTTTGTGCCTATTTTATTTGGTTTATCACCCAATTTCATTTGAGGAGACATTGTAGTCTTCTTCAATGAGAGCTTATTTTTATTTTTTTTTTCCTTGCCATTGTAAAGGGAAGTCAACATATTGCTCATAAAGTGTTAAAGTCTTTATGAACTGCTGATGGATATCAAGGAAATGCTCTAAGGATTAAGAGGTGAAATTGTGGCAAAATATCCACTTCCTCTAAATATCACCTTCAATAGCTTTATAGCAAATATTGCTGAAGAAAGAGAATATAAATCAATTACGTCCCCTAGGACTTAATACTGAAGTACCATTTATGTTTTCCTTTAGTTTGAATTACTGACTAGCACTCTACTGTGTGAAGGAGGAAGAAAAAGAAAATAAAACACTTGACAAAGCAAAGTGGAGAGAAAAAAGACAAAAAAGCAGAAATTGAGAAAAATAGAAAAGGAAATACATAGTAAATACTGTCTGGTTCCCCTTTGATCCTTGAGTTTGCCTGGTGTAGCCAGATCCTTGGGGTTTGGGGTACTCCTATAGGATATTCACAGTTTTAAGCCACACACACACACACATCTCTTTTCAAGGTCAGACGCAAAATACACAAATCTAGAAAGCATTTCTGGGAATGCACAAATATGGAGTCAGAAAATCTGGGACATATTCTGGGCTCTGTCATTCACTAGGTATAGGACCTTGAAAGAGTAAAACAGCTATTGCTTTTTTTTTTTCATATGTTTGTCTTTTAAAAATGATGTTCTGAGGGGCACCTAGGTGGCTCAGTCAGTTAAGTGTCTTGCTTCAACTCAGGTCATGATCTCATGTTTCCTAAGTTCGAGCCTCATGTCAGGCTCTTCTCTCCCTCTCTCTCTGCCCCTCCTTCATCCATGCTCTGTCTCTCAAAGATAAATAAACCTCAATAATAATAAAACCATTAAAATGATGTTCTTGTAATGATTACTTGATAAATTGTAAGAAGATCCTCCCCATTCTCTTTTCTATGTGCCCTGTGAATTTAGTCATGCTGATTAAGTCAGGCAGGAAGAGACTACTAATTGATTATGGTGGTCTTATCAATGCCACTTTGACGTCTATATAGACTTTCTCCTTTTTTTTATTCCACAGTCACCCTCCACTAGCCCTCATTTACCTCCCTGAACCTCAGGCTCTTCATTGGTAATGTGAGAGAAATAACTCTTGCTTCCTCTTTCTTATTGGGTTGTAGTAAAAATATAGTAATATGAAAGTTTTTGACAGAATGGTATTACACACACACACACACACACACACGCTATGATCTTTGATGTTAATGTGTGAGATCAAAAGCAAGAAATGAAGTTGTAGAAATCCCCATTTTACTGAAATTTTAAGTCTGACGTGTTATCTGTGGTTTTCCATAATGACAAATAGAGAGGCCAGAGTCCACACTGTTATGTGTGGGGCCAAAATCTCCCTGATCAGCAGACACCCTTGTGAGTCCTTCCATTCCCTTTAAAAATTTCACCATGAACACTGGTCATTAATGGTAAGGCATTACATGAGTGCTTAGCAGAAGCAGTATTTAGTTTAATGAACGCACTAGCAGTCAGTGTCTTAAGATAAAAATATGTTCACATATGAAAATGTCTACATGACTATGTGGTTTCATCAACATGCATTAATTCTCATGTTGTTACCCTGTTTAGTACCAGATGCAGATAACTCAGAGGTGAATGAGACAAGATGTCCTCAAAAGCTCAGCCAAGTGGCACAGACAGATGACACCAACACATGATCTTGGTACAATGACAGCTCTCTAGAGCTACAGTGCAATGGATTGATGGGAACAGTGAAAGGCTTAGGAATCAGCGTATCCTTGGAAATGTCACTTAACCTCTCTGAAGATCCTTGTCACCTTCTAACCTTGGGAGCCACTTAACTCCTCTGATAAGTATTCAGGTGTGACTGGAGAGGAGGATACATGGAGGAGCGTAAGGTGAGAGTTAGAGGGTCACATGCTCCAAAAGTTAAATTCACCAACTCAGAGGGCCTTATCTCAGTTTGACTGAGAAATCTGAGCATTAATCTAGCAAACTTCTCTCATGTTTAAAAAGACCCAGCAGGTATAGATATATCACCTCTATGGTAGCCCTGTAAAATATAGCCCTGGGAATTGAGTGGGTATAGACAATGGGAAGCAGGAATACTGATTAAAAAGTAACCACAATACTAACAAAACAATAGCAAATATAAGATAGCATTGTTCCAAGAGTGTTTAACTCATTCACTGCCCATAAAACTCTATGATATAGGTAATCTTATTATCCATATTTCACAGAAGGGGGAGGTACAGAGATTAAGTAATTGTGCATGATCACACAGATAGTGTGCCTTCAGCAATCCTACCCTTAACCATTATATTCTACTGCAGTACTCTAGGCAAGAACATTGAAGGGATTGAACCAAGCTAAAGCACTGTAAACATTTTCCTTTTATTTCACTGTACATTTTTTCATGCTTATTTACTTATTTTGAGAGAGAGAGAGAGATAGAGAGCAAGCAGGGGAGGGCAGAGAGAAAGGGAGACAGAATCCCAAGCAGGCTCGGCACCATCAGTGTGAAGCCCAATGGGGGTGGTGAACTCCCCCCCATTTTGGATTTGCTGTCCTTCTGCTTATTAAATTGGTAATTTCTTTTTTTTTTTTTTCTTAGAGCCATAGGCTCCAGGACAAGCACTCTAAATTCCATGCATTATTATTTTTTTATTATGTTTTAACGCAGCCCACTTTAGTACTCAGCAAGTACCAGGTCCCCATAACTGTTACCAAACGCACCACGATGGGGTCCTGGGGATCAGAGGCTGCTGTAGGCTCTGTATACAATTCTAAGGGTCCAATTCTACTGTAACATGTGACTACATATTGTCAGGCAGGCAGCAGCGGCCACCATTGTCTTTCCTTTCTCTGAATCATTGCTTGTTTCCTTAGTCTAGAATTTCCTCTTCACTTTCCCTTATGGTTTATACATACGGAAATCTTGCCTGATCTCCAAGATCTAACTAGATGACACCCAACTAGGGTAAGAAGCCTGTGCTATCACTGCCCCTATGCTGCCCCCCAACAGTCTCTCTACCACGACTCCTGTACTTGGAGCCCACTGCAGTGTTGTACAGATTCCTGATGTCTGTCCTGTCACACCTACTAAAGATCTGGGAAATCGGGGCACATGTTATGTAACCGATATGGACTGCACGTAAGGCAATATGCAGTAGGGAAAATAAATTGTGCGAAAGGACCGTTAACATTTGGGAAATGGTAAATGACTGACAGTGTCTAAATTGGATGGGTGGAAGAGATAGAGGCTTAAGTCAAATGAAGTTGGTCCCACTGGATTTTCACACATAATATAGTGAGTACCAAATATATGAGTGTATAATTTTTCTCACAGTGTATAATTTCCTCAGCCTGACATCCACAGCCTTTTATATCCTCCCCAAATTCCCTTTACTAACCAATCTCTTATACCTGCTGTATAAACCTTCCCCTCCACCCACCCTAAACTTAGTGCTTGTGCTCCCTAGATTCTTTGAATTCTTTGAATATGGCAGTTAACACAGGCACCTCTTCAATCCTGTAACCGTAGCAGACATGTCTAATTATTCACAGCGGAGCACGGACTCATTTCTAAGATTTATCTTCAGGGTTGCACTTAAGAGAGTCACCGAGAATCATTCAGAATTGGACAATTAGATTAAGTTCCTTTGCCAAATAAGCTTACATGCTTCCTTCGGTTTGAAATGCCCTGCTTCATCAGGCTCATCTTCAGGAATCTGGCCAGTTCACTTCCTCGACAACGCTTCCTTGATTTCCTCAAACCAAGGTGAATAGTCCCCTCCCCTCTAAGGTGGCACAGGCCTACAGCACTTAGAAAAACCTTGTTGTTTGCTGTCTAGCTCCTGGGCTGTTACAGCTACCTTTTTGTCTAACACCATGTGTCGTCTTAGTCAGCTAGGTCTGATATAACAAAATACCTTAGACTGAGTGGCTTAAAGAAAAGACATTTATCCAAGTCCAAGATCAAGGTGCTGGCAGATTTAGTCCTTGGTGAGGGCTCTCTTCCTGGCTTGCAAGTGGCTCCCATCCCTCTGCGTGTTCACGTGGCCCTTCCTGATGTCGGCCCGTGAAAGCTGAAGAGAGACAGTGTGAGCAAGTGAGCGCTCTCGGGTCTCTACCTCTTTGTGTAAGGACAGTACTCCTACCATCAGGGCATCACCCTCATGACTTCATCTATGGCCTCCCAAAGACCCCCATCTCCACAGACCATCACACTGGGAGTTTGAGCTTCAACATATGGATTTGGGCAGGACAGAAACATTCAGTCTAAAACACTTGGATACTTCCTGTGGTAGGGGTGGAAATGTTCCTTATATTCCTTAGGCCACTCATCTATGCCTAGCACTTGGTACATTTCAAGGGAGCTGGGATAACTAACTGATGCACGGGAAAGAAAGCAAACCGAGTGTGAGACTGATTGAGTTTAGTATAAACTAACAAAATAGAATGTGATGGGAGGGTGGATTGACAGGGCCATTATGGAAGTTAATTTGCTCTAAGACATCAGCGCCGTTCTTAGCTTTCCTGGATGAACACCTTGTCCTACCGACAGACAGACAGCTTCAGGGTGGATTAAATAATCAGTCAAGTGAGAAGAGCATCTTCCAATATGTTGGCAAAAACACTTCTTTTTCAAGAATGATGATTAAAAGCCACAAGGAAGGCAGTGATAACATAGTTGAAACATTGACTTACTGATCAAAAGAGACACTAATACACACTCCTGAAGGGAAACAGTTAGATTTTAACATGCACCCTAACAAATCCCCTTGCTCCGTTGTTCGTCTTGTGCATTGTCACACAAAATCCCATCTCTGGTCCTTTCCTTTTGGCTTATAGCTCTTCTGCAATCATTTTCTTTGCCTTTTGTTCTATCGTCTTTGTTTCCTTCTTTCTGTCTTCCTTTTCATCTTTTGTGACAAGACCTTTCTTTTCTTTGGCTTTTTTTTTTCCTGCTATACTTTTTGTGTTCCCTTTCTCCCTTAATTCACTCCTTTTCTCCTTCTTGTTCAGAGAGATTTTCCTCCTCCAACAGATGATGTGGCCAGCCCAACAACAAGCACTACACAATGTGATGAAGAGGTAACCCACCAAGTCAAGTTACAATGGGACTTAGGTTTTAGTCCCCATTATTTTAGGTAAAATGTCTTTACTTCTCTGAACCTAAATTTCCACATCTGTCTCATAACATGTGTACTGTGTAACTGGCACATAGGAACACTTTTTAATGGTAACAATGACCACTTTGGTCAGTATTGCATATGGAAACCGAGCCACTGACCTTGGCACATCTATACTGGCTCAGTGAAAATTGGACCCTTCATTTATCATTCCTTGGGTTTTTAACTCATTCTATGAATATCAGTCTTTTCTGAGACCTGTTTGGTTCTTTTCATCTGGGACAACTGTCTCTGCAACATGCTAGCATTCATTTATATGTGGCAGGTAGAGAGGGCACCCAGTTGTATGGGCTTCTAATTAAAATGCATGATGCTGCAAATGTAAAAGGGACAGTGAGCCATCAACAAATCTCCTGACAGTAGTTGACAGCCATTGACTGGACATATAGTTGTTTTCATTGAGGACAGAAAAAGAGATCTGTTTTTAAAAGATGCACAACTACCACAGGTTCTTGTGAGTTAACTCTTTCTAACAGAAAATCTGTCTCTGACTAGGCAGATTGAAACTAAAGGAGCTGCCTTCCCTCATACTTTGTTTCTCCCAACTACCCACTTTATGCACCAGTTTTAAATCAATTTTCAGGAAAAAAACAAGGTGAGATTGAGATCCATTTGTAAATACTTTTAAACATGAGATGCTAGTAATGATACCATTTCAGAGCTAGAAGAGCACTTAAAGATAATTTAGGTCACTGGTTTGTTTTACAGATATGCAAGCTGAGATCTGCGGGAGTACACAAGGGATTTGGAAATACTGGTTCTAGATGCGCTTTGGCACAAAAGTTTTGTGTCATATGCTTTCTCCTCAGTAAGGTTGATGGCTGCTTGGAACCATGACGACTCAGAGCCAAATGAAAATCCAGGGCTCCTGACTTCCAGTTCAGAGATGGTTCATTTAATGTTCGTTTAATTATTTAGTTAAAAAGAAAAGACAAGTGTTTTTGCATCACTTATGTTATGTATTTACTCCAATGTGTTCTATATCAACACTGAGCTCTTCCTGGATACCTGGTACTTGATGTATATTATGTATTTTATCATATATTGCAAAAGCTGTAAGATTGTATGACTCTAGTTGTTACAAAAAGGTAACAGAGGGTAACAGAGGTTAAATAAACACCACAAGGAAACAGCACATCCTGGAATATGAGTTGTCCTGTTTTTTGTTGACAACCCACATAATTTTCACCAACCTGTTCTTCCACCTAAATCTTACAAGCAGGGTCATTATAATGCCCAACACAAAATTAGTCATCTTATGCCAATTTACCTAATATTAATGACTAGTACGTAATGTTCACGATGATAATAAAAAATTTAAATACATATGATATATCATATGCAAATATATATAATTATTTGATTGACTAAACATATTTTATTGTATACTTTTTTCTGAGATTAATCAGTTGAATAGTAACCTAGAACTAAAGAGAGAAAGATACAGAAGAGAATCTCTGCCTAAAAAGAAATTGTATATTCTTTGAGAAAACAGACTAGGTCGTATTCAGAATACCATTACAAATCCGGTTTTCCTTAGCCCAGACATATGAAGAAATTTTATTTTCCAATAGCATGATGACAAATTATCTCTGTCTGTGGAGCATTAACTAAGCCTTCCAGTATTTCCCAACTTTTACTGTATATATTCATCATCATCCTCAGCATAGCTAACATTTACGCCAGGAACCACACTGAATCCTTCACTACATTTGTTCATTTAATCCTTGGAAGACTACCACAAAGTAGGAACAACTATTATTCCCCTTTTACAGAAGATGAAACTGAAGTTCAGAGACTTTAAGCTTTTTACCCTAAGTCACACAGCATCGGCATGAATAATGAGGATTGGAATGCAGGATGTTTGGCAGCTATCCCAAACCTAATCTAAGGTCCCACTCAATACCAAACTCTCTGGGCAATATGTTGAATGGGTTTTGTTATCTGCATATCTAGTTTTTCTCCTTCAACGATTTGAAAGAAACCTTAAAGTTATATGTTGTAAGAGTATACCATTTTGTTGCTGCATACTTTTTAGTTTTCCATTTTGTAGACTCTCCAAAACGAGTGATGAAGCAGACAACTCATATCAAGTTGTTTGTCACTTGACTACTAGATCACCCAGTATCTATGATCTACGTTAGTTGCTACTCCTAATCATGTGCAAGTGTTTAAATTTCCTAAAGTGAAATTTACACACACACACACACACACACACACAGATGAATAAATAAAGGGATCTTCCTTTTGATATGAATCTTAACCTTAAGCGCAATCCAATTGCTGTTATTTGTAATAAAAATGAAAAAAAATAGGAGGAAGTCTAAAAAAATAATAGTTTAAAGAACAGAATATAATGAATTTGAGCAAGTTAAATTATGGGATTTTGGACTTGGCATTGGCTCATATCATGGCATTACTGAATGTATTAAATACTCCATAAGGAAGCCAAACACCATTCATGTAAATATCTCATGTGAATGTCAGTGCTTGAGTATACTGTATTTGATTCACAGGGGTGTCTTGGCCCTGGGATGAATAGTATAGGAAAGTATAAAGGATATTCTCTTCAAATCCTGTCATTGCATTGTGTGATCCCCAACACTTCAATAGAATTATGACATAGAATGATGCTCTGTGGCCTTGGTTGTGTGTGGGTCTGCTCCCTGCACCTCAGTTTCTCAGTTGTAAAATGAAGGAATAATTTTGAATGGCATCTGTCATTGCTGGCATCTCTAACCTGTTCTTCCATCTCAAAAGTTAAAGTGTCACAAAGGGAGAAACAAAACCCTGACTTCTTAGAGGAATTTGAGAACTCATGCTTCCTGAACCTCTGTTTTAGGGTAGTGAATCAGCTGCTGAGAGTCTAGTATCCGTGAATATTTCTTTTACATCCAGGGTATGACTACAGTGGGTATAGGTTACCCAGATTTTACTGTGCTTATTTTGTGATGCTTTTTCTCTCCTTGAATGCCTATAGGTGGGTGTGGCAAAATGTTTGACTATGATTAAATACATATTGCTCAAGACACTCTAGAATTCCTCCCTTCCACATTTCCTGCTCTGTGGCTGGTTCTAAGCCATGCTTCGCTTTTTAGGGAGTGCAGCTACAGTCCATCCAACCAGAAGTCAAGCCTGGACCTCTTGATCCCTCTAACCACCCATCTCATCTTTCAGTAAGTTCAGCTAGTTTTTATAATTTCTCAAATGTATCCATCCGCATCACTCACCATTGCTCTATGCTAATGATCTACCATCTTTTGGCTACATTACTGCAAGGGCTCCCTAACTGCTCTACATAACTCCACTGTGCCAAAT
The DNA here is from genome assembly GCF_028018385.1 of Neofelis nebulosa. Classification (NCBI taxonomy): domain Eukaryota; kingdom Metazoa; phylum Chordata; class Mammalia; order Carnivora; family Felidae; genus Neofelis; species Neofelis nebulosa. Next base: position 38,671,781 of record NC_080798.1, read on the forward strand.
ATTCTACCTATTGAATCAACCTTCAGAAATGCAAACATGCTCATGTTAATTGCACAGCTGTTCATCTCAGCATTCCCCTCTCTGCTCATGACACACTGTAGAACTGTGTGCGGTTGCCCCTTGCTCTTAGTATACAGATGCCCATCCTGGTCATGTTTTCAAGATCCCAAATGTCTGGTTCCCACCTACATCTTCCTCGTCCCACACCACTGCCCTGCTTCTTCCCTGTGTTGAGGAATACTGGACTTTCCTCGGTTCCTCATGCAAGCGAGGCTATCTTTGCGGGTACTCTTCTCTCTGGAGTACTACTCCTCCATTCTAATTGTATTCATTCTTCAGATCTCGATGTACATACTCTTTCTTCAAGAAAGCCTTTCCTGAATCTCACCCTGTTTCCAGCAAATGTAATGATTTCTGTTCAATGCTCTTATAATACTGTCTCACCTTTTGTGGAAGCACCCTGCACTGAAATCTTGGCTCGGCCACTTGCAACTCTGTCACATGGGAGAAGTCTCCCTAAAGTGGGAAGGATGATATCTACATTGCAGATGTGTGTGGGGACTCAAAGGAGATAATGGAGAAAATGCTGAGCATGTGTTTGCTTTTCTACCTTCAGCGAATTTGCATCTCCAATGCACAGGCAAGCATCAACACACACACACACACACACACACACACACACACACACACACACCCTAGTCTCTTACTTTTCCAGAGTATATGACTAGGGAGTGTTGCACAACTTCTTTTCAAACCCAACCTCAACCATCTGAGTTTGAAGAGAAGAAGGGAGGCATTAGAAAAATTCACTCTGTTGATTCTTCTACCATGCGTTTCTTCCTTTAGAATAGTTGAAAGAAACAGAGACGCTTTGGCATAACTGCCTGGGTTCAAGTGCAGACTGCCTGGGTTCAAGTCCCTCCTTGAAATGTAACCTTATATTGCTCATTTGTTGTGACTCTTCTTTAAAATGGCAATAATAACAAAACTTAACTCACAGCGTTGTAGTGAAGATTAAATTAATACATTGTAATAGTGCCCAGATAGGGTAAACACAGTGAGAGTGTCAGCTAGCATTACTGTTAAGATTTTGCCTACCTTGAAAACACAATTAACACGGGTTTCTTTTCATAATTCAATGACAAGACTCTTAGAATTCTAAAAAGGTATGAGGAAACGAGTGAAAGAGAAAACAAGCCAGCAAAGAAGTCACCTTTTTACATTATTTATGTTTCATGAGTATGAAAGTTAGGCAAGAGTGAAGAAATTCATGTTTTTTTTTTTTTTTTTTTGTCTGTAATAAGTCAGCTTTTAGGGCCATGGGTGTGATGAAACTAATATATTACACCAAGCAACATCCTACTTGTCTATTCGATATTTTTCTTCTGATAAAGTTTGTGTATGTTTTTTTCAGGATGTTTACAGACATATAAATGAGGTCTTCAAACCATATTCACTGAAAAAAATGAGTGGGAGAGGAGTGAGGGAGAGGAGAAACTATTTTTATCAAGTGCTGACAAGTTCCCAGACATGAGGATAAGCAGTTTATCTAATTCATATCTTCTGAAAACGCTGCGAGCAACCCTGTGAGCTATAGAAGATTCACCTTTCCCTTATAGCAGAGATGGAAATCATGTATTATTTCCCCCTTTCCAAAGGAAAACATCATCCTCATCCCGTTGGGTTTTTCCTGTTACATCCCTTCATTTTTCCAAAACAGGTTGCTGTTATCTTTGAGATATTTCCCAGTCTTGACCTTTAATAAATCCTGCTCAATGAGAATCAACATTTCCCTACAGAAAAACACGACTTTAGCCACATTTTTTGAGCCAAAAAGACAGGACATGCTCAGTTCACTAGAGCCTCTTTCTGAAACACACTTCCCTTGTTTTCTTATCTGGCCAATTCCTATTCTTAAATATTTAACTCAGATGTATTCTATTACAGGATGGTCTCCCTAACCTCCCCTCTTCCCACCCCCCACCCCCCCATCCCCAGGAGGGAATGCATATTATTCGTTGTGTGCTAGTTATTAGAGAGGCTACCATCAACTTGGCAAAACTGCGATAACATTGTCTATAGAATGATGGTGGGGTGGCAGTGGAGATAATAAATTTCTCCAGAGTAGACAATGTTAGCTGGGTCTTCCAGGGGAACCTCCAGAGAAGTCCTGACATTTAATTATTTCACTTCCACTGCAAGTCTTCCAAACCCAAATCCTTCCCTAGCTGAGTTATTTAGCCCCTTTCTTGAGTTCACAATGCAATTTGCCCGCCTCCATCAGAACTGTTACCATCCCAGACTCTGAACATCTGTTTGTAAGTCCTCTGACACAAAGTTGTAACTTCCTATGGGGAATGTAAGTTATCTCTTATCCATCCTTGAGTCCATGGTTCTTACCAAAGGCCCTACCGTACAATAAGTGTTCCATATATATGCTATGTGCCGAAATCAATATGAATAGATGAAGAATACAGCTGAAGCTGAAGGAAAAGCAGAGATAGTTGACATAGTGGGCTTAGAGCTTCCATCACACCAACCCCCGCATCTGAAATATTCTGAGACTTCAAATTCTTCAGAACTTTTTCAGGAGGGGAGCACACGTGGGTGGATTTTTGTATTGTTTTTAATACCTGCTGTCTGTGACCATACCTGTTGGACAGCATATGCATGCCCTTAGAAGGAATACTCAGCTCCTATCTACAAATGTTTCTGCACCCTTAGAGAGATGCACATTTAAATTTAATTTGCAAATTAAGAGACCAGTGCAGAACAAAATCCGCCACCCACAACATGGGAGATAAAAGGTGTTCTGAGGGGCTTCATTTCTCAATGGGAAAATGGGTTTTCCAGTAAGAATTGGCTTTTTCCATTCAGTGACCCTTTGTAGCACAATACCGTCATCACTGCGAGGAGCACATATTAAAAATGACTATGTTCAAAACACTTCTTTGTCAAAATATCTATGGACTACGAATGTCATGCTTTCTGCCATTCTATATGCGGCACCAACTCCTTTTTTAAACTATTTTTATTATGGAAGTATAGTTGACATAAAATGTTATTAGTTTCAGGTGTCCAATGTAGTGATTAGACAATTCTATGCATTACACAATGCTCACCATATAGGTGTAGTTATAGTCTGTCCCCACACAGCATTACTACCAACTCTTTTTTTTTTTAATTTTTCTAATGTTTATTTATTTTTTGAGAGACAGAGACAGAGCATGAGCTGGGAAGGGGACAGAGAGGGGGAGTCACAGATTCCGAAGCAGGCTCCAGGCTCCGAGCTGTCAGCACAGAGCCTGATGTGGGGCTCGAACTCACAAACCGTGAGATCATGACCTGAGCCGAAGCTGGCTGCCTAACCGACTGAGCCACCCAGGTGCCCCTACTACCAATTCTTAAAGACGCAATAGAATCATGAACATCTTAGCTTCCTTTTTTCTTTTTAAAGTAGTCTCTATGCCCAACGTGGGGCTCAGACTCACATCCCTGAGATCAAGAGATGCATGCTTGACTGACTGAGGCAGGCCGGTGCCCCACATCTCATCTTCTATAACCAACCTGACCAAAAAATTGAGAGTGAAATTATTTCAACTTTTATATTTTCCTTATGAGTAAAGACAAAGTGTTTTATTTTATGTCACTGATTTACATTACATATTTTCCCTACACTTGATATGCATGACCCCAGTTTACCTAATATGAAGCGAATTCATGTCTTTCTTTTCCAAAGACTTCTTTATGGTTGTTTTAGTTCCACCATATGTTAAAATGCACAACTAAATTTATGAGATTTTAAGGAATGTCAAAGCTTTGTTAAAAACAGGAACTCTGAAAGAAAACGTTTTCATATTTTAAGATAAATAGGAAACATTTGATTCAAAAGGATGGTTACAAATAATCCTCTATGAAGTCTCAATTTAGTACCTTTTGCAAAACTACAGTAATTCTAGCTATTAACAATATAGTTACTCATTGTAATAAATGTGAAACGAGGTTGTATATAAATATGGGCTTATTTTTTCCCATACTTGTTTTCATAATAACTCAAAAGAAAATGATTGAAGGGATTTTTACATTACTAGATGCCCTAGATAAGGAACCATACGCAACAAAATGTTTTTTAATGTCTAAAGGCCTCAGAGGTGAATATTTCTTCAGAAACTAACAAAACACCATATATTGGTGTAGGAGTTCAAGGGTACGAATTTCCCAAGTGTCTGATTTTATGGTCCCACAGTTCTCTATCATTTCCAGATGCTCTGTGCATTCAGAAGCAGGGGGGGTGCTACATTCAAGAATGCAAGCCAATAATCATAACTTTGATAACACTAATCTAAGTGCAGCAGAACAAAATGTTTTGTTGCAAATACATGCATCTGGTTTCTTTTGTTGTAATCTTACTTCCTAGTAGTTCATTTCAGAAAGGAAGTGATAGTTGCCATACAACTAGACTCCCAAGAAATATTCTTTGCTGAGTATTTTAATGGAATACATTCTGTTAGTTTTTGTTTAATTTGTCTCAAGAATTTTCAGAACACCCTACCTAAATGGGCATCCTGCCCTTCACCTTCTTTTGGTCTTTTAACTGTTTATAAGCCAGGGGCTCATGGGAAACTCATGGATGTCATCTGTGAACCTTCAGAAAGGTAAGGCAAGTTGTATGTGTCTACAATTTTTATAAGATAGCTTTTGTTAGATTTCCAGTGACCCTCCAAACAATAAATCCTACTAAAATATAAGGTGTGGATGGTTTGAAGAATGGACTAGCATTTATTAATCAACTATTGCATGCCAGCATTTTACATTCATTAATTCATATAATTTTCACTGTGGTATAATGAGATAGTTGGAATGACTTCTAGTTTATAATTGGGAATTTTAGACTTTGAGAAGTTAGGGGATTTGTTTAGTCATCCAGCTAGTAAGTGACAGATTGGGCATTCAAACTCATATCCATCTTTCTCCAAGATGCATACATTTTCTGCTAAAATCTACTGCCACCCACAGATAAGATATTTATTTAAAACGGTTGCTTGTCTTGTGGATTTTTATTTTTCTTTCATTGTTGACTAAAGAATATTCTGTACAGAGAACTCTGTATTACACTTGTGCTTTAAGAGACACAGTATTTGTTTTTTTGACTAGTTATATTTGCAAGTGTTTGTTTTACCAAGAGTATTCTCAGCTTCTGTGTCTTCTTACCATACCATTGTTTTTGTGCATTATCCAGGGCACTGATTCATCAACCCATTCTGCAGATCATTTTTCTGACTCTCATTTTACTGAAACACCTTACCCAGGGTTGCACTGAATTAACATGAAGGTTATATTGCTGGCTGGGAGGCTTAATGAAAGTCAGAACTTCAGAATGTGTGACCTACCAGAGCCAGACTAAAAACAAGGATGAATATTCGAGTGCCTCATTTTGACACAGAACAAGCACTAGGGGGTCAAAGTTTAATTTGTAACAGGACTGGCTTTGTAATTTTTAAGCTCTATTTCACCTAACCACTTGACCCATAGGAGACAAATAAAGCTACTCCTATGACCCATTGTGAGAATTCAGGAGTTTTTGTGTAAGTTTCCTTCATATTTTATCAGCAGGTTCTCTGGGATTTTCCATATGCTCTGCAAGTAAAGTGAGAATATCCCGTTCTTTAGGTAATGACAAAGGATGCCAGAAGTGATATAGGATCTCAAAAGTAGCTTTCACCTTCATTTGTGCTTTCCATTCTAGAATAGAGTATCTCATTTTCCTACTTTACACTAATATCATGAAACACTGTAATTGCAAACCAAGTGACTTCTGGCAGTCACTAATTTCTTACATCAGTTACACATAAAGAGAACAGATGGAAACAGTTGCAACACTCAGAGGCTCCAGTATTTTTCTCTGTTAGCAGGCATAAGCACCCATGGAATTTATGATTCCTTATTTCATTACCTCCTGGATCTTACCCAAAGATATATCTCTATTGCTACAGTCAGGATCAGAGGTAGCTTTCATTTGCAAGGGAAACATCTCCAGGCAGAGTGGGGTCAGAACCTCGGGAAAGGTTAACCCAAGGGGGCATGTTGCTGGTTATGGCAATGGTGAATACCTTGCTTTTATTCTTTCTGACCTCCTATATTTCCTGCTGTTTTTTAACAGCTCAGCCCAGGTGGTCCATTCTGATGCCCTGCACCTTTTGAATAGCTTTGCTTAGAAAGAATGAAACAAGTTCAGCTGGCATTTTCATTTAAGGGAAGTTTATGGCATAGGGTTTTTTGAAGAGATATCTTGACTATTTTTTTGTGAAACTATTGACCAGCATCAAAATGTCAACATGCATCTCCTTTGTTCTAGACTTGGGGATGGAGTGCCAGATATTTACTTACCAAGATTGAGATGAGCTATAAGATTCTCAGCAGAGGGGGAAAAAAAGGCATGAGTGAAAATGAAAAATGTGCATTGGTGAAATTGGTGAACTTTGTCACTGCCCAGACGTCTTCACTGATGGGGAGTGGAGCGGGCAGCCCATGAGTTCTCACATGTGATGAGAAAAGAATTCTGGCCTTCAACCTTTGAATATTTTACGTTTTTTTCTGCTCTATCTAAAAGTATGTATAATCTCTATCAGAACTAAAGTGGAGGGGCACCTGGGTGACTCGGTGTAGTGTCTGACTTTGGCTCAGGTCATGGTTTCACAGTTCATGAGTTCAAGCCCTGCACTGGGCTCTCTGCTGTCAGTGTAGAGGCTGCTTCAGATCCTCTGTCTCCCTCAATCTGCCTCTCCCCCACTTATGCTCTCTCTCTCTCAAAAAAAAAAAAAAAAAAAAAAAAATGGTCCACTGAAGTGGACCATTAAGGTCTGCTAAGTTTTTTGTTTGCTTGCTTTACTTTGTTTATTCTCCAAACCATAAAATAAATCTCTAATGACTTACAGTAAACTTTTGGCATGGCTCTAACCTGTCTAAATTTTCTTGGCTCCCATCCTAACATTTGGATTTATTTTTAAGTTTATTTATTTATTTTGAACGAGAGAGGGAGAGAGGCAGAGAAAGGAGAAAAAGAATCCTACACTGTGAGCATGGAGCCCCAAGTGGGCTTGAACTCACAGGCCATGAGATCGTGACCTGAGCTAAAGTCAAGCGTCAGATGCTTAACTGACTGAACCAGACAGGCACCCCTGGATTTTTATTTTTTATGCCTCATTTTAGTGACACTATTGTGGGGGAAAGCCTTCCCATGGCCCACGGGGTTTGGTTAAGTTTCATTAAGATCACGTTTACCTGCTCTCATACAGTACTGTTCCTTTCCTTCACAGCAAATTTGTCAACTTTTCAATTTTCTTTTGTTACAGGGATACTTGATCAACACTTGTCTCCCTTGCTTGATTCTAAAGATCATGGATTCTCCATACTTTCTGTTCTTTGTAAGACAAAGCTTGGTAAACAACCAGGCAAAAGAAAATAAATAAACAAAAAGTTTCTAAATATTATTTTTAAATGAAGTTGTGAATGAGCAATGCTTTTAAACTTCTCTGAACCTTGATTTATTGATTTATAAAATGGCATATTGCTACATACCTGCCAGGGTTTTCAGTGAATCAAATGAAGCCAAGCATTTTCAAGGAAGGGGCACTTACTCAATGAAGTCCCATTATAATACTTCTATGACAATTGTCTCTTTGAAGAATATTTGTCTCTTGCAGAGCTACTGTGCAGATAAATTATAAAGAAATATCAACAGAGAGCTCGCTACAGAGCACCGCATACACAATTAGTACTCAAAAACAGTACAATGTTACATATCTTTCATGAAATTTGGCGTTCTTAACTTTTTTCATTAGCTAAATGATGAAGACAGTGGTCAATATTCCTGTTTATTATTTTTGGCCAAAGAAAGAAAGTAAATAAATTTGTGTGGTGATTTGTCTACATGGACTGACAACCTGACAAAAAATGCCCCCCTTCATATTTCTTAATGTCAGGGATCTTACATAAGAGTTGCCATCCTTGCTCATCCCCAAATCTATGTATCATATCAGTTTACAAGAAAGAATGTTATTATCTACTTCAATTGTACATTGCCAGCTGTAATTTAACCCACGGACATTTTTTATTGCAAACATGTAAATGTTCACTTGCATTTTCAATAAAATAAATATAAAATCCGAACTTTCATGTATTTTGGAATTGAGAAACCACCCTTCTCATCTTCAGCCCTTCTTTGAAAAACAGCACACATGTTGTTACACAAAAAAACATCACTATCGAGTTGCTTGCACAGCACACAAAAATTAGTTTAGAACAAAATGCCCTATTAAGTGGCCTTGTGAGGCACTTATTTTCCTCATGAAAAGTCAGCAAATACTTTCTTGTTTTAAGTTCACTTATTTATTTAAAGAGAGAGAGAGAGAAAGAGAGATTGAGCAGGGAAGGGGCACAGAGACAGGGACAGAGAGAATCCTAAGCAGGCCCCATGCTCAGCAAGGACCCCAACATGGGGCCCCAACTCATGACCCTGAGATCATGACCTGACCTGAAATCAAGAATGGACACTCAAATGACTGAGCCAGTCAGGCGCTATAATCCACTTCAATTCTGAGAGACTGTGAGACATTATTTACCCAACAAATACTTTGCAGGCAAAGATTGAGTTAAACTGGGAGATAACAGAAAATGAATTTGTAAACAAATGAAGAAAGTCATGAAGCTGGATTTACTTTGTGAACTTCAGTTCAGTGTAGATAGGTTTTCCACAGCACCCGCATGAAAGATGGCAGGAATCTTTCTTCACAAATGACAGGCATATTAAAAAAAAAAAAAAAAATCAAGGCATATGAAAATAGGCCTTCTCTAGTTAAAGTTAGCTTCACCCATTCACCTAGTCCCCACACCTGTAGAGTTTGAAAATAAAACCTAGGGCACCTAGCAGAATATTTGGGGCTGAGAAGACAGGCAGAAGCATCATCTATAATATGGAGGTCCTTGGGAAATAAGTTTGCAAAGACAATGTGAGACTAGGTTGTAATGAGACCATATATTTATTAAGGAGTTTGAATTGTGCTCTGAAAGGAGAAATACTAAGATGTATATTAGGCCAAGTGTTTGGGTTATAACATGTATTCTCATCTTTAGCAGTGTGCCAGGTAAACAATTCCTTTAATTTCTGCTGTAGTGGATACAGAGCTTTGAAGCATTCTCTATCAGTGTGGGTTCTCCAAAGAAACAAAACTAATATGATCTATCTATCTATCTATCTATCTATCTATTGAGAGGAGGGGGAAAAGAATGAGAAAGAGAGAGGTTGACTTTAAGGAGCTAGTTCACATAATTTTGAAGACTTAGTGAATTAAAATCTGCAGGCTCAAGACTCAGGAAAGAGTTGTGGTTTGCATCTAAAGGCAGTCTTCTGGCAAAATTCCTTCTTGTTCAGGGGAGGTAAGTCTTTGTTCTAGTAAGGCCTTCAACTGATTGGATAAGGCTCATCCACATTCTAAGGACAATCTGCTTTACTCAATGCCTACTCATTTAAATGTTAATCTCATCACAAACAAAAACAAAAAACCTCACAGAACCATCCAGAATAATGTTCAACCAAATATCTGGGCACTGTGGACCAGCCAAGTTGACACATAAGAGGAGCCTGCCTGATATTCAAACTCTTTAAGGACCTTCCAGTTCTTATATGATCCTTTGGCTCTAAAGACAAAGAAGGGATGGTAAAGGAAAAAGACACTGACAATTACAGTCTAATCAATTTGGTAGGTAGCCAATTCAATATAATTTTGGGGAAAAGTAGTGTAGCTTCAGTCATACCATAAGTGATGTGGAACAGTTTTGAAGCATGGCAACCTTTCATCCACACAAAAGCTGGCACAGCTTTTTTTAATTTCCCTCATTTCACCAGTGGAATTGTGGACTTAGGCGCTAAATATCTTATTTGAGACCAGTCAGGAAACAGGCACGAATGTCTAGGTTTCAATTTTGCATACATTTCTACATCTTAGTGACTTGGCTGGCTTCATTCAAAATCAATCAAAGTTATGCACAGTCTTGAAAATGTGATTCTGTTATATTGTTAAAGTTGTTAGTTTCCAGAAAAAAGATTTATTTTCCCTTATCACTGTATAAGACTTGTGCACCAGCCTCTTGTACCCGATAAGTCTTTTTTTCCAGGAACCTCAGCCTTTCTACGAGGCCTCTGAGAAGATCATAAGTGTTCATCAGGTCATACATTATGTCATCAGCATTCTTTTGTTCATGTGGGAGCTATCATTTTATTCATCAACATTCCTCGCAGTTAAAACTTCAGGAGATAGTTGTCAAAGTGTGTAGAACACTTACAGAAATCAAGGCCCAAAATATGCATTTAGAATTGATCTGCACATAACTGACAAGAACATATGCATCTCAGAGTCACATCAATTTCAACTTCCAACCACTGGCCCATACCTGATTGTGAACACTTCACTGAGAATTTGATAAGAGGAAAACAATGACATGGAAATTCTACCCAGAGACATAAAATTCCACTGAGACAATGAAGAGCAGGGATCCATTCTTCTGTAAGGGATGACTTCTTTAAAACAGAAATTAAGGATGCTATACATGTTTGCATTAGCACATAAAATTTTTAAAAATGTCATTTATAGGATAGATGTTAGACCATTTATTGAGGCTGGTGTTCCTTGTTAGCATGCAATACAGCTTCAGAAGTACTTTTCAGAGAAATCTGTCTATAATGATGATACTCGTTAGGAATGCACTGGCATACTCAATATCAGATAAGAAACAAGTTAAAAAAAAAAAACAATCAGGGAACTTCAATGTCCTTCTCCAACTGGTGATTGAAAGTGCAATATTCTACCATTACAAGGAAAAAAGAATTGTGGCTTCCCAACTCTTCAGGATTATGAAAGCTTGCTTTCATTGCAAAAGATTATATCCAGTAGATTGTTTACTTTAATTACAATGGGTTATCTGCCTTAATTGTAAAAGAGGGCATTTGAAGGATCATCCTGTACCATATCAAAGGGCCTTGGAATGGTAATCTTTTTAGCCAACAAGTCCAGATCTTAACCCTGTGGTTAACAGGGAGGTATTATGATGAGGAGAGAAAGCCAAGGAAAATTAAATTCCTTTTCCTGGCATAAATTATGTATGCTACAGTCACCCCAAAGCCATAGAAAAGGGACACAGATGGGGAGGGATTTCAGAGATGTAGAGGGACTAAGGGTCAGGTTACCTTAAAACTTGTTTTGTTTTGTTTTGTTTTTGCCTAAGACCCAAGATGTGTAGTATAAACACTTAAACACAAGTAATTCAGCACAGATTTTCTTGTTATTATTGTTGATTTTATCTTGTATCACTAATAGCTTATCACACTTTTAGTAGCTTCTTCAAGCAAAGGTTCATTGGAGAATTTTTCTTATTTATTTATTTATTTATTTATTTATTTATTTATTTATTTTAATGTTTATTTATTTTTGAGACAGAGAGAGACAGAGCATGAATGGTGGAGGGTCAGAGAGAGAGAGGGAGACACAGAACCCAAAACAGGCTCCAGGCTCTGAGCTGTCAGCACAGAGCCTGACGCGGGGCTTGAACTCACGAACTGCGAGATCATGACCTGAGCCAAAGTCGGATGCTTAACCGACTGAGCCACCCAGGTGCCCCGAATTTTTCTTATTTAATTGTACATTGGAGACTATTGCTACCATTTTAAAGATGAATAAAATGAGGGTTTGAGTAATCAAATAATTATCCCAAAGTCAGCTCTTGTGGTGGAGCCAGGAACCCAAATTTAATTTTTTAAGCATATTTGATACTCTGTAGTACTCTCTGTTTCCTCCTTTTACTGCTGTTTTAAATTTGAATTTGAAATTAGTATAGATTCACAGAAATTTTTACATCTAATACAGAGTCCCATGTACCCTTCCCTCAGCTTCCCCAATGGTAACATCTAAGGTAACTTATCAATATCAAAGCCAGGAGGGTGACATTGGTATGATACTGTTGACTAGACTACAGACATCATTCAGTGACTGTTATTTTTTATTAATTCATATAGATGTAAATTCAAGCAAACTATATTAAAGTATCAGTATTTTATATTAGAAACCAGTCTAGTAAAAGAAAATTACAGGTAATTTACAGATGAAGCCCTGCTGTAAGCATACACCAAACATTGAAAATGAATTTTCATTATAAGTGCAATTTCAGAGCTTTAAGAAAAGCAGGTCTTAACAAGTTGTGACTACCTGACATTAAATAGAAATAGTCACATCACGGATCCAATTTTCTGTTAAGAGCAAGTGTTCAGTACATTCCTTAATATCAAGTGGTCAGTGCCAAGCTTGTTTTATCTCCAAGTTATAAAGTTCAGAAAGAAATATAAAAATCAATCAAAATGAAAATATAGTGAAATAGAAGATGTAAAAAGAGATGTATGTTTTCTGAGTAGATTCGCTGAACCATTCACAGCTGAATAGCAAACACTTTGGTGCTTTGTGCTCCATGGCAGAAGTCTTGGGATGGATTAAAGGAGAATAGAATTTCTACTTTTCCTATCTCTTCCAATACCTCAACCTAACAGGAATAACTAGTGAAATGTTTCCCTAGAATAGAAGAAGAGAGCTACTCAACTGATCTGGGGGAGAAAAAAAAAGTCTATATAAATACATTTTTTCCCCAGAAAATAACATTCAGACTAAAAGAGAAAAACACATGCATATGCATTGTGTACTTGCAGGACTGGTCAACAGCTGCGACAGGACTTCTGTTACTCACCAACAGGTCCCTATTAGTTAGTAGATAATGTTTTTTCGGAAACACTTTCAAAGAAATTGGCCCATGATAATAGCACTCAGAGGAAAATAGGTGGTTTAAAAAGCACTCCTTGCCCATTGGGAATTTTCTGAAGGATTGAGTGGATGTACGAGGAAGGGAAGGTTCACTATATGTCATCAGTAAGGCTTAACAAGTGATTGGTTCTTTATCTTTTCAGGACAAAGAGTCAAGAGGAAATGGCAGGGGGTGGGTGGATTCTCTGTGGAAGTATATTTCAGGCACCTGTTTTCAGTACTCAAGGTTTTTCCCCTATAGCTCTTTTATGTTTCTGAAATAATTTTCTCTCTTTCTTTGCTTCATTTATTTTTTCCTACCTTCTTCCCTTCAGCTCTCCAATTTTGTCATCCCTCCTGAGCAAAAATTACTTTGCTCATAGCACTTAATATAAACACTCCATTGCTTTCATGTATATGTCAATTACTCTTGGTTATGTAGGTGACTATATGGATAGTGATTGCAATTTATGTTCTCAGTACTGGCTATAGTGTTTGGCACAGCTAAACTGTGGCAAAGCAAAAGATGAATCTAGAACAAAAATAAAGCAAGGATCATCCAACAATAAATCTAACATTTAGAATATTAATGCCCCCAACATAAAAGAAGCCAAATATAGTCAGTTAATAAACTTAAAGAAACTCATTGGTAATAATACAATAAGAGTAGGGAACTTTAACAGCCTACTTAAAGCAATGGACAGATCATCTCAGCAGAAGATCAACAAGGAAACAATGGCTTTGAATGACACACTGGACCAGATGAAATTAACAGATGTATTTTCAGAGCCTTTCATCTTAAAGCATCAGGATTCACATTCTTTTTGAGTGTACATGGGACATTCTCCAGAATAGATCACATACTGGGTCACAAATCAGGCCTCAACCAGTACAAAAAGACTGAGATCATATTTTTAGACCACAATGCTATGAAACTGGATGTCAACCACAAGAAAAAATTAGGATAGGCCACAAATATATGGAGGTTAAAGAACATCCTACTAGAAAATTAATGATTAACCAGAAAATTAATGATCAAATAAAAAAAAATACATGGAAGTAAGTGGAAATGAAAACATGGGAGTTCAAAACCCTTGGGATGTAGCGGTCATAAGAGGGAAGTGTATAGTAATACAGGCCTTCTTAAAAAGCAGGAAAATTCTCAAATATACAACCTAATGTTACACCTACAGAAGCTGGAAAAAGAACAGCAAATAAAGCCTAAAACCAGCAGAAGAAGGGAAATAATAAAGATTAGAGAGAAATAAATAACATAGAAATTAAAGAAAAACAGTACAATAGATCAATGAAACTAGAGGCTGGTTCTTTGAATAAATTAACAAAACAGATAACCCCCTAGGCAGACTTATCAAAAAGAAAAGAGAAAGGACCCAAACAAATAAAATCATGAATGAAAGAGGAGACATCACCAGCAACACCACAGAAATACTAACAATTATAAAAGAATTTTATGAGCAACTATATGCCAACAAATTGGGCAATTTGGAATAAATGGATCAATTCCTAGAAATATATAAACTACCAACAGTGAAACAGAAAGAAATAGAAAATTTGAACAGACCCCAAACCGGCAAATAAACTGAATCAGTAATCAAAAATCTCCCAGCAAACAGGAGTCCAAGATAGGATGGCTTCCCAGTGGAGTTCTAGCAAACATTTAAAGAAGAGTTAATACATATTCTTCTAAAACTGTACCGAAAAATAGAAATGGAAGAAAAACTTCAAAACTCATTCTATGAGGCCAGAATCACCTTAATTCTAAAACCAGACAAAGACCCCACTAAAAAGAATTACAGATCAATAATCTTGATGAACATGGATGCAAAAATTCTCAACAAGATACAAGCAAATGTAATCCAATGGTACGTTAAAAGAATTATTCAGGGGTGCCTGGGTGGCTCAGTCGGTTAAGCAGCTGACTGCCCCTCAGGTCAGGATCTCACAGTTAGTGGATTTGAGCCCTGTATCAGACTCTGCTGACAGCTCAGAGCCTGGAGCTTGCTTTGGGTTCTGTGTCTCCCTCTCTCCCTGCCCTTCCCCTACTTGCATTCTGTTTCTCTCTCAAATATAAATAAACATTAAAATAAAAAAAAAAGAATTATTCACCACAATCAAGTGGGATTTATTCCTGGGCTACAGGGTTGGTTCACTATGTGCAAATCAATCAATGTGATACACCACATTAATAAAAGAAAGTATGAGAACTATATGATCCTCTCAATAGATGCAGAAAAAGCACTTGACAAAATACAGCATCCTTTCTTGATAAAAATCCTCAAGAAAGTAGGGATAGAAGGAAGATACCTCAACATCATTAAGGCCATATACAAAAAATCCACACCTAATTTCATCTTCAATAGGGAAAAACTGACAGCTTTCCCCCTAAGGTCAGGAACACAACAGAGATGTCCACTCTCACCACTGTTGTTCAACATTGCACTGGATTCCTGGATTTCCAGCAATCAGACAATAAAAAAGAGTAAAAGACAACCATATCAGGAAGGAAGAAGTCAAAATTTCACTCTTTGTGGACAAGATACTCTATGTAGAATGACCAAAGACTCCATCCCAAAATTGCTAGAACTGATAAATGAATTTAGCAATGTTGCAGGATATAAAATCAACATACAGAAATCTGTTGCATTTTTATACACCAATAATGAAGCAGCTGAAAAAGAAATGAAGGAATCAATCCCAATTACATTTGCACCAAAAAACATAAGATAAGTAGGAATAAATATAACCAAAGATATAAAAGATCTGTATTCTGAAAACTATAGAATACTTATGAAAGAAATTGAAGAAGACACAAAGAAATGGAAAAACATTCCATGCTCATGGGTTGGAAGTAAGTATTATTAAAATGTCTATACTACCCAAAGCAATCTACACATTCAGTGTCATCTGTATCAAAATAACACTGGTATTCTTCACAGAGATAGAACAAACAATGTTAAATTTTGTATGGAACCCAGGGCACCTGGGTGGCTCAGTTGTTTAAGCGTCCAGTTTCGGCTCAGGTCATAATCTCCTAGTTCCTGAGTTAGAGCCCTGCATTGGGCTCTGTGCTGACAGCTCAGAGCCTGGAGCCTACTTTGAATTCTCTCTCTCTGCTCCTCCCTTGCTCATGTTCTGTCTCTCTCTCACACAAAAATAAACATTAAAAAAATTAAATATATATATGTGGAACCAGAAAAGACCCTGAATCGCCAAAGTAATGTTGAAAAAGAAAAGCAAGGTGGGACGCATCACAGTTTCGGACTTCAAGCTGTATTACAAAGTTGTAATCATCAAGACAGTAGGGTACTGACACAAAAACAGACACATAGATCAGTGGAACATAATAGAGAACCCAGAAATAGACCCACAACCATATGTTTGTCTAATCTTTGAAAAAGTGGTGAAGAATATCCAATGAAAAAAAGTCTCTTCAACAGATGGTGATTGGAAAACTGGATGATGACATGCAGAAGAATGAACCTGGACCACTTACTTACAACTGAACACAAAAATAAACTCAAAATGGATGAACGACCTAAATGTGAGACAGGAAACCATCAAGATTCTAGAGGAGAACACAGGCAGCAAACTCTTTGACCTCAACCAGAGCACCTTCTTGCTAGACATGTCTCCAGAGGCAAAGGAAACAAAAGCAAAAATGAAGTACAGGGACTTCATCAAGATAACAAGTTTCTGCACAGTGAAGAAAACAATGAACAAAAATAAAAGGCAAATGACAGAATGGGAAAAAGTGTAAGTGACATATGGGATATAGGGCTAGTATCCAAAATCTGTAAAGAACTTGTCAAGGTCAACACCACAAAAAGAAATAATGCAGTTAAGAAATGGGCAGAAGATATGAATAGACATTTCTACAAATAATACATACCAATGGCTAACAGACACATAAAATATGCTTAACACTCATCATCAGAAAAGCACAAATCAAAACCACAATGAGGTACCTCGTACCTGTCAGAATGGCTAAATTGCAGAACTCAGGAAACAAGAGAAGTTAGTGAGGATGCGGAGAAAGGGGAACACTCTTACATTTTTGGTGGGAATGCAACCTGGTGCAGCCACTCTGGAAAACAATATGGAGGTTCCTCAAAAAGTTAAAAAAAGAACTACCCTATGACCCAGAAATTGTACTATTAGGTATTTATACAAAGGATAAAAAATACTGATTTGAAGGGACACATGTACCCCAATGTTTACAGCAGTATTCTCAACGATAGCCAAATTATGGAAAGAGTCCTAATGTCCATTGACTGATGAATCGATAAAGATGTGGTATGTATATACAATCGAATATTACTCAGCCACCAAAAAAAAAAAAAAAAGTGGAATCTTGCTATTTGTAATGACCTGGATGCAAGTGGAGTGCATATTATAAGTGAAATAAGTCAGAAGAAAGACAAATACCATATGATTTCAGTCAATATGGAATTTAAGAAACAAAACAAACAAAACTTAAGAAACAAAACACAGGGAAATGGAAGGAAAAATAAGATAAAAACAGAGAGGGGTGCAAACATAAGAGACTCTTAACTATAGAGAACTGAGGGTTGATGGAGGGAGGGTGGGTGAGGGGATGGGTTAAATGGGTGATGGGCATTAAGAAAGGCACCTGTTGGGATAAGCACTGGGTATCATATGTAAGTTATGAACCACTAAATTCTACTCCTGAAACCAATACTACACTATATGTTAACTAACTTGAATTTAAATAAAGTAGTGGAAGAAAAAAAAAATAAAGCAAGAATCAGGAAACCGGTATGTCTCTTACATGCCCTGCAGGAATCTGGATTCCAGGGGGATGGGTTCTTTCCAGGAGTTTATGGTAAAAGGAATGTGGGTTTCTCATTTGGGCTACAAGAGTCTTGTTTCATGGCGTTCACGTCCCATGATCACTTCTTTTCTGTCACTTTGATTCCTATCAATTTTTTTCATCACACCTGGAATCTCACAGCTTGACTGTTATTTCCCAAGGAAAAATTCTACACATTTATCTGGGAATAGTGTGCAGTGATAGTGTCTTACAATAAGTAGACCATTGATCCGACATCATGAACCTTGAGGTCTAGTCCTATTTGGTCATTTTATATTCTCTGTGAATTTTGTCATTTTTTCTTAGCTATAAAGATGTGTTCAATAATGATCCACATATCTTGGTATTATTGTAAAGATTAAATAATGTTATGTACATTAACTGTTCAGCATAGAGCCAGGCACAACATAAGAACTTTCCAAATGTTACAAATTCTTGTCATGTTCTGTGATTTTCTGTGATAATCTCCTCTGGACAATTTCAATTTCTTTGAAGCCCCTTTTCACCAAGTTCCCTTTTAGTTAAAAAAAGAAAAACTGTCTATATTTCTGTAACTTTTTGCATTATAATAATTTTAAATTGATATTTTTAAGTATAACACTATCATATTTTGGAGGTTGGAGAAAACACCTAACCTGGAGAAAATAATTTTCAATGGCAGTGTTTTAATGGGAATGCCTTCTTTGCAAGAATCAGTTTGGTCTGTGAGATCTTCCTGACTCTATTACATTGTATCTGGGAAACCCCTGCTTCTTGGGTAACCCTGCTTCTTGGGTAACCTTTAGAAACATTCTGGGAACTTTAAAATGGCCTAATTCCTAAGCCTCATCCTCGACCAATTAACTGAGAATTGGAGTATGGGCCACAGCAATGATAGTTAAAATAAATAAATAATTAAAAATAGAAAACACAAAACTCCTTAGTTGATTCTAATAGGAAGCCAGGTTAAAGAACCACTAATATAAATATATGTTTCTCAAAATGTACTATGTTGGCAATATGAAATAGAATTGGGCTAACTGCCCCAGTAATTACCTGGGGGAATTCATAAAGTGTATTAATTCCTGGGCACTAGAAAAACAGAATGCAACAGAATTTCTGAGAGTGGATACTCAGGGGACAGATATTTTTTTAATAAGCATCTTCGTTGATGCCTATGGACCACGAAGCTTGGTAGTCAGCAATCTAAAGGTTCTGAAATTGCAACCTCTACTGTGACTACTGACATCTTAACACCTCTGACTGGTTGTTTACTTGGTGTAGAGCTCCCTTGTAATTCTGGAGTCTGTCCTGCTGTCTTCAGGGAAGGTGCCAGAAGTTAGTTTTTCAGGGGAGTTGGAAGTCTGTGGCCAGCTAACTTCTGTCAGGGACCAACTTCCTGCATCTCCTTACTCTGGATCTGTTGGGGTATTCTGTAAATATCAGTCAAGTTCCCCGATACAGATACTCGTGACTTAATTTCTCCAGGAACCCACCTATATTCTGTTAGGTGTTAATCCTCTAAGGCTTTCAGGGAGGATCAAACCAAATAAATGTTCAAAGACCTGGGCACATAGAAAACCCTCAATAAATGTTAGTAATAGGCTTCTTTTATAATAAATGCAATTGCTCTTTAATTCCTTAACTAAAAAGCAACAATAAGATTCACCAAAAGAACAAATACTGTACTGTGAAAAGGATTTGGTCATGTTACCAAACAGCTAATTCTTATGAATAAATACATGCATATTATATCACCATATGTTTGAAGATATATGCATTCATAATTTACATACACACAACCATATGTAATTTATTCTTCATTAGTTTTACACATATTTTTTATCAAATATAAAAAGAGCAGAGTTACAAACATTTGACATTAACTAGAAATCTCTCATCAATGAGATATTTGCAAACCCCAGGTTTTGAGATAGATAATCATGCAGTTATATAGATATGCAATGATGAATTAGATCATAAATATAGAAATCTGGCTTAGACACAAATATCTGTGCTACAATTCCTGCTGAATTACTTCTTAATTGTGAGACCTTGGGAAATTTACCTAAATCTCTGTAGCTGTTTTCCACTCTATAGATGGGGTAATGATTGATATACCCAAACATTGTATGGGATCTAAATGATATAATGCCTGTAAAGTACTTGCTTAAATTTCACTGAAGACATCAGATATGCCAGGCACTCTGCTATTATTAGGAAAGCACTGTGTCAACTCCTTGGTATAGAAGCAGTGCTTAATAATATGTGTCATGGGCTATACTGTGTCCCCACAAAATTCATATACTAAAGTCTTACCTTTCAGTACTCCAGAATCTGATTGTATGTGGAGGTACGGCCTTGAAAGAGGTGATTACATTTTTAAAATGAGGCCCTTAAACTGGATCTTAATCCAATCTGACTGGTGTCATTGTTCGAAGAAATTGAGACACAGAAAGAGATTCCAGGAATGTGTGTAAGACAGAGGAAATACCATATGAGGATATAGGGAGAAGGCAGTCACTTGCAACCTGAGGAGTGAATTCTTAGAAGAGACCAAACCTGCAGACACTTTGATCTTCAACTTTGAGCCTCCAGAACTGTGGCCAAATCAATGTGTGTTGTTTGGTCAACCGGTCTGTGGTATGTTGTTATATGGCAGCCCCAGCAAACTAATACATAGAATAACTAAAGGAAAGGAACGAACGATGGGGGATGGTTATAAGGAAGAAACACATGTATTCTTTCCTATCATAGCTCTTCCAGTATGCTTTTCTATTCCCCTCACTCAATCATGGACACTGAGTCAAGAAGAGTCCACTATTTTTCCTCTCACTTTTCTGTATGAAAACAGCTTCATTCATAGATACGTACATGTGCAATTCAGTAGAATATAAAAACTTCAGTCTTTCACCGGCTGAAACGATTACTGCTCCCTCTACCCAGCTCAGTCTCTATAATTATTTAGGCCATCTTTGTTTAGGTAGAAACAGAGATGATCAGAATTTGCCTTCAGAAACTGGGGATGATTGTCTCTCCCCTCCTCTCTGCTCCTGTCCTACTTAATTTACTTTTCTGGCTCCTGCAGGGTCAGGGCAAAATGGATGGATGGGGGTGGCAGCAGACAGGGGGAGGGTTTATAGTCAGTCAGAACTACAGGTAATATCTTGAAGAACCTGAGGCTTTTTCTTCTGTAAAATGGACACAGTGGTATAACCCAGGGTGGGGGTTGTAAGGATCAAATGAGTTCAGGGATGAAAAAAGGCACTCTGGCTACTGGCCTATGCTTCTTCGAGAGACTGTGAACTTTCAACGTTTTTTTTAATTTTATTTTATTTTTTTTTTATTTATTTTTGGGACAGAGAGAGACAGAGCATGAACGGGGGAGGGGCAGAGAGAGAGGGAGACACAGAATCGGAAACAGGCTCCAGGCTCCGAGCCATCAGCCCAGAGCCCGACGTGGGGCTCGAACTCACAGACCGCGAGATCGTGACCTGGCTGAAGTCGGACGCTTAACCGACTGCGCCACCCAGGCGCCCCAGAGACTGTGAACTTTCAAAGCCTGAGGTAGATGAAAGGAGTCACATCAAAGGATGAGTGATGTCACATTTCTGAGGAGTGCCTTACTGGCCCCTAGGGTGTGAGACAATAGTGAGGTAGCTAGAGTTACTGATGTACATGTGAGGACAGAAGAGGTCAGTTAAAGGGGTTAACAGATATTCAGTGCTTGCTCTGCACCAGACACTGTGTTTCTCTTGTCATAGTCTAGCTAATTTGATTCTCAGAATGAGCCTAAAATGCAAACACTACTATGTTTTCTCTTTTGCAGAGGTGGTTACTGAGGATAAGAAAGTAAATAAGTTGCCAAGAGTTACATAGAAAATAAAACAGACAGTGGATCTTAGATTAAAACCCATATCGGCCTTAATTTAAATCTCGTGCTCTTCTCTTGTTCAGAAAATTGAGGCAGGAGGGGTGTTCCACATCAGGGTATGTGAAGAAGAATCAGAGGAAAACCTGCAACCACTTAATTTTTTGGTGTACTTATTTAGTGTATTTTAAAATAATTGTTGAACCTGAAGAAAAAATGCACGCATACTCTGTGGATTGTTTTTTGTTTCCTAAAACTGTGTGTGAATAAATTGCTGAGATGGTGCCCACAAACCCTCGCCCACCTTACTGTGCATTTTCTACAATAAATACATGCTTCTACGTGGCCACAGTACAATCCTGTCCATGAGAAATTTAACACCAATACATGAGTAACGTTGAATTCTGAGACTTCCTTCAAGTTTTGCTAGTAGATGCAAAGGTGCCCTTTTACAACAAAGGGAAGCAGTCTAGAATTTATTATCTCTTTATTTCCCTTTAACCTGAGAGCATTCTTCTATATTTCCTCGCCCTCTGATGGCCTTATTCCTCTTGAAGATTATAAGCCACTTACATTGGAGAACGTTTCTCAATTAGAGCTTATCTGAAAATTTCTTATGAGCAGATTCAGGCTATGTATCCGTGGCAAGAATTCTGCAAAATCAGTGCTGCGTTGTTCTCGTTGCATCTCATCCCACGATGCCCAGATTCTCTCTCTCCCATTGTAGGTTGAGGTTCACACTTGGATCTCTTGGTATAAACAGTGTCCAGCAGGCTTTTCCATTGTAAATGAGCCAGTTTTCCTTTACAATTTACAACTAGTTTATGGGGAGCTACTTTGAAACTATATACATAATCCAATTCTGATAAAACTTTCAATATATTCATTCATTATATAAGAGTGTAGAATAGTGATTTCATATTTTATTCAATGGATTGCAATTTGTTACTCCTGTTACCTATTCTGAGTCTCAAGTTTCCCTAAACTGACCAGAGCCCCTTCAATGAGATTTCTGTCTCCTTTTGAAATTCCCCACCATCCATTAGTACATCTCTACTTTCTGATTTAAGATGCTCCAGACACGATTTTATGCCATTCTCTACCTGACTGGATTCTAACAAACTGCTCTGGACCACACAGCGTTCTTGGACCTGGCGTGCATACCTACCTTCCTCAGTCTCACTTGAATTATCTGGCAAGAGAAGAGGAGGGAAGGATAAGAGGGAAAGAAGGTGGGTGCAAAGAGTTTTGGCAGACCTTGCAACTGGAAAGAAGAATTCTGGATAAATGTCACAGCATGGATGCAAAACAAGCATGGTGTATTAAAAGACATTCTCCTAATTCATTAAATACTTATAAAATGCAAGCCAGCTCAGTGGCAGGATGCAAGCCTAGAGAGGTAGACTGATCCCAGAGTGTGAAGAACAGGGAGCTTCTGCTGAACACAGAGTCTGTGTCTGCTTCATTGGATGCCCAGTAAATATTTAATGAATGAATCTTTAATGGATATTACGCATTCAAAATCACCACTGGGAAACAACCTGGAGAAAGATAGAACTACAGACTCCTAGAAATATGATTTTTGGTTCCTGAAAGAATATCCTCACCTTGGATGCTGGTAAACTCCTACTCATTCTTCAAGTTTCTTGGGAATCTTTCCTAATCTTCAGCCATCTTTTAAGGTAGACGCTCCCTGATCTGTCTTCCTGCAACACTATGCACATTTGTATCTTAACACTGAATCAACAAGGTTAGATTAACTGCTTATGACAGGAAAACACAGATAACCACGGCTTGAACAAGATGGAAATTTATTTCTCTCACATAATCTTACATAGACGAGATTAGAGAGTTTCGTGACCATCGGTATTTTTATAAGTTGCTGCTTTGCAATTTTTAATATGTCACCTCGCAGTCCAACATGGCTCCTCAAACTCCAACCATCATGTCTGAATTAAGGAGGGAGACATAAAGAAAAGCAGGCTACCTCTCTACAAGGACAACTCTTGGAAATTGTACGTACAGCTACATTTAGTATTAATTAAAGAGAAAGGAGTTACATGGTTATACCTTACTACACAGATGAGTAGAAAATGTAATTGAATTCATGGTTACCACTAGTCTAGGTAAATATCAAGGGTTCCTTTACTAAGGAAGAAAGGAGGAATGGATTTGGGGGAACAAATCCATTAGTCTGTGCCAAAATCATTAGCATATGTGTTAGGAGCATATGTTTATAAGTCCATTGCTCCCAGGTTGGATTCATGTTTTCATTTGTACATTTATTCATTGAAAAAAATGTGTATCAATAGTGACTATAACTTACCGTTCATTTGCACTGTGGTAGAGATGGACAAATTTCAGTAGGTTAAATGAAATGCTAGGAATTCCTTCAAAATATGTATAACCATGAATTTCCCTTAAATCCGCAGTGTCTTCAGCAGTCTCTAGCACAAGATACACATTCAAAAACTGTTGTTAATTAAACTAAGGAAAAGATTAGAAGTAACATAGAGTTTTCTAGAAAACGATAGTCAAGAAGCCAAAACAATACAGAAGACGCAAACCCAGTTTCTGAAGGCAAACTCTTTGTGTTTAGTTCATCTACCGGTGCCACTTACTGAGTGACCCTGGGGAAATTATTTAACTTTCTTTAGAATGGGAATATAATGGCGATTCCTCATGGTGTTTCAGAGGGATCAAATTAGATGGTATGTGGCAGAGGCAGAGGAGAGTATATGACACATTGTAAACACTCAATAAATTTTGTTTTGCTAGGATGCACGTAAAGAGGACTGCCTCTTTCTTATACTGCTCTTTTAGATCAGCCTCATTGGTTAATCTATTGAGCCCAATCCCATCCCTTCAGCGACAGAGTCCCAAAAGTCATCTGTAGGCTACAGGTAAAATAGGTTTTCATCACCACAAGGATGGAAATACCACCCTGTTCCTTGTGCTATCACTGCTGCCAATTACTTAGCTAAAAATGTTACCAAAGAGGTATTTTCAAATAGACTAATATCTATCTGCTCACATTAAAGATGTTTCCCAGTTGCAAAGTATGATGGTTATAACCCATAATATATTTTTTTAAAGTTTAGTGAGGATGGGGGATAAAACCTAGAATAGATTACAGGGCAGTATATAATGAACAGAATGCTAACAAAGTTTCTTTTTTTCTTTTTAATTTTTTTTTTAACGTTTATTTATTTTTGAGACAGAGAGAGACAGAGCATGAACGGGGGAAGGGCAGAGAGAGAGGGAGACACAGAATCAGAAGCAGGCTCCAAGCTCTGAGCCATCAGCCCAGAGCCCGACATGGGGCTCGAACTCACGGACTGCGAGATCGTGACCTGAGCCGAAGTCGGATGCTCAACCGACTGAGCCACCCAGGCGCCCCAAAAGTTTCTTTTTTTAAATTACATTCACATTTGAGATCTAGAGACCCTAAGGTGTTGCACGAAATCACATGGTCCCTTCTTCTCCCTCTTTTCTTTCTAAAAGGAATCTCTTACTTTTTTTTTGGGGGGGGGGATAAAAGAAAGAGAAGTGATTAGTTCATATAAAGCAGAGTTACAAAGGAAATCCATCAGCTTAATGTTTTTCTACTAAAGAACAAGAAAGTAGGAAGAGAAATGTACCTGAATGTGTTGGCAGGGAGGAAAAGAACCAATATGTGTTGATTATCTGCTGTTCGTTTAGACTGACATCAAAGAGTGGATCAGAGTGCAGGCTCTGAGCCTGAGAAGGCAGGTTCAAATACTGGCTCTACCACTTACATAGTGATTATGAGAAAGCTGCTTAACTTGTCTGCACCTAAGTTTCCTCATCTGCAAAATAGGGTTAGTATCTATGTCATAAAGGCACGATAGTCTTGCAAAACAATTATTCCATGTCTGACTCATAGCATGTATTGGAAAACATTAAGTATTTTACAAAGAAGACAGTGGCTGAGAGAAGTTCAGAATTAAAGTCTAAGACAAACAAACAAAACCAAACAAATCCTTACGCTCTATATCCAGCTATTTTCACTTAATTGTAATTACCCTCAAGCCTCCCCACGTGATTTAAGAATACAGGTATATTTGAAAAGAATTGCACTAAGCTTAGCAGTTAAAATTTAGCACCGAGGGGTGCCTGGGTGGCACAGTCAGTTAAGCATCCCACTCTTGATTTTGGCTCAGATCATTATCTCACAGCTTGTGGGTTACAGCCCCGTGTTGGGCTCTGGGTTGACAGCTCAGAGCCTGGAGCCTGTTTCCGATTTTGTGTTTCCCTCTCTCTCTGTCCATCCCCTGCTCGCACTCTACCTCTCTCTGTCTCTCAAAAATGAATTAAAAATGTCAAAAAAAAAATTAGCACCTAGCAATATTACTAGGAAATCTTATTAAATAACAGATTTCCAGGCCTATCTCCGCAGATTTATGACTCCGTAGGTTTTAACTAGAACCTGAGAAGTTGGCATGAACAAGTACATAGGGCATGCTGGTTGATCTGGGAACTGCACTTTGAGACCATTGCTCTAGACTCTACTGCTCCGACTAGGGTGAGTTTTCCCAGAAATGCTTTTTGACCCACCATATAACGAAGTCCCAGGTATGACTGCTCAAATGGTCTTGAGACATGCCTGGGTGGACATAAAGCCTACAACGACAATTGCAATTTTGCCAAACTTTGCTTTCGCTGTTCTCAACTAACCATCTGCCAAACCCATTGCTCTGTAGAAAGTATTCAATTAAGCGAATACATTTTGGGAAAAGTTATCTCTGAGCATTGAAAACATTTTGTCTTTACTGATGAGGTAACTTTTCTCTGTCCTTGAGACATTGTTGGAGTCATATTTTTCACAAGAAGGCTTACATTTGTAAGACAGGCTCACAGGGGTCTGTCTAGTGGTGCCCATTAAGACACCAGGACATCCAGTGGAAAAAGAACTTGGGTGGAGGTCTTCCTTCAAGAGGAGGCTACAGTTTTGCTACAGATATGAAGTTTACCACTGCCATGTGATCTCTGAAACAAATAAGCAGCTCCATCATGAAGGGCTCAAGAAGCAATCAGGACTTTTGTGTTTGGTGGGAATGAGTTAGAAATGGAGATCGTGGAGTTATACTAAGATATACACTTACCTTACTTGGTTAAAAATGAGGAGATACTATCTCCAAGCTTTGGCAAAACGAATCATGACTTTCTGCTATTGGCAGTGAATGACATATAACGTATATATGGACATTTTACATGATAAATTTAGGGAGGTGATCCACACTTAGTATTAAGTCCAGGTATGCCTGCACAACTAAGTTTAAATTCTATCTCCACTACTCTATAGTACCATAAAACCGAACATGTCATTACACCTCTCCAAACTCTGATTTCTGCTCTGTAAAATGCAATAAGGATAATTAATAACTGGGATGTTGTAAGGATTCAGAGATGTAACACAAAACAAGCACTTACATGTATTATTTTGTAGGCAAGATGTGCTACCATTTAGTAAGAATTTATTGTTATATGTTATAGATATATATAAAGCAAGTACTCTTTTTTCATATACAAATAAAGCATAATACAGATAGTATTTGTTAATACAATAAGCTAATACATAAGGGGTTGCTTTCGGAATGGCATGGTTTTGTCTCTAGTTATTGAGTTTTTATGGAAGAAAATAGCTTTCATCTTAAGCACAGGGGTGGGCAGTATCATGCTTTGATTTAGTCAATAAGAGTCACAAAGTGAGCAAGGCAGAGGAGAGTGGTACATAGATAGAGTTGTCAGAAACAGCTCCCATTCCAAGAGACTCATTTTTCTAATGTGATAATTGCTATTTATTTTATAGGCTTGTACATGACATATCACCGCTGAAACTGCTTCTAATTCTGCTTTTATTATTAACCTCACTTTTCAATTCTTTATCGACCTTGGGCAAGACTATTTTCCTCTTCATAGCATCAATAGAAAAGCTAGTTCAAGTTTGCTTTAAAAGAAATTAATCTCAAAGCTATTCCCACATTTTAAAAGGACCTTGTATGAGGATGTTAATAGCTGCTATTAGGCTTGGAATCAGCCCTTCCCTAAGAGGGAAACAAAAGTGCAGGTTTAGTGTCATTCGATCAGAGAAACTAATAGGACGGCTGTGAAATGCCATGACAGAGCTGCCTCATGCACGACAAAGACCAGACAGAACCGGCCTGCCCAGATCTGACACCTTCTAGCTGAGGGTCTTGGGTAAGTTCTTAACCCTCTCTCTCAGTTTTTTCATCTGCAAAATGTAAATACCAATCCATATACTGCTTTACATCAATTCCCTGTACCTATTTTCTGAAGCACACACGTGAAACACAGGAAGGAAAGAAGGAAGAGGGTGGGAAGCAACAGAAAGACAGACAAAGAAGCCTCTGCAGTTTGACAAAGATGCATGTTGCGTAAAGACAAAAAACAGAATCTTTTAATTTAAGACTTGGTAGCAATAGCCACAGTTTTTTCATCACTCCACCTATGACTTGTTCTCACAGTTTCATGTTTGGGCTTCCTAGGAGGTATCCCTTCAAGTTTTCCCAGAGACAGGCATCAAAAGAAGGAAAGCAGCCAGTGACTGAGTGCTGATGTTCCAAGTATAAAGTACAATTGCACTTAACACAGTAACCTTATGAGTTAGGCACTTTCGATCTTCAATTTTGCAAAGTGGAACCCAAGGTTAACAAGTTGATGTGAGGTATGTGGGGTCACAAGATTGGTAAAAAGGAAATCTATGCCTGTGAACCAGTCTAGCTTTCAAGTCTGTGTAACTGACTACCATTGGGTTCTGTGCTGCACCTGCCAAGTCTGGAATATCAGAAAATAATTCAACATATTGTGGCAATAGGTCGTCCTCAGGATCTCATAACAGTGTATACCAGGCAAGATTTTAGCACTTGGTTTTTTTTTTTTTTTTTTAATTTTTTTTTTTTCAACGTTTTTTTAATTTATTTTTGGGACAGAGAGAGAGCATGAACGGGGGAGGGGCAGAGAGAGAGGGAGACACAGAATCGGAAACAGGCTCCAGGCTCCGAGCCATCAGCCCAGAGCCTGACGCGGGGCTCGAACTCACGGACCGCGAGATCTTGACCTGGCTGAAGTCGGACGCTTAACCGACTGCGCCACCCAGGCGCCCCATTAGCACTTGTTTAAAAATGTTCTATGAAAGAAGATACTCCTCATGCTCATACAGACTTCCCTTCAGACAAACCTCTTGCAGAAAGTTTATAGATTAAGTGACATTCTAGGCAATTAAGGCCTCAAAGAGCCTAGGGAGGATGCATACGTTTTCAAAAATAATTTCCACCGTGGCAGAAATGCAAACTGATTGAAGTTACAGTGTCACTCATAAAGTTTGCAAGTCTTTTTAAGAATGACATTAAGCAGTGACAGACAATTGACAGGGACAGCCACTTCAATGGAGGTTGACAGGACTGGAATGCCTTAAGAAGGAAAAAAAAATCCAGTGGTGGATATGCATAATGAGGGATTGTTTTCTTCCCATTCTTTCTCTTTCTATATTTTTAGATATACATGTCAATATATGCCTTTTCCTAATTTTTAAAATACAAAGTCTCTCCTTTATATTTATCTTTTAAGATCTCAGATAGCAATTAGTACTTTGCATTTAAACAAAAACACCTTACTAAATAAAACAGAGTTTATAAAACAGAACATATGGTGCCATCTGCAGAATAGTGTTGAGAAGTTGGGGAAATAGGGAGGTGACTACATTTTTCACATCTACAACAGGCTCAAAATAAAGAGCTTAGAGTATTTTCTTGAAAGCTCTCAAGTGAGAATGTTTTGGACTGGTTTCTCATCATAAAACTAAATGAGCATAGATTAGCTTGTGACCAGATAATATTGAGCCCTTAGATCTGGAAAGAAACTTCTGCTGGTAAATTTTACAAGCATGAAACCTGGAGCACAGTTGGGCAAAAAGATCTGCCACCTTCACTCAGCCAGTAAATGTCAGAACTTGGACTGAACCTCAAGCCCCTGTCTGTTTTGCTTCACATCACTGTCACTCTTTAAAGGGAGTATGGCTTCCGATTGAGATGCAAAGTTCCTCTGATCACTGTCTGAGCTAAGTGATAGCACTATATATAGTAACATAATAGTAATGTGTAGATATGTAGTAATATATATACTTACATAGAGTTTAAAGTACCATAACTATAGTAATTATACAATACATATAACAATAGTGTTCTTACTGCATATAATTTAGGGGATTCTGGTGTGATACATGAAACCCATTTCAATCCAATAGGGCTGAAGTTTGAGCACTCATCAGGTGCCAATTACTCTGGACCTCAGGGCACAAAGAATAAGTCAAACTCCTGACCTCTTCAGAGGGCCTTTTTCCAACAATACATGTGCTTGTCTTATAATTACATTTTCTAGAACCTTGATAGTTACCTTCATTTAGCTTTAAAAATGTACTATAAAAAAAATAAAATAAAAAAAAAACACAGATGTCTGACACTAGGATTTCTTCTATGTAATAGTGAGTTGCCAGGTTGAGGGGTGGTCAAACAAGATAAACAGTATCTCATTCACCTCTACATCCAATAATCTATTCTGAAGAGATGTTCTGTGAACCATGAACTCATGAAACACGAAGGAGGATCTATTTTCCTCCCTTCCTTATGACGACTTGGCTGGCTGAGGAACTGCAAGAAGCAAAAGAGATTCCAGCTCACTT
The DNA here is from genome assembly GCF_028018385.1 of Neofelis nebulosa. NCBI lineage: Eukaryota > Metazoa > Chordata > Mammalia > Carnivora > Felidae > Neofelis > Neofelis nebulosa. Next base: position 38,702,044 of record NC_080798.1, read on the forward strand.
TATAAGATACTTAAGAGAGTATCTGTAGTGGAACATAGAAAAAGACCAAGCAACAAATGGGTTTTCTAAATATAGGGTCTTACACTCAGTAGTGAGATATTCAGTAGTGAGAGTCCAGGGAAGTAAGGGAAACCCTAGAAAGGCTTTCAGGCTTTCACACCCTGGACACGTCTTTCTCTGATTAGTAAGGTAGAGGGTTAGAGGGATTTTAGTGCTCAAAGAAGTTTTTTTGTTTTGTTTTGTTTTGTTTTGTTTTTTGTTTTTTGTTTTTTTTTTTTTTGCTTGCTGTCCAACACCGTTCCCATTGACAGCATAAAAACGACAATTAGTCTTTAATAAACCCAGAAAAGAAAAATCTTAGGCAAACATGAGCTTGAGCTCTCTTTTTAAACCATCTTTCCTTTTTCCCTCTCACAACTTTTATGAGTCAGAGGACTTGATTAAGTGGACATTGGAATCAGATGTCCTGGTTCCAATTCCATGTTTCCTAATTACCAGCTCTGAGATCTTGGGCAACTAAGTGCTCTGGATTTCTTTCATTAGCTTACAAATAATCATACTGATGCTTCTTAGAGTACCCATATATATTTTTTGAATCATAAAGATATATGGGCTGAGAACATTACAAAATATTTGAAATTAAGGCTAATTTTGAAAATCTAAGAAAAGTTAATGCACATCTACCTCACGCTGCTATATTACTTCTGAAAGCAATAATACATAGTTGTCCATTTAAATATCAAGATTATAATTAGTACAGAATTAAAAATCATAGAGGTAACATATTTTGTCAAAAATCAGAGTGGAAGTTAAAAGCATAGTTTCTAGAGTGAGAGTCTAGACCCATCATTTGCAAACCATGTGACCTTGTTACATGCCAAATCTTAAGGTCAGTATATATGTATACTGTATATATGTATATGTATATACACTGCATATATACTGTACATATACTGCATATATGTGTATATACATATAATATGATTAGTTGCCCAATAATAATGTTATATACATATATATATATATGTATATAACATTTAATATTTGAAATCCAAATAGTGCTCATACCTACTTTAGAAGATTGTCTTGATTATTAATAAAAATACAAATGTATTGAACACAATGCTTGACATATAGTGATCAGTAAAAGTTATTATTGTTAATAATCTTTGCTCATAAGCAAAAGCACAGCAATCAGTGATTTATTGGTGTTCATCAAATTTGCTATCTTATGGGGTATTATTGAGTTATTCCACCTCAACATCTAACAGCGTCCTTAGCAAATAATAGGATCTCAATATTTGTTTAATGATTAAACAATGAATTTTCAAAAGCAGAAATAATACTTAACCTTAGTTTTACTCTCACTAGTAAATTTCCAGTTAGTTTTCATTTACATATTGAGAGAACAATGCTAGTTGTGTGCCTATGAGTAAATCATTTGCTCTTCAACTTCCTCAATTTACTGAGACCAATGGATGCAGTGGATAAATATGTGATTTATTTGAGAAATCTCTGCTGCAAAGTCAGTTACAAATCACTGGGCATTGGGGCACTTGGGTGGCTTCATCAGTTGGGCATACCACTCCTGATTTCAGCTCAGGTCATGATCCCAGGGTCACGGGATCAAGCCCCACGTCAGCCTCTGTGCTGAGTTTGGAGCCTGCCTAAGATTCTCTCTCTCTCTCTCTCTCTCTCTCTCTCTGACTCTCACTCTCCCTCTCTCCCCTCTGCTCCTCTCTCCCACTCATGCTCTCCCTCACTGTAAATTAAATCTAAAAAAAAAAAAAAAAAAAAGAAAGAACTAGTTGTACGATCCTCAAATTCTTCCCTCCACATCTCATGTTATTGGAAAAGAACAATATATGTGACTGCAAATGAGTAAACTTTAAACAAAACAAAAGAAAAAACAAATCACTGGTCTTTGTCTTTACCTAAAAGTTTGAATTTTGAACAATAAAACCTATTTGGGACAACCATTCTTTCTTAAGAACTTGTAAATACAGGGGCCCCTGGGTGGCTCAGTCAGTTAAGTGTCCGACTTCGGCTCAGGTCAGAATCTCACAGTTCATGGGTTTGAGCCCTGCATCCGGCTCTGTGCTGACAGCTCAGAGCCTGGAGCCTGCTTTGGATTCTGTGTCTCCCTCTCTCTCTGCTCCTCCCCTACGCACTCTTTGTCTCTCTCTCTCTCTCAAAAATAAATCAACATTAAAAAAATTGTTTTTAAAAGAACTTGTAAATACAATGTCATTGTCAAATACCATATGATCTGACTCATATGTGGAATCTTAAGAAAAATAAAACATAAAGAAACAAACAAAAAGCAAAATCAGACCGATAAATACAGAGAATAAATGGTTGTCAGAGGGAAGGGGGTAGGGAGTGGGCAAGGTGGGCAAAGGGGAGTGAGAGATACAAGCTTCCAGGTATGGAATGAATAAGTCACAGGAGGAAAGGTACAGCATAGAGAATATAGTCAGCGATGCTGGAATAGCACTGTATGGTCGTAGGTGGTGGCTTCACTTGTTCTGAGCTAGCAAAACATAGAGATGTTGAATCACCATGTTGTCCACCTGAAACTAATGTAACATCGTGTGCCAAGTCTACTCAAAAACTTAAAAATAAACAAAATATCCTTTTACTTAGATGGATTTCATTGTTTCCTTGTCAGTAAAAAAAATATCCATTTTTACATATGATCAAGTTTGAGTGAAATAGCTTCTATCTGATTAGGTAAAATTACACTGAATTCACCTTTGCTAATTGCAGTATGTCACCCCAATACTGTCCTGAAGAAATTAGAAGCTCTTTTAGGTGCGAAAGACAATTCTTGCTGGGCAATTCTGCTGCCTATTATTTTCATTAAAATTGGTATTACAATGTATTTCTTCAGGTATGTATTTCTTCAATGTCAATGTATTTCTTCCAACACACTGCTCTCCAAAACAGAGCCCAATTAGTGTGACCAACTTGAATGGTTTACCTGTGACTTGCCTGGTTGTAGCACTGAAATTCCCGCATCAGGAGAAACCTCTCAGCTCTGGGCCAACAGACCATTGGTAACCCTTAATGAAAATAAAAGAATATAAGTGTATTTAGACTGGGGTGGTTTTGCCTCTCCCCACCCCTCACACCCAGTGGACTCTTGTTAATTCCTGGAGACATTTTTGGTTGCCATGACTTTTGGGGAGGGGTGGTTGCTACTGGTATCTGTGAGGTAGTGGCCAGAAATGTTGCTGAACATCCTACAATGCACAGCACAGGCCCTCACAAGAAAGAAGTGTCTGGTCCAAAATGCCAATCAGTGCCACTTTTGAGAAGCCTTGATGTGAATCCTTAAAATGCTGCTTTGATGCTTTGGAAGGTTTTGTGTTTCCTTGATCAAAGTTTATCTCCTTTCATTTTTTTTCCCCTCTTTTAAACATTTCAGTTTCAAGATGGGAATACTTATTGGTGAGGGAAAAAAAAAATCTTTTGCTTTTTGGCATCACCACAAATGAAATCAGCCTTCGGTGTTTTAGGAGTGAAACATCTATTTTTTACCCCAGCTTTGATCCATTAAACCAGCATCCGCTATTTGCCCTGTAAAATACCTTTAGGAAATTGATAATTTAAAGTCTTGCAGTCAGGCTATCACCCCTTGTAAATCACTTCCCTTCATCCTGGTAAAGATTTCATTAGTACTATCTTCCTCATTCCCAAACCTTGGCTTGTCCCCTCTGGAGGTCTATCTGGGATTCATTATTCACTTATTCAGTTTATATACCCTACATTTAAAAATTAATTGTTCTACATGCATTTCTAATTTGACTTACTCCTCTGGCTCTAGATTTCCAGGCCGAGTGTTATAGATACTATGGTGTTCTGCCCAGATCCTTCTTCAGGATAGAAGCGGCCATTCCCTATCTCCTCCTCATCACCTCAGTATTGCTGCCAGCAGCTCACAGCTGTTTCTCACTGGACATTGTCTCAGCCACAGGTGATGCTTGGCTGACTCAGAGGTGCAAAGATCCAGACACCTTGAATCAATGTGGGACAGTTCTAAAGGGCCAGTCCAACTTCAGAGCTCCTCATAGGATCTTCTGAGGCTTCCATTGCAACTTAGTTATCAGTCAGCTTCTCTCCCTGCTCAATTCTGCTTCAATCGCTTTCCTGTAGGTGTTCTGGCCTGGGAACAATCCCCAATAAACCTTTGGCCTGCAATTCTCCTTCACAGTCTCACTCTGGAGAATTGATTCTAAGTTGCCTGAGGGTCTGGCCCCAGGTTCTACTTGTTTTCAGGCCTAGCGGCCGAATTCTAACTTTGCTATTCTTGCCCCATTATCAACAAAACCATGTTCCAACTTGCATCTCTGCAGGCTGTATTCATGGTGAAAAGAGTAAGACAAACTGCTTGAAAGTGTTAAATAAATTTGGGGTCTTTCTTACTATGAAATCTATGAAATCACTAAACACCAAAAGTTTAGGATATCAGTCACATAGAACTGCGTTTGTATTCATCCAAAACAGCAACTCCAACAAAACCCAGAATGTAATGTCACATCCATCTCTGTTAGCACATCTGTCAAGCTAAATTGCCATGCAGTTTTTTTAAAGCTAGGAGGAAGCATCAGCAATACAAGAAAATGCTTAGTGCTATCCAGACGTGGCTCCCTTTGTATAATTAAATTCCATTTCTTTTACAAACGAAAAATGAATAATATTCTGGTTGACAGAAGTTCAACAATATTAGCAATGTGTTTTATTTACAATGACTTTAAACAAATGCATATAATATTCTTGTAAGTGGTGAATCCTTACCGTCATTACAGCGCCAGTCCCCCCATCCCCTGCCTCCATGTTGCCCCACTTTTTAAACCACTCATCCAAACACCTACCACCCTCTGTCATGAATCATAAGGCCCTTCCTGCCTTTCAATCTTCTGATTCTTGGAGCACAAACCTGATTCCTGCCAGGCACATATGAATAGTTCTGCCCTTCCATCAATCATTTGAAACACTCAATGACTAGGCAGGAGAACTAAGTTCTTGCTTTTTTTCTTATCTTATTTTAAGGTGTCAAAAGTGGAATTAATGGGCCAAGGAAAGGTGCTATTAAAAGAAAATAGTAGACCTAGTAAATGAAGTGCATGATCCAGAGACGACGAATTTACTCTCAATGTACCTGGTAAAGGTGTACTGGAAAAAGAGACCTGAAAACCAATGTTATGAATTACGCATGAATATTACATGCCTGTTTCCTCTCTTGAAAGGTGGTTTTCCTAATGGTCACAACGGAAGGACTGAATATCCCAATTCAAACAGAGCCAAGTCTGTTTTCAATTCCTGGTCCACTCATGGACGAGTCTTGTATGTACATGGTCTAATTCATTAAAGAACTCCTTCAAATGTGTTCTGAATGGGGTACTATTGTCCAGATTGACCAATGGGATTTTACCATTGGGAAAAATTATACCAATGGGATTTTAATGGAGGTGACTCATTTTTATGGAGATGACTGAGTGCCAATACAGAGAGGTAAGTGTCATGGAAAGGGGAAGAAAAAAGTATTACTGACCATTTTGGCCAAGCAGTAGTAGGGGCAAGGGGAAGGCAAGGCCAGGGGCTTTTCTGAGGCTTCTGCAGGAAAGGCAAGGCAGGGCATGGCAAGGTTAAGAGTTTAGGATTGGCTAGTTTGAATTATTCTGGTGGGCTCTAGGGTATAGAGACAGTCCCTAGTAGTCTGGTACCTGGCCTTGGTGTGAGTTAGGGCAGGGGAAATGTTGGCTTGGTATGCCCAATGTGTACAGGAAGGGCATGTCCCAGGCAAGCTGTCCACCTCTCCCAGCAATTAGCTAGCCCTGGGATGGGTGGTCTCTCCCCAGGTCTGTATGGCCCAAAGAGAGATGTCAAAACATCATAAGACACATAGAAAATTGAACAAAATATAATTAATAACCCCCCAAAGAACCATTTCTTTCCAATGATTTAAGCACAGCACATCTCTTAAAACATAGTAACAATGGACAATATAATACTGACATTCTACTTGGTACTGAAAGAAACATCCTCTTTCCCTCACTGAATTTGGGAAGGAAGATGGCCCCTGGTCAAAAATAGAAGGTTCTTGGGGCACCTGGGTTGCTCAGTTGGTTAAGCATCCAACTTTGGCTCAGGTAACGATTTCATGGTTTGTCCATTCGAGCCCTCCAATGGGCTCTGTGGTGATAGGTCGGAGCCTGGAGCCTGCTTCAGATTATGTGTGTGTCTCTCTCTCTCTGCCCCTCCCTGGCTCATGCTCTGTTTCTGTTTCTAAAAAATAAATAAACATTAAAAAGTTTAAAAAAAAATAGAAGGTTCTTCCAATCCATGGTTTCAGAGTTTCAGTGGGCCTTCTTCCATCTATGAATAAAACAAGGAAACGGTGCTGAATGTTTCAGTTCTATAGGTGTTTCTGATTCTCTGCAGACCCAAAGTAAGCATAATGTGGTTATGTACACACAAGTGTGTCTGTGTGTGATTCAACTACTCACTGGGAAGTGGGAGACCTACAACACTCACACCCAGTTTTCTAAGGAGCATGTGTTACTAAAACTGAGAATGAATTGTCCTGAGGACAGATTCACATCGGAGAGAAGCATTAGTAGGAGGAAAGATATGTGGCAAGACCAAATACAGAGGATTATATGTAGAACTTTCTATGTAGTCAGAGGACCCAGGGATGTTGAATACTTCATAATTAATTAATTCAACAAGTTTATATTCAGTTCTACAATATTCTAGGAGCTGATCCAGTTACTAGGGATTATTAAAATGAATAAGCTACACAAAGACACCCTGGTCTCTGTCTGTCCATGTGTATGTTGTACTAGGAGAGGGAGAGATATGTTCTGTACCTATCTATACATTATGTATCATTGGTCTGTTTTATTTTAAATGTGCATTTATTCTACATGTGTTAATGTTTTGAATGTATTTCATTATTTTTTTATAGAACATGTTGGCTGTTGGATGGACCATTGACAGTAGCGATGCAACAGGAGAAATAGAACACCAAGAGAAGCTCTATCACAATAATCCAGGTAAAAGATGATAGTGGTATGAATTGGGTTGTTGTGAGTGGGTGTGGTAATCAGTGGGTATATAGAGAATATTTTTGGATGTTGGAACTTGCAGATTTTATACTGTAAGGATTCAGTAAATTCTAAAACACTAGGCAGGTCTTTGAAGAAAAAAGAAAGACAGGCAGTAAAAGGAAGTGTTGCTTTTTCTTACTCTCAATCCCCTGCTCCATTCTGGGCAGAAAATGTAGGATTCTATCAATGTCACAGTTCTATCAATGCTGAAAAGTCCCTGGCAGTGACAAGCATCACAGTTGACAGAGAGACAGCATGATACTGAAGAGCAGCTGCAGAGTGGGTGAATCCGGGAGGTCATAGGATGAACCCTCCTCTTCCCCATCAGGTACTAAAGTGAGGTGACTTTGGATATGTGAAAATGTAAGGAGATTGGCTCCTAAGACTATACCTGTATAAATTATCCAGGAAAAGAAAGGAGACTCCAGTCCTCAGATGTGGCTCACAGTCTGCCTTGTTTCCTTATGTTTCTCTTGGGTCTTTGTGCATTCTCTGATACACTGATGAGACTGTTTCAGCATCTTTTACAGGAGCCAGGTGAAGTAAACAGCTGATATGAGAGCATATCAATATGCTGATATGAGTAATAGAGCTCATTAAAACACAAACCTACTGACTCAATTGCCCATTTGTTGCAAACCGAAGAGAGACACAGCAAGAAAGACCAAGGCACATCTTGGTACTTAGAGCTTAGATAACATTATAGTGAAAAACAGACTTCACGTCACATTCCCACAACTGGCTTTTTTTGCCCCCATAGCTTGATCTTCAGCTCTGTATTATATGACAAGGTAACATTTTTATGAACAAGTTAAATGTCTGTGATCAGCCTTTCTATGAAATTAGTTTTGTCCCAAATGTCTGTTTTTCCAGTTGTTAAATTACTTCACGTCATGCTCCAAGGCTTATATAGTATACAACAATCAAACGGGAACAACACTTTGCATAGCATTAAATGCCAAATATTCTCTGACACTCTAGTAACTGAACGACAGCCAAAAAAATATGTGTTTGCTAAGGTTCCTTGCTGTCCTGATTGCCAAGTGAGCCCAGCTTGGGAGATATTGGCTTGCCAAGTGTCAGTACGGTGTTAATATTGTTATTATTCTCTCTGAGAGAAGTATATAATGCCATTACCTCCAAAGGTATTATTGATAGTGAGGATTACCATTACAATCTGTATAATTATTGCAGCACCAATAACTAAGTCCCCTTCATCAAATATTTATGTAACTTTGCTGGCTCCTTCAGCAATGCTGATTTTAAAGGTGTTTGGTGGACTGTGTCATAGGATCTTTATTACCCAGCTGAATATTTAATTCATATGTGGGTTTCCTAGGCACTTAAGAGTAAAGAAACCTAGGGCACTCAATAAGATTTTACTCCCAGGTTGAGGGAGATGAACCTGGGGATGAACCAGAGGGTATTCACCTGGATGAGAATACTTCCTGCTACTTTGATCACATTTACATTTCCTACTTTCTATAATCAGGTAGGATAGCTTCTCCCCTGATTTGCATCCAGATTCATATAAGAATAGAAAGATAGGATATTCTAATTCAATGAAAGGGAAAAAGATGCGAAAATACATACTTGTATGGATGGTCCAGATAGATATATCTATGATTTCACAAAGAACACACAAAAATATACTTAGTAGTTTGGAGCTCAATCTCTTAGCCAGTTTGGACCTTGGAAACTGAACCCTGACTTGTGCTATAACATCATAAAGAGCTTCTTGATCTATCCTAGATTTGATGCTCTGGGGATTCTGGATAGATTAACAGGGAAGATGAAGACTTGTCAGAAGGGTGTATACATGGGATGAGGAGGAGTATGATGCCATGGGTGTTGGAGTTGGGGGTATAATAGAAATGAGAGAAGAGGAATCAAACTAGTAAAGAGTTTCCATTTTCTGCAGGTTCTGTAGAGGAACTGTATTATCGTCCTAAAGCATAAAGTGAGGTTCTGATGCAAATCTCTCTTTAAGAGAGTAATGCTTAAAGACCTACGAGTATTTACTTAAGAAAGGGCAATAGGGTTATGTGCATTCTTAGCGTTAAATTAAAACAGTGTCTGGTGTGGTATTAAAAGCCCCCACCACAATGGTACCATTGAAGTCGACGGGTCATTAGCCTTCATTAGCAAATCAGGGCCTGGCTAACCCTGCTTTCTGTCTGATTATAAAGACTGTGATACAGTCCATGCCACTTAATCTGGACCCAGGTAATAAGCACATCTTAATTAAGACGCCCCGCTGGGAACCAATTTAATGCAATATATATAATAGGATTTCAATTCTGCTTTAGCATCTTTGTGCTAGATAATAGGGGTGGCTGGAGAAGCTTTATGTCACTAATTTCAGAAACTGAATACAATCTCAGTATCTCAGCATGAGTATTTTGAAAGCTCAGAGGAGAAAAAATGAAATAACATCAACTATTTTAGAATAGTGTAAAGGGAACAGCTTTTAAACTCCTTTTCATCAGTGTCTCATTTTTAGAAGCTATGTTTAAATGCACTGATGATAACATCAATTGATTTCTTTTTTCTTTGTGTAGGGGTTTTGGAAGTTGTTCAATATTTCCTGAATTAAAAAAAAAAGTGTTTTCCCCAAAATTCCTTGTTTGATAATTTTAAGGAGAAAGAAGTTTTTTTGTTTTTGTTTTTTTTTTAAATTTTTTTTAACGTTTATTTATTTTTGAGACAGAGAGAGACAGAGCATGAACGGGGGAGGGGCAGAGAGAGAGGGAGACACAGAACTGGAAGCAGGCTCCAGGCTCTGAGCCATCAGCCCAGAGCCCGACGCGGGGCTCGAACTCACGGTCGGTGAGATCGTGACCTGAGCTGAAGTCGGACGCTCAACCGACTGAGCCACCCAGGCGCCCCTAGGAGAAAGAAGTTTTAACTGAGTATCCCAAATGTGAAGAACAACAAAGTAGATGGTGAAGAAGACTTTAATAAAATTAGAGTACTGGTTATTTATTTTTAATGATTTATGCTTTGATTTTATGACAATTAAATAGCTCTGTTTGACCCAAACTCAGACAACCATCTACTTATCCATCCATCCACTCATCCATCTATCCACTCATCCATCCATCCATCCATCCATCCATCCATCCATCCATCCATCCATTCATCCATCCATGCATCTATCCATCCATTTGTCCTATTTATCTACCCATTCATTCATCCATTAATTTGTTTATTCAATCATTCATTTATTTCAAAACATTTATTGAGTATCTACAAAATCCTAAACCCTTTAATAAATGCTGAATATTAACATGGAATAAGTTAACATCTCAGAATGCTACCATCTCTACAGGCTGAAAGCACTGTAAGAGCAAAGTAGACCAGCAATAGCTACAGATGGGAAGAACATTAGGATGAGATGTAAGGTACAAAAGGAGCTGACACACAAGCCGAGGTGTTGACTTGGATGATTATAAGTGGTTGGGAGGTAGCTTGAATCAGTCAGAAGAGACTACAAAGTTATTGCAATTTAGAATTTTATGTAAAATCTTTCTGCAGTTCTCTCCCCGCAAGGCAGTTTTAGTCCACGGCAATGTTATCTGTTTTCCAAGGTATAAAATTATGTATCCAAAATAAAATATTTCCAATATCCTATCTATCTATCTATCTATCTATCTATCTATCTATCTATCTCCCTCCCTCCCTCCCTCCCTCCCTATTTGTCTATCATCTCTTTCTCCCACATCTTAAGCGTTCTGCCCTTTTTGCCCTTACTGCCTCCCCTGTTTATAGCCTAAGCATTTTATCAGATTATCTTTTTTGGAGGGAAGAGTACATAAAGAGTGATGGCAGGGATCTTTTACATAACTCACTAAACTGTGATCCCCACATGAGTGAAGGCCTGGTGTACAAACTGAGAAAGCTAACTCCCCAGGGGTTTACATATTGATGAGCTTTAAGGAATAAAAGATAGGGGCCTTGAATGTGTAACCTCTATTCATTTCATTTTGTTTGGCAGAGAGTGTAAGAAAGCTCATTGCAGTGAACTGTGACAAATGGAAACCTTGATTTCAATTGCATCACATTCTTGGGACTCATGGTAGGTAAGTTAAATGGCTATGCTTAATTTAATTAACTATTTCACAATCAGTTGCATATATCCTATTGTCTACAACACTTAAAAGAATATCGATCAATAGTTATATATTTTAAACAATTATATCCTTTAAAAAGAGCCAGTGCATTTGGATTCCTTACCTCAAACTCTGATATTCCATAGGTTTCCTTAGGCCAGTTAGCAAACAGCTATTTAATAAACATAAATCATTTGTGTTCTTACTTCTACTAGTGCAAATTATATGTTATAAACCAAACGATCGCTGAGAAGTCTTATTTTGCAAACAAATGTGGAAGAAAGGTATCAGTTTGCCAGAATAAAATTTCTTTCAAACTCATTTCTTATTTAAAGTATTTTAAAACTTTGTAAATCAGTGAATACACATTTTATTTGTTCATCCCAATGATCTATCTCTGAGGGCCAATTCACTACTTTCTTTTTCTACATTAATAACTTCATATTCAGAAAAGTTGGCACTGAGCACATTGCTGAAACTGTTCAAATGTGAACGTGAGATATTTTAAACTTGGGCTTTGTTCCCCTAGTTCATGGGATGTCAAGTGTCTCAAGTAACAAAGAAAATCTTGTACATGTGGACATACCTTTGTGAAATTTTAACAAATGATACTTTAATGTCTCCATCTATAGACTTTCTCTAAAACCTGTCCAAATGACAGATAACAAAATTAAGACAGAGCCAATGTTAATATCACTAAAGCACTTTTAAATATTCAGTACATCATGCAGAGTGCTATGCTGTATGTTAATTGTTACAGCTATCCTGTGGAAGAGCTATTGTTATTATCTCCATTTCTCCATTGAACTCACTAAAGGTTGGAGAGGTTAAGTAACTTGCTCAGGGTGATTTAGTCCAGCCCTGGTCAGGGAGACTCTAATGAAAGTACAACTCTCACTCTTGCTTCTGTCCATAAAGCACTGGTTTTATTGCCTCATATATGCCATCTTAGAATTCTAAATCTCATCCTAAATCTGAAAGTTGTGTGTCTTTGCTTCCTGATAGTGGCTGGGAGATTGCTGTTCTATCACTCTCTACACAGAAACACGAAGGCCTGTCCTGGAAACCTGAACTCAGCAAACTTCTGTTCATATTACAGCCTTCACTCTTTAGTTTGTTGAACTGTTTCCAAGTTGCACATCTGTCTAAGCTGGTAGCTTGGGACAATGTTGGGACAACAGCAATAACAGTAAGACACCTTTCTAATTACCTTGAGGATAAAATCGATTAATCAGAAAGAATGAGGAGTCTCTAGAAGCATGTGGAATTTCCATAAACTAAAAATCAATCTTACTCTCTTTCTCTCCCCTAACCTCCCTAAATCTCTGACCTATGCTTCTTTATACTTTCTATAATCCTGGCTTCCAATGCTGTTCCATGCCTGATTTTCCTCCTTCAACTGACCACCATCATCAGAGTGATTCAGGAAAATTTTTCTTTTAGTTCAAATTATTAAGAGAATGTACATATATTTCTGGATTCTCTACTCTATTGGCCTATGTATTCAACCCTCCACCGTTCCCATAGTCTTGATTAATATAGCTATATAATAATCCTTGAAATTGAACAGACTGATTTGTCTTTTATTCTTCCTTTTCAAAACTGCATTCACTATTGTAGATCCTGTGCCTTTATGTATATCAATTTTAGAACAATCTTGTGTATGTCCACAAAAAATTGATGGAATTTTGAAAGGTACTGTGTTAAACCTGTGTTTTAATTGACATCTTTACTAAGTATGTCTTTCAACTGATGAGCACAGCATGTCCTTTCACTTATTTATATCTTCTTTGATTTCTTTCATTAATACTGTGAAGTTTTCAGTAAAAAACCATGGTGAAATACATTAATGTATTAACATGTTTCCCAAGGACCAAACCTCACTTTGTCAGAAAAGAAATAATGAAAGAAATGTTTTAGGGGCACCTGGGTGGTTCAGCCAGTTAAACGTCTGACTATTGACTTTGGATCAGGTCATGATCTCACAGTTCACGAGATCAAGCCCCTCGTGGGACTCTGTGCTGACAGCATAGAGCCTACTTGGGATTCTCTCTTCTCTCTCTGCCTCTCCCCAACTTGGATGCTCTCTCTCTCTCTTTCAAAATAAATACATAAACTTAAAAAATATTTTACTTTAGCTTTGCCTATATATTAATCTTTTAGTTCCATCAGCTATGATTAAGGTGGATAGAGTTATAAAAGGATCAGGTGGTATTTAGGTTATCCTTGAATCACACCTACCATACGTGTTCTGTGTTGCTGACCAGTTCAAAGCAGAATGAGTGGGGTCAGCCCTCTACCTCACCCCCTAAATTGTTTACAAACTGTCTCTCAGTTCATTAGATTCCAATAAATTCAGGAGGAGGAGAAGAGCTAGATCTCAGAATTTCAGACATGTATTAATTGTCCAGAATAGCAAATGAGATCATTGTCTCAGATGATACTTTGTATGTTTTGGAGAGCTTAGTTTTCTCTTCTGAAGATCACAGACTATGACAATAATTCGGGGGAGCCATGAAGTTGTATAGATTTTCTAGGAACTTGTGCTCATTGAGTCAACTGTGCCATTTCAAGATATTCTACAAAAAATAGCTTTAAGAACCATTCTTAAAGATGGAGAAAGATGGAAGTATTCACACCAAGTATTAGTCAGCTTATCAGTGAAAGCAAGTTTATAGCAAGGCATAAACAATGGATAATGTAGCTGGTGCTACACTATTTTAGACCTTAAACAGCTAGGTGATTTGCTTCTTTGTGTATTACTCAGTAATGCTTGGTTAAACAGACAAAATAAGTGCTAAAGTCTCTGGCTTTCTGGAGACAGTAGAATCCCTTCCATTCTCCAGTGTCCACTGCTAACCATCTCTGATAAATGCCCATTTCTTCTACCAAAGTAAAGTTTCATTCAACTTTGAATACTCTCCTGTTGGTGGTGATGTGTGGGCTTGCTCAAGAGGCTCATTCCTGAGATGAGGGAGTTGGAAACAGTCAAGGGAAAGCAATGATAGAATGAATACAGTTAACAGACACATATCAGCACTGTTGACTCAAGGTAATTGAACAGAGACCTTAAGCTCCCAGGTTGAGGTAGGGGGAAAAAAAGGACACATTTACTGTGCACCAGAGAGAAAGGCCAGGGCAGGAGCCTCCTGAAAGTCAAGTGAAGATACACTGGACCCACTATACCTAATTAGCACCCTGTGTCTGATTCTTGGACATAGCTTGCTTGGACATACAACCTGTTGGTGTGCTCATATGGAAAACTCCATAGCCAGTGGAGAAAAATCTAAGAATTTGGTTTGGGAAAATTGAGATTCCTCAGTATATTGGAGAGGTATATTTGAGAGAGTTTTACCACTTGTGGACGTAGCTAGCCGAGAAACAAATACTTTTTTACTTCAATATTTAACTAAATAAAGGTAGATAAGGCTATTGCCAACCTTAAAATTATGTACAACTATATTGATCAATTCTTTTTTATTACAGATGATAAAACTGATCAACAAATTGGGTGGCTTATTTAAAATTTCAAGATTAGTTTAGATAGTTCAAAACTGTGACTGAGTTTTGCAGATTTTCTTCCTAATGCTTTTCCCTTTATGCACATCATCTAAAAATTAAAAACAAAATGCCAACAAAGAAAAAATTTCCTGTTTGGAAAAAAAAATACAATAGGGAGTTCAGGGACAATAATCTAAACATGTCCACTTGATGGTTTATTGAAAAATTTAATCTTTCAAAACTCAAAACAGTTTATGTAATTTTTTATTGCATTTCCCATTGTGTCCATGTTTGGTTGTCTCAAAATTGAACACAGAAAAAAGAATTCTCATTTTTGTTCCTCTTTTTTTTTTAATTCCCTTTTTAACAGTAAGACACCGATATTTTCATGATTTTTTAAAAACACTTGGAATGGGCTATATCATTTTTTTTTTGCAGGCAACTTGAGACTTGAAATTTATCACATCACTAGTTCAGGAAAAAAGGAAAATGAGACCCCGCGATGGCTGAGCCAATCATCAAAACTTTAGCCACAATAGACAGGTAGAGTGGGGGGAGAGACAGAGCCTTTAGTTTGAAGGAAAGAGCTTATGGTTATTATAAGGGATACTATCCAAAGTCGGCTTAAATAAAGAGTGCTTTTTTTTTTGGTTTTATCTTAGAATCATTTCATATTGCTTTTTGATTCCAGGAGATACTAGAATATTCATGTATTGAAAAGTAATTCAAAGTTTCCACTAATAAGAAACTTATGGATCATACAGACTCGAATGAAAAGGAAAGGAAGACTGTCCTAAGACACACAGAAGTGTTTCTTCTCTGTCCCCAAACTATCTATCTGAATCTTCTACAAGCCACATCTCAGTTTCTACTATTTCTATAGATATCCTCAGTTCTCTCAAATGATGTTTTATCCAGATGCTGACAGATACTCTCTTGAAATGTATTCCAGAACTTTCCCCTTGCATCTCCTTATTGATCATTTCCTTCATGTTGAAATTGTTCCAGCTCTTAAATTCTAAAACTCTGAAATTCTTTTGTATATTCTCTTTGTCCTAGAAAGCTTTCCTGACTGTACTTGCTGCTTCTTTTGGAAAGCTTGTCATGAAGAGCTGTCACCTCTTCCTCTAATCTTTGTTTTCTTTGCATACACAAGTATCAACTAATCTTTAATTTTTATAGATTTCACTTCCAAAACACTTGCCATGTGCATATTATATGTGGGCACTTTGAACTCTCCTATGCCAGATTTTGGCTGTTGCTCATCAGGTGAGTAACTGACATTTCATTTTCCAACACAATGTTTCTACCTGCTGTCATCGTCCATTATCAGTAGCATGCCAGTTTGTGAAACTACTTGAATATTATTGAATCTGCCTGATATATGAAAACAGTGGACAACAGAAAAAAGTGCCTGTAGCACTGATACATGGAGTATCATAAAAGTGTGACGAAATTAAAAACAAATGGAAAATGTTCAAATGCCTATCAAAAACAATACATGCCTAGGGTTAGCTGGACCCTCAGTGACCTTAAGCCAGTTATCAATCTTTGATTTTGAAACAAAGAAACAAAATTAAGGAAATTATAAGAAATGCTAGTATTACATTATTGAAAATTGTATCTAAAATGAAAGGTAAAATCAGTGATATAATATCACGTTTTACTTCTTTGGAGATAGAATTGGCACAATAATTTGTAATTCTAATATTTATAATTTGTATTTTTGAATTTTGGTTAACTTTTAATAAAAGTATTATTTGCAAGGTGGCCAACTTATTGTATGACTTTGTTGAGTTGATGAACATTATGATAGCTTCTCCTTGCCAGGATTTCTCCTTCTTCTCCTCCCCCACTTCCCTTCCCTCCTTCCTCTCCTCCTCCTCCTCCTCCTCCTCCTCCTCCTCCTCCTCCTCATCTTCTCCTTCTCCTTCTTCTTCTCCTTCTCCTTCCCCTCTATCTCTCACTCTTTTGGTGAAAATTAAAGCTCTGAGGATAAGGTATCTTCTTTTTTATCACAGAAATAAACATGGTAGAATCTAAATTCACATTTAGGTGTCCATCAACTGATGACTGGATAAAGAAATTGTGGTTTATATACCAATGGAGTACTATGAGGCAATGAGAAAGAATGAAATATGGCCCTTTGTAGCAACGTGGATGGGACTGGAGAGTGTGATGTTAAGTGAAATAAGCCATACAGAGAAAGACAGATACCATATGTTTTCACTCTTATGTGGATCCTGAGAAACCTAAAAGAAACCCATGGGGGAGGGGAAGGAAAAAAAAAAGAGGTTAGAGTGGGAGAGAGCCAAAGCATAAGAGACTCTTAAAAACTGAGAACAAACTGAGGGTTGATGGGGGGTGGGAGAGAGGGGAGGGTGGGTGATGGGTATTGAAGAGGGCATTTTTTGGGATGAGCACTGGGTGTTGTATGGAAACCAATTTGACAATAAATTTCATAAAAAAATAATAAAGACTATTAAAACTCAAAAAAATAAATTAACATTTAGGATCTAAGGGTTTCATTATCATTTTTCCTTCTTTTTTTCTTTATTCTATCTTGTATGAATGTGATTAATAAAACCTACTAAATAAATGAACACCTTTTCATAAGATGCTAACCAAAAAATATTAATCTGGCATTAAAAACAGCTAAAAGACAATTAAATGATCTACAGTGATCTCTGATTCTCAACACTTAGGGAGAATTTGCTTTCCCCATTTCCCCACAGTATTTTCCTCACACTGAAACCTTTCCCTTCCTTTAACCCCAATATCTAAAATGTCATTAAACCAAACCACACAGAGTTCTTGTGTCTTTTCCTTCACTTTTGACTCAACATTTTATTATGAGGACTACTTGAGTTGCTATATGTATTTCAACCTTTCTGCCCCCATGCATGCATCAATATCTGAATTATATACAATCAAAAAGATCAAGGTAGTTGACATGTGATATATGATGAAAAGATCATTCTTTAGACATGAGGGAGGAGATATTTCAGAAATTTTTAACTTATCTTAAAAATTCTTCCACAAAAATTTGCATTCTGACTGAGGATCCATGAAAAAGGACAACGTGAATACCTGCCTCATTTTTCCATAGGAAGAGAAATGATAGCTTTGGTATATATTAGTAAAACAATTTGCGACAATATTTGTTTGTCCTAAAGTCATTATTTCATCCTGGGCAGTTCTCTAATCTGTTCATCTCTAACCCCTAGAAGTTGTGGGCTGAATGAAGCAGGTAAGAAACATAGTAATTTCCAAGCATCTCTCTAGAGGGAAGCAAATGAAGACAGCAGTGTTTTATCTCCTCAAAGAGACTGAGTTGAATCTTAGCAAGATGTGGCATGTTTAACAGGTACTCAGTCTCATTAAACATTATACCCTTCTTAAAACTGTGGATAATAATACTAATCTCGTACTGTGAGTTAGGAAAATAAAAGGTCACAGAAACACAGCACCTGGCAGAGTGGATTCTCGATAACTCTTCTCCTTTATCTGTATCTTTAATTCCTAATGAAGCTTGTGGTTTCTACTCTCAAAACTTCTTAAGAAAGTGTCTTTGAGTGAGGAAACAAAGTAATATATATTTTACATAGCTAATGTGTCAGCCAGTAAATAGAATGCCTGACAATATGCCGACTAAAGCCTAATAAACTTGAGAAAATTTTTGTATGTGAAGTTTTTGATGGCAGTGAGAATACCAAGAGAATTAACATGAATGGGATCCAGGAACAGAAGTAACTAACATAGGATACTAGGAGTGGATGGGGAGCTTTCTCAACAATGGAGGTCATATTAAGAAATGAACTTCATTCACCAGTAAGATCTTGGTGTGAAGATACAAATGTGCTCCTGCAGTATTTTTGTTGCTGATATTTGTTTTGTTGTTTCTCCTGAGCATCCAATGTGGTAAACAAACATACATTTAGGTGCAGCTCTTTAACCTACTGATTGGGAGAGAGGTCTTAGATAAAATGTTCCTTATCAGTTATAGTTCAATAATTTGGAAGGTTGCTAAGTTACTATGCTGTGGCATTTATTACTGTGTATTTGGAAATAAAATGGCTTGATAGCTCTCATTTTTCATTCTGGTGAAGTAACCCCATAATTTGCCATAACTAAGGTCAGACATAAACAAAACACCCTCATCATTATTCTTCTTCCTTCCTTCCGACCATCCTGCACCAATGGTCAAGCCTCTCTCTCAACCAGACACCTGAGTTAGAAATGTAAACTCCTAATCCTTCTTCCGCTTCATGGACCCACATCCAATCTGGCATTCCTTCATCTCACCTGATCTCCCATTGCCACTGCCTCAGTTTGTAAGTTTTGTCTTAGATGTTTTCAATGGCATTTTTCTTGGGATGGCCATTTTCAGGTTCTGTTCCACTGATACCTCAATCACTCTGAAGAGCTATCTTTCTGAAACCTTAATCACCCCAGAACTCTTGCTTGATTCTTTTCTATGGTAGTGAATGACAATTCATAATGTAAGAGCTTTAGCTATGTCACATGACTGCCTTTCCAGAATCTTAGAGGGCCACCTACTCCTTTTGCAGCCTATTCCCAGCCATGCAGAATTGTCTTTTTCTAGCCATGATTTCTCAGGATTCTCCGTCTGTGCCCATGCTGTATCCTTCACCTGGAATTCCCCATGTGTAAGTCTGCTTAGAAAACATATCTATTTTTAAGCTAATTATTTTTTTTAGTAATCTCTACCTCCAATGTGGGGCTCAAACCCCCAAGATCAAGAGTTGCATGCTCTTCTGACTAAGCCAGCCAGGTGTCCCAACATATACATTTTTTAGTGTATGTCTGATACCTTACTCTTTTGTGAATCCTTCAACGTCATCACTTGCCACCACCACTAATAACCTCCTACATCCCTACCCCCTGCCACCCCACTAAATAAAGAGACAATCCCACCCTCCTTCAGGCCACACAGCATAGTGATGAGATGCCCTGATGCTAGTTAGACAGGCATGCATCCTGACTGAGTGATGTCCTCTCCATATTACTTCAGGCAGGCAAGTCAATCTCTCCAACCACAGTTCATCCTCAGAACAAGAATGATCAAAGTATGCCCACTACATACGCTGTTGTGGGCATCCAGTGACATAAGTGTTGTAAATATTTTATTCAAGGTGTGGCAAACATGATGTGCTTAGTAAATGACTGCTCTTTTTTTTTTACGACTACCAAACAACACAGATCCCTGTGATAAATACTGATGGGCACCATAAGATAATGACTTGTTAACATGCTATTTCTTTTATAAGACTTCAAGTTCCTTGAGGGAAGGAACCACATTTTCTTCATTCCTGTACCCCTGGTTTCAGCAGTGGTTGAGAATACAATGCTTTTTGAATGCATGATTTTTTTTTTCTAAAATAAGACCCCCTTTTCTTTTTCTTATGATATTCTCATTTATTGATATTCACATCCCTTGTGGGAAGTATTTTAAGAAAACACAACTGTGTTGTACTTCAAAAAGACATTTCTTGGATGCTGCATATAAGTGAGAATACCTCAGGAAACAGTTTCTACACAGCAGGTTGTTAGATTAAATGGGGACGCCCTTGGATTGAAAGCCCAGGCAGAAGCCAGTTTATTGCCTGCTGATCTGTGTAAGGTATACTAGCCTAACCATTATCCACAGGTGTCTCCAAGTACAATAAAACCCAATTACCTTGACAAAATCTACTAGTAAAAGGGGAATGACTAGTAACTAACTTTTTTTTTTTTTTTAAATCAAATGCTTTGGAAAAGACCCCTTGCTATCCAGAAGTGAATCAATATTACCCAACAGGGTTTTATAGAAAATAACACTGAAATGAAGACCACTGGATAATCTAATTCACATTAGATATACTACTTTTTTTTTTCTTTATGGGAGTTACTAAAATTAAATTATTGCACATAAGAACCAAAGACATGTTCATATACATTGACTCAGTAAGTTTAGTATGGAAACTATTAGTGTAATCAAACAGATCAGTTATATCTATAGCTTTCTGATAGTTCTCTCCTTCAAAGAACTTTCAGCCTTAGAAATAGCATGTTCACAAGGCATTATGTTATAGTAATAGCAACCATTTATGTGTGCACACACATATTTGTTGTGTGTGTATATATGTGTATATATAACTATATGTATTTATGTTTTATGTTACTTTTCTTATATATACTATATAATTTATGTAACATTAATAATCATATGCACACACATATATATAGTACTACTTATAGGTATATAATTTATATGCATTATTATGTGCATACACACACATGAACACACTGGTAGTTGGGTCCATTGAGAGAATAAATATATTCTCCAAAGTTGTAAAATGTTTCAATAAATCAAGTAACCAGGTGTTTTTTCTCTTTCAGTGTTCTGGTTTTAGGGTCTGGCATTGTAATTATTTTTTGAATGCAACTTTTCAGATTAAAAACTATCCCTGTTTAACAAGCAAAGTTCCAATACAGTACACATTTCATTATCATTGTCAAACATCAAATTACATTAAATCCTAGCTCATCTTCCATGACCTTGCATACACATTGTTAGTGATCACTAAGTACACAGATATAGAAGATTCCTTTGAGAATATAGATAACACATATTAATAAATAGTAGGAGCAAGCCAGTGCCTTTTCAGATTGGCCAACTAAAGGCTTACAGGTGACTGTGCTCTAGCAGAGGCACAGGAGGTGAATCCCCAGTGGTAACAAGTGAACATTTCCCAAAGAGCATTGTGTTTTACAATCAGTCTTATAGTAACTGGAACATTAATATTATTTAAGGGGTGACCTGACAGGTGGACATGTGCCAATCAAAGGTTTTGAAATGCTTTAAAATTCTTCAATCTTTTATTTATTTATTTTTATATATTTTTAATTGTCTGTTTATTTTTGAAAGAGACAGAGAGAGAGCACGAACAGGGGAGGGGCAGAGACAGAGAGAGGGAGATAGAGGATCTGAAGCAGGCTCTGTGCTGAGACCTGAGAGCCTAGAGCCCAACTGTGGGCTCAAACTCACGAACCATGAAATCATGACCTGAGCTGAAATCCGATGTTTAACCAGCTAAGCCAAGGAGCACCTCTAAAATTCTTCAATCTTTTAAAAGGGAAACTTCAGTAATCACTAAATCATGGAGGTTTCTAATTTTATTTACCAATGTCCTACAGGTAAGAACAATTATGTCCATTTTTACAGACTATGAAAATAAAAGCTCATAAATGACTGAGCCAAAAATAACACTTCTTTGTCTTAGCTCCAAAACTAACACGTGGGTATAAGGGTACTACAGGAAACTCACATTTATTGAACACTTATTACTTAGGAGGTATCATCACACTTTTCTTATCTTTTTTTTTTTTTTTTAATGTTGGTAGGTATTATCACACCATCTTACAGCTGAAATCCCTGAGTGCTGATATGGGGAAGGTAAAGAGCCCAGGGTCACATGGTAATAGAATGGCATAGCCCCTATCAGTAGTGGTAGTCTTCTTTATTTATTGAAACACTTTGTTTACGTGACATATCTGAACTTTAAAGTCTAAAATAAGAACTTGACTCCAATTTTTGATGTGAATTAACAACTCTGATCATCCTAATGATTTTAGTCTACATAACATTCCCTCAAAATTTGAACTTCCTTTTTCCAGTCTTTATAAGATGACTGATGTCAAATGTACCCAAATGTCAGACTTCTATTGATTCATCAGCAATGATAAAACCTATTATTCATAGAAATTTTCTTATGTGTCAGCCACTATACATAGGATATATATTCCTTTATTTAATCCCTGGAGGAACTCAGTGAGGCAGTATGGTAGACAGAATCTAAAGATACTTTCTTCTTCACTCTAAAAAACAGTCTTAGACATTAATCTTGATACTGTCATGGAGGGGCTTTGTAAATAGAATTAAAGTTACTAATTGTATATGAAATTAAGGTCACTAGTCAGTTGACTTCAAGAAAGGGAGATTATCTTGGATTATCTGGGTGGGCCTAATGTAATCACATAAATCCTTAGAACCAGAAGAGGAATGCAGAAAAGATGAGACCAAGGGGAGATAAGAGAGATTCAAGGCATCAGAAAGGATTGACCACCTGTCACTAGCTTTGAAAATGAAGGAGGCCAGAAACTCCCTTTGCTAAATTTTTGAAGACTTCTGATATAAATCATATGATTAAAAATGTGTTAGCAGCTTCCAAATATAACATAGTGCAAGGTTTCCAAATATGAAGGCTTTCAGTGATTATTATAAATTAAGAGCCTTTGCAACAATAGCAATGTAAGATTCTTTTGAACAGGAATTCCATTTGCACAAAAATATTTTGACATAAAAACAATAAAAAGGAAACTCTTACAGGGTCACATGTGCTCCCTAAACCAGAGATTCAAACAGTTAATATTTCCTTTCCTTCCTGTTAACAGTGCTGTTAATAAAATTTTTCTCCACAGGTTAGTAAACACAAAGTTTCATTTTGAGAGATACAGAGGGAGAGATATTGGTGCAAATTGGAAATGGAATGAAAAGGATATTTATGCTGGTTTTAAATATTTCAGCATTCCTCATGTGTCATTTTTAACCAACTGATGAAAGGTATAGATGTCAGAATTTTTCATTTCACAAAAAACCGTGCAGTGTTTGCAATACTAGAAATCCTAAATATTGTGCTTCATTCCATTTCCAATTTATGTTCGTGTCTTCCCCATGGCACCTCATAAGGTACCAATTGATATGCAGCCTTTTTTGTTAATAATAATTTCAATGCTAACTAGGATGTAGCAAGGATTCACCATCTGATGAAAACATACCATATAGTCTGTGTTTCCTTCATGTCAAACTGATGAATAAGACACGAGGACCTATTTGCAATTTTGGGTGAAAGATGACAGATAATAAATAAAAAAAGAAAACATTTGATAACTAAACAAACATTGACTCAAAGGGAAATTAAATCTTTGTTTTAGGCTAAAAGAGCCCAGATTCCCTCTTTACCATTTGCCAATGCCTTCCCCCCACCCCCCGCCATGTCATTTAACCTAACGGAACCACTAAAAGTTCCCTAAAATAACATATGCAGAGGTAGTCTTTTTAATATATTTTTATAATTTGTATATTTAATGCATTTTAATATATTCTATGTTTTCAAAAATAATTCTGGCTCAGGCTATTATGTCAGCTATGAATAACCCTTATTGATTAAATCATTTATTCCCAATTATTCATTTCCTTCCTATATAAGACTTATATATTTTCTCTCTCTGTTCCCTTTTTAAAAACTTCCAGCAGAGATGATGAATTTACTTTACCATGCTATTGAGAGTAGATTGTCCCTATGAGTTCCTGTGGATAGTGGAATGTAGGGGGAAGTGACACTCTGCCATTTCTGGGCTCTCATTTCAGCCCATGAGGTACCGTGTAAGCTGCTCCGTCTTTTACCCTTTTGTTCATGTTAAGAGAAGTTCTCCCCTTCAAGGGCCCTTCAGCATGAGTCCCAGGGTGAGGACCTGGGTGAAGTGTAAACACAAGGGCCAGCCCTAGAGCTTGAAGCCAAGCCACCCATCCAGGAGCAGTCAGGATTAGAGCACCCACAGCAAACCTGAAGAGGTATAGATGAGTCCAGTTGAGATCATCAGAGTTGACCCAGTCCAACCAAGTACTCATGAAGTAATAGACGCTTGTTGTGTGCCACTTAGACCTTGTGGTTCCATATTATGCAGCAGTGTTGCAGAAATAGCCAACAGATACCCACCCCATTTTTATACTTGAATAAATTATCTTTTAATTTGCAAAGGTGCACACTTAATTTCCTCTGCTTTGGGAGGCACTCCTTCTCCATGTCAAGCATCATTTTTCTGAGTTTGTCATGTCTACTATAATATCCATTACATTTTAGTGAAATATCTTCTCTGTGAATTTGTTTCTCTCAGATGATAAGTTACTGAAAGGCAAGGATTTTATCTTACAAAGTTGGGGGGTCACTACCTGTCAGAGTGCCTCACATGTAGCTAGTGTTAAATACACTTTTCTGAATGATGGAATGCCTTGCTAGATGAATGTATTTTCTGTTCATTTGGTATGATTTTTCCATCTGGGTATTCAATGTGCTCTATGCTTCTCTGGCAAGATTCCTCCTTAGAAGGAAGGTGAGAATATCTAACCTACTCAAAAATAGGTAGTAATGTCAGCGTCTTATCAACAACAGAAGCGTGATTTAGAGTATCCTCTTAGTTAATTCCAGAAGAAATCTCTTCTCCTCCCCCCACCCCCAAACACAATGAAGTGAACTGAAAAGCATTCGTTTTTAATGACTTGCAATGTACTGGTGTTTCAAAAAGTACATATTCAGAGAAATCACTTAATACTTGTAACATTATGATTTTGAATCTCAGTGTAGGGTTGGAAAACTGATGACCATGCTGCTGTGTGCTGTACATCCTAGCAATATAACAAAACCAATTAAAGAGGTTGAATCATCTAAATTTTGACTAACAGCATTGTAAAGGAAAACTAGGAGAGTTGTGGCTTTCACTGAATGTAGCATCTGACCAAAGATTTCAGGCTGAATTTCAGCCAGGGCACATCTGATTCAAAGTAGAGATTGTAAATAGTTGAAGGAGTCTTTTGGAAAACCAAAAAGTTAATTGATTTCTAGGGTTTTGTTTTTCAATAATTTTTAGTCTTTACTAAATTATGATCAGAGGATAATATTTGTAATATTTATGGAATTATTGATTGTTTTGTATTATAAAATATGTTAAATTTTCATGAATGGCCCATGTATGCTTGAGAAATCATATTCTTTATTGTTAGGGTATAAAGACGTTTATCCATACTGATTGTGCTAATACAGTTCATCTCTGTTTTTCCTTCATTTTTTTGGTTTGATAGGTCTTCCACTGAGAAAAGCTTATTTAAGACTCATTATTAGTGTTTTATAACTATGAATCCTTACATAACTCTTATAATTTGTGGTATATAAAGGTGGTTTCTCTGTTATGTGGCACATATAATTTTTTTAAATATAATTTATTGTAAACTTAACTAACATTTAGTGTATATACAGTGTGCTCTTGGCTCGGGGAGTAGATTCCTATGATTCATCGCTTATATACAATACCCAGTGCTCATCCCAACAAGTCCCCTCCTCAATGCCCATCGCCATTTCCCCCTACCCCCGCCTCCCCCATCAACCATGAGTTTGTTCTCTGTATTTAAGAGTCTCTTATGGTTTGCCTCCCTCTCTGTTTGAAACAATTTTTCCACTTCCCTTCCCCCATGGTCTTCTGTTAAGTTTCTCAAATTCCACATATGAGTGAAAACATATGACACCTGTCTTTCTCTGACTGACTTATTTCACCTAGAATAATACCCTCCAGTTCCTCCATGTTGTTGCAAATGGCAGGATTTTATTCTTTCTCATTGCCAAATAGTATTCCATTGTATATATAAAGCGTATCTTCTTTATTCATTCATCAGTTGATGGACATTTGGGCTCTTTCCATAATTTGGTTATTATTGATAGTAATGCTATAATCATTGGGGTACAGACACATACATATTTGTAATTAATCATTGTGAATTGTGATATTTAGCATCAAAATATGTTCTTTGTCATGTATATTATGTTTAGGTTTGTATTCTTCCTTAACTAGTATCAGTGTTTCTGCAGCTGCATTCTTACTGTCTTGCTGTTTTATTGTTCTGCCTGGTATTTCTTAATCCTTTCTTCTTAGGGTTTTTCTATCCTAGTATTCAGTTTAAGTATGCCTTTTGTAAAAAGCATATATTTGGGTCTCTGTGAGTCTGACTGAGATTTGTTTTTGAATAGGTGAGTTAAGCCCATTCACATTTATTGATAAGGCTGATAGTTTAGTCTCACCTCTGCCATATTATTATATCCTAAAATTAGTACTTGTATCTATAACTTATACCTCTTTCTCTACATGATATTTTTCTTGGCTCTTTATGTTTTAATTTATTACAATATTTAGGAAGTTTTATAGTTTTGTTTTAGTGGATACCTATTTACTTATACTTTTTAAAATGCCCTTTATCTCAAGTTTTTACACTTAGGTAATTTTTTATTTGGTTTTTCATTTTTTAATGATATCCTTTAATTCACATTCATTTTTTTTAAAGTTTAGTTATTGTGAGAGACAGAAAGAGAGAGAGAGAGAGAGAGAGAGAGAGAGAGAGAGAGAGAGAGAGAGAGAGAGAGAGAGAGAGAATGGGCATGGGTGGGAGAGGGGCAGAGAGAGCCAGAGGGAGAGAGAGGGAGAGAGAGAATCCTAAGCAGGCTTCAGTGAGGCTCGATCCCATTATCCATGAGATCATGACCTGAGCAGAAACCAAGAGTTAGATGCTTAACTGACTGAGCCACCTAGTCGCCCCCACACTCATTTCTTATAAAAGAATCACTTTATTTCACTTTCTACTCCTCTTCTCTTTCCATGTTTTAAGCGGCATTATTTCTACTTGTCAGAACGCACAAGATAATTTATATATCATATAGCATATTATTCTTCCACCCTCAGCTGACGTTAGTCTTACAATATCTAACTAATTATATCTAATACAATTCTAATTAATATATTAATACATTAAATGCTTATTATTAATCCTTTGTTTTAATTTCCCTAGACATATTTTCATTGGAAAAAGTTCATGTTCTAGCAGATTTCCGAAGAAAGTCTCATAGTTTTAGAATTCTTGTAACTCTTATTTTTAATAGCCTTGATATTTGAAAGACAGCTTTGTTGATAATAATGGAAGAAAAAGGAATACAGAGCAAATTGTGTTTCATGATTTTTACCATTCAATTTATTGAAAATACTCCATTTTGCTCTTTTTTTTTTGTATGTTATTTTGGACAAGTCTAAAGTCAGCCTCATTCTTTTTCATTTGTGAGATACTGTATCCTTTTGCTGGAAGTCCTAAGGATTGTTTTTAAATTTTACAGACTATAACTTTTACTAGTATATATCAAAGAGTTGGTTGATAATCACAGGATATTTTTTCCAGGTATGCAATGGGCCCTTTGCATATGTTGATACAGGTTTTATTTATTTATGTTTTTGGAATTATTTTTGTACTGCAGTTTTCAGATGAATTTTCTTAGCTTAGTTGCATTATCTTAGCTTCCTTGGATACTCCAATTATACAGATGTTATTTTTTTCTTTGATTTTATTCAATTTCAAACACTTATTTTTTTTCCACACAATTTTACTTATTTAACTTGTTCACGGCATTGATTTTTGCCTTTTGTGAAAGTTCATTTATTTATTTTGGGGTGGGAAAGGGCAGAAATAGAGGCGGGGAGAGAGAATCCCAAGTAGACTCCATGCTGTGAGTGCGGAGCCCAACACAGGGCTCAAACTCATGAACCTTGAGATCATGACCTGAGCCAAAATCAAGAGTCAGAGGCTTAACTGACTGAGCCACCCAGGCACACTGATTTTTGCCTTTTTAATGCTTTCACTCAAATAGCTTCCTCTTTGAGTGCTTTGTAATTTAGTTGTAATTTGTAATATGTCTTTGTCTTTTTTTCCTATTTCTTTCCAAATATCATTCATTCGTTTTCATTTCATTCTTTCATTTTTTAAATCTATTTCTATTTGCATTCTTAAAATTTCTGATTCAAATTGTTTTTCATACCCTAAATGCTGTGTGAGTATAATTAATTCAATTTTGAACATTGTGCTACATAGGTTTTTTTGTTTTTTGAGATACACACACGCACACACACAGATGATCAAGTCTGCCAGCTTGTAAAGGCTAGAAGATTGGTAGTTCAAGAGTGCCCTCTCCTGTCAGAGTACAAAAGTGTATGTCTTTCCTTTTATTTATTTATTTTTGGAAAGCAGAGGAGGGGTTGCATGATCTTTGATATCTTTTACTTTATCTTGCAGAATCCTGAATTCTCTCCTCTTGCTTTTTCTTCCTTTCCCATGTCCTTTTAAAGAGTGTCTCTTCCTTTCGCTCTCTCCCACCCTTCACACAAAGATTTTTGCCTTTTCCCTGCTTTGATCTACCTGCATGTTTTTTAAGCATTTTCAACAGAAAGTAGGCTTTCTCTTTCTGATGTAGTTTTAGAAAAATAAAAAGACCCAGACATAGCTTCTCTAATTTCTCTACACCAGAGTATTCTCCAAACTCTATTTGCATTTCCAAATTTTTGTGCGAGGATGCACAGAGAAAGCTGGCCAGAATTTGGTGTACATTTTTCTAGTTACAGGCAATGTAATTTTAGTTGTTCTCAATCTTCATGTGATGCTGACAGATTGAGTTTTTGTCATTGTATTTTTTCTTGTCTTTTAATGTTTATTTGTTGGAGAAATCGGGGGGGGGGAGTAATCAAATTCACATAGCTGACATTGTCTTGACTACCCAAAATTATTTGCCTAATTTTTAGTAGGCATTAGGCATTGTTAATATCACATTAGTATCTGGATTCTCTTGCCTTCTTTCACAAATGCTGAATTTTATCTTGTTTGGCAAGTAAGTTACCTGTGGACCAGTTTGAGACTTCCCAGGCTTGCTTCCTTTTAAACTTTACTAGTGTTGATCTATAGCAGTTCTTATCCTAGAGGTAGGTTTGCTCTACAACTAAGTCATGACTCATCTACTACTACCAGATATTCTGGGTGTTCAGTGAACAGTCTTCAATCTAACTGGTCAGAAATAAATATATTGCCAGACTTAGGTGACCTCTCATAATAATTTAGCTAATAGCTTTTCTGGTAGTGTACTTTTGGGTTTATGACATCGTCCCCTACACATACACAATTTTGTATTCAATAACAGATCCATAGGGCTTCTTGCAGATGTCTGCAGCTCTTTTTCTGCATGGCCGCATCCCATCAGTACTCTGAGTTTTGCAGCTACCTTAGACTATCTTAACTCTGATATCTGCTTCCTAATCTCAAAAATACTCCTTGCATTTGTAGGGTTCCTTTTACTTGTATGAGGTCTAGAAAGTTCCTCCAGACAATAGCTGGGGAAATTGTAAGGTTCACCTCATTTACTTCTTTTCTCTCAGGTGCCAGCCTTTGCTGCCTGCTGTATAATGTCAACCGAACTGTTGTTACTCACAGCATTTATGACACCAGATGTGTGGGCTGCTTTTTTTCTCCACATCAACCAATTCTCCAACTCTATGGATACCAACTGAATGTCATACAATTCAGTTCAATTCTGATACTAACAGCTTGGAGTTATCAGAGTCCTCACACAACTTGAGACATCATTTGTAAGTCCCAGGTTGTCACCGTACTTCTGACCAGCTAGCCACAATCCTCTCCTCAAGTCTGATCATTTTAAAAGGTTCACAGAACTTCAGAAAGCATCTTACTTATGAGTTTATTATAAAATATTCAACTCAGGAATAGCCAAATGGGAAGGAAAGATGCATAGGGAAAGGTATAGAGGGAGGCATGCGAACATCCATGCTCTTTGCGGGCACACCACCCATCTGACACTTGCACTTCCATGTATTCAGCAAACCATAATCTCGCTGGACCTAGTCCTTTAGGTGTGTCTGTGGAGGTTTAGTTAAGTATGTATGACTGATTAAGTCAATGACCATTGGTGATTAGCTCAATATCTAGTTCTTCTTCTCTCCTTAAAGGTAAGTGGATAGGGATGAAAGCTCCAACTCTCTAATCATGCCTTGGTCTTTTGGGCAACCAGACCCCAAGCTGAAGTGATCTAGGACCCTGTCAAGAGCAGTCTTAGTAGAACAAAACATGTTCCTATTACTCTGGAGATTCCAAGTGTTCTGGGAGCTGCATGCCAGCAACTACGGGCAAAGACCAAAGATGAACTTATTGTACTGACAAAAGTTGCTTTATATATTTTGTATAGTTTCCTATTTACATTGAAGACCTGAATAAGTCACTCTATTATAGAAGTGGAAAATTTGAGTGTTGTTAAGTTTTAAAAGCCTTATCAGTGATACTAATGTGAAACCAGGTTTAAGAATCACTACTTTGGTTTCACAAGGAGTGATAAGATGAAAGAATATAATGATTATCTTGATAATTAAGGATGCTATAAATAGCTAGTAGTCACTGAGTCTTTATTGTACTGTAACTGTTCAAAGCACTTTGAAATATGAATTAATCAATATTAGTCTTTCAGGTCCCCTTTAATAAAACTCAATTCAATCTAGTTCAAGTAAAAGAGAAAGCTGAGCAGGGTTTAGGGGAAGGATGTATGGCTTCTTCAGGGACCAAGACTAGGGAATCAATGTGGATGCCAGGACACACATCTTCTCTCCTCTTTCTTTTCTCTCTCTCTCTCTCTCTCTCTCTCTCTCTCTCTCTCTCTCTCTCTCCTCTACACTGTTTATCTGTTAACTTGCTTTTGATTTCAAGTAAGATAAATCTTGCAACAACTCACTAAATAGCGATGACATATATTGACTAACATAGTAGGAAGTCCAGCGGTAGAAAAGTCTCCAGAATATTTGCTTGAATACTCACCAATCTTTCCAAGAACTTTAGCTCTTTTTCACCTGTCTGCTCTGACAACTTCAATGTTTGTTTCATGTTCAGTATAGTGTGCTGGTAACTGCAGATGTTTTGTGAGGTGCATGGAAGCACAACAACACACAGAGGATAAAAAAAATAGACTGTATCTTCCTAATGAGGAAGATCTTCTGAGTAGAACATTTTTCATAATCGTTCAGTCAGAATGGGATGTAGACCCACCTCATAATCAATTACTGGCTTGACTTGAGGGTGGGTAACCTCCTAGGCACTTTGGTAGACCTCATAAATCAAGGAGAATCCTCTCAAGAAAAGTTCAGATGTGTATTGGGAGCAGTCAACACCTGCAGCAAGGGGAGGGATCACTGTCAGAGAAGAGGAAGTTGAGTAGGACACCAACAACGTGCTACCTATTATAAATACCCTCTCACAAGTGATGTCTTTGAGGTTAAGTGTGTTTGACTAATCTGCTCAAATAACACAAGTAGGGGATGAAGGAGGTCCAACTGGAGACACAACTGTCTGACTCCAAAGTTGAAGCTTTTAGTCTATATTCAATAAAATGTCTTACAGATAGAATCTTTTGAACTGAAAATAATATCAATGATCATTTGCCTCAACACATTTCAAATGAGTTTTTACATTTATCTTCCAGTCATTTTTGCACATAGGTACCAAAAACCTGGGAAGGTATATTCTGTGCCTTCTCTCATATTTGGAAGCCCATAGGGTAACTTGAAGTCTGAGAGGGATCATTCTATCTCCTCAAGTGATAATTTGAGGAGAAAGGCATTCTCCTCAAGGTGGAGAGAGTTGGTTTTCTCTCTGCATCTTAGAAAAAAAGTGTAGGGTGTATAATTCAGTGACAGCAAAAGAGAGAAGGTCACATGTATCACATCAATGAGAAATCTTGATGGCTAAGTCAGCTCTCTACAGTTAGAGTGCTCTTTGATTTTGGCAAAACTTTCTCCCTTAGTAGGAGAGCCAGAAGAAAAAAGGCAGGTAAATAAAGGGGTAGCTTCAGTTTCCAGGGCTAAGAAGTGAACAGCACATGTATTCAAGACCTAGTATGGGCTACTCTTCCTAGGAGCTGGAAAAGTGTTTACTATAGTGTGCCTAAGCAGCTGATTTACAGGATCCAAAAAAAACTGTGAAAGAATACAGGAAAGGAAGCTGACTTACTGAAAGCTTTGTAAGCCCTCACAGAGAGCAAGTTGCAACAGAAACCTATGCAGAACTGGAGGCAGTTTTCCAGGGATTATCCCGGGAATTGCTTTCTCTAGTGGATGCTCTATTGCATGACTAAGTTCTACCATTAAGGGCCAAGATACTCATTTCTCCAGCTGCTGAGAATCTGAGGATAGACTGCTGATGGTTTAAGACTGAGTCCCTACCAGAAATTAACCATGACCATCCCCAAGTGTATGCTCCCTCTCTGGGGACAACTTGAAATCCAAAGAGTGATCTATGTAGGAGTATAGATACCCAGCCACCATGCCTCAATATGGAACAACTGTGAAGGGCCAGCCCAATTCTAGAGCTCTTTTTAGGACCAGCTGAAGCCTCCTCTGTACCTCATTGTACCTTAATGATACATTTGTTATTGTCTTTGGAAATTCCATGGACAGATGAGGCAAGGATTTCATGCACATCTTACAACCATGTGCATTGAAGTCTTTATCTTTTGATAATGTATAAAAGTATCTTTGTGTTATCTTTTATCTGCTTCTGGTGGTAAGTCTCCCTGTCCTATTCCACTATAAACACAGCTGAGAGAGTAATCTTTCTGATGTGAAACTATAATCAGATGACAGACAGCCCCTACCTATGTAAGAATCTTGCTATGTTTCTTCAGTTCTTCCACTTTGTCCTCTAAGTTGCTTTTAGTGAGATCTTTCTAAAGTGAAATCATGATCAGGCCCCTCTGCTGCTAATTTTGTGCAATAGTTCCACTTGACCTTTACTGTAAAGTCTAAACTCTGCCCTAGAAGTTCATTTAGGAAATGGCCTCTTAGCTCTGAGGCTAATGTGTTTTTGTTCTCAGTGATACATAACTATCAAGTTATAGTGCTAGTGATAGGCTTGTCCTCTCCTGATCAGAGGTTTTCACACATTTTCTGTTACAAAAACCCTTTTTTTCTCTTCTCTGCCTGTACAGCTTTTCCCACTCTGTTTAGGTGTGATTTCTACTGAGAAGCCTTACATGATGCTAAGGACCATCTTGGTTTGGTTTAGATGTCCCTTCTCATGTCCTCATTGACTTCTACCTATACCCTCATAGTTATGTGTCCATTCCTCCCATATTCTGTATGCACCTTTTGCTTCTATACCAAAGGCAGAAAGGTCCATTCACAATGAGAATCTGATCATACCACACTTCTTGCTTCCGATTCACAAAACTGCATTACAAAAAACAATAGTTGCCTCTTTGATCTTATAATAAAGATTGTCATATTTTCACCCAAAAAGAGTCTGAGATGGAGATCTGCATGTAAGAAATTTATTGGGGAATATGCTTTAGATTAAAACTTATGGGTGAGTGAAAAAAGTAAGCCTGAACAGCAAGAGACGTTGACCTATGCATGTAGTCACTACAATCCAAGAGTGTCACTGGAGATGGGACAGGTCTTTATAACTGTTCTATTTTGAGACATTTACACCTCTTTCTTGACCATCTACTATATGTGGCATATCCCAGGGAAAGGTAATGTGTTTGTGTAATTCAGCTCTCTTCTTTTAAGGGAATTCCTGGACAATGATTCACCTGAGAACCTTCAGACACCAACAATTCCAGCAGCTTCAAGGATGTATGACTCAACTCTGAAAAGTGGGAATTAGAGACTGGAGGGATGGTGACACACCTGAGTGCCACATCTTACACCAGTAAATCTACTTTTGTCATACGATGTGCTCTGGAAGCACCTCCTCCGGGATTCTGGTTGCTCTATCTTCCTGGGGAAATTTACAAGAACAATGCTAGTGGATGCACTATGGCCTCACTACCGTGGCTGATCTTGAATCTGCAACTGATGCTCACCATCTCCTTCCTTTACTACCCATTTTAGGTTCTGCTTAGCCTTGGCTAGCATCTGCGCTTGTCTTAGGTAGCTTACCTAGTCAAGTAACCCAGACTGTTATTCTGAGGGAGTCTTACCCTGTAGTCACCATGCCCTTCTCAGGCCACAGGCGCTTTGCTTGTCAATTTCCTATTAAATTTGGGCCAGGGGATACTGAGAGATGTGGCCGTGGATCTCTTGGATGCCAAATATATTCTCTGCTACCTTGTGGACTGAAAGTACCCTGTCTTCTCCTGATAATCAGAGTCAATCACCATAGCAAGGTTGGTAATTCCTTTTTGTAATTATTCATTTATTGGCACACATATCCTGAAATAACCAGATGTCAGCTATAACTAAACAATTAATGAGATTATGTCTGTGTTCTCTGGCAAAGATCAGGACTTCCAGACCTATCGAGTCCAGAGATGTGGTATGGGAAGCACAAACTCCCCAAGGGGATCACTGGGAGTGATACATGTGGCCACTCCTACTTGCAACCAATATTTCTCAAGCCCACATATTATACCTACCAAGTACAGTGGAAAAGACAATGGTCATTGATTTGGGATGTATATGGTATACTGATGGATGTTATCCTATGTACTCAGGATCATCTCCAAGCTGTATTTCAATTACTGTTCTCATTGCTGTGTCAGTCTGACAGTTTGTATGGTGCATATGTAACATAAACAGTGGATTCCAAGTTATTTGCCTTCTGCCATAACTTTTGCTCTTAAATGGGTTCCTTGATGGGATGCAATGTTATGCAAATCCCATGTCAATGGTTCAGATCCTCTGTAAATTCTAGGCAATGGGGCTGGTTGGGGCTCTGCAGGCATGAAAGGGAAACCCATACCAAGAGTATTTGCCAACTTTAGGAAAGATGAACCTCTTCTGTGTTAGGAAGGATGTAATACAAACACTTGTGACTAAGTGGCTGGTTGGTGTTCTGAGTGATGAATGCCACACAAAGGGCTTAGCACTGGTCTTAGTTAATGGCAATAAAGATATTTGGTGGTGATAATTAGGTCAGCTTTGGTGTGTGGGCATCAATGAGCCCATGTGTTACTTCTATCTCTGCCAATATGTCTAAATTCATAAGACCATTATTCTAGTACTTTTGATAGAAACATGCCAAGGTCAGCTAGGTGAGTAATGCTGTCTACTTTGTTGTTTAGTCCCTCTTCCCTGGTTGTATCGGTTTCCTACTGCTACTATAACAAATTGCCACAACTTATTGTCTTAAAATAATACAAATTTAGTAAATTATAGTTTTAGAAGTCAAAAGTCTGAAATGTGTATTGTGGGGTTAAAATCAAGGTGTCAGCAAGGTTTCCTTTGGAAGATTTAGGAATCTACTTAGCCTTTTTCAGTTTCTACAAGATACCAGAATTTTTTGACTCAAGATCACCTGGCACCAACCATATTACTCCCAATTTCTGTTTCAATCATTCGGGTCCTCTGATGGTGACTTTCCTGCCTTACTCTTTCAATTGTAAGGAGGCTTGTGATTACATTGGGTCAAGCGAGATAAAGATAATCTCCCCGTCTCAAGATCCTTAACTTAATGGCATGCGCAAAGTCCCTCTTGACATATAAGATAACGTATTCACACATTCTAGGGGCTAGGAGGCAGACATCTTGGAGTAGGGGGCACTATCCTGCCTACCACAAAAGTGGACGTGTTCTATTGGGCACTAACATGTGATATAATGATATTCTCATCTGTGCTCTCCATAAATCCGTCTACATATGTATCTCTTGGATTTCTCTGATATTCCCATCATTTTTTTCTCAGTTGCCCAAATATTGCTCTATATGAAGGCTAATCCATTAGCCTGCTAAATTTTGACTGCTTTCCATATGTCCATTGGTATTTAGTGCCCCCCCCACACACACACACACACATACATTGAACCAGGTCATCTGTGACTCAGCCCTGATTAATAGATGGTGAAAGGTGGGAAGTAGGTGAGGATTCTTAAGGGTATGCCTCTGCTTGTGAGGCAAGTCTTTTGAGTCATCTTTAAGTAAAGAGAAATAAAAACTGGCCTTTTTTAAATTAAAAAAAATGTTTTAATGTTTATATATTTTCAAGATAAAGAGTGAGCGAGCATGAGTGGGCGTGGGGCAAAGAGAGAGGGAGACACAGAATCCGAAGCAGGATCCAGGTTCCATGCTGTCAGCACAGAGCTGGATGCAGGGCTTGAACTCACAAACTGTGAGATCATGACCTGAGCTGAAGTTCGATGCTTAACCGAATGAGCCACTCAGGCACCCTTTAAATATATATTTCTTAATGTTTATGTTATTTCTGAGAGAGAAAGACAGGATATGAGCAGGGGAGGGGCAGAGAGAGAGAGAGGGAGACACAGAATCTGAAGCAGGCTCCAGGCTCCAAGCTATCAGCACAGAGGGCTTGAACCCACGAATCATGAGATGATGACCTGAGCCGAAGCCAGATGCTTAACCAACTGAGCCACCCAGGTGCCCCAGAAGCACCAGCCTTTAACAAAAACTGGGTCACTTCTCTAGTTCCAGGGATACTAAAAGGATCTGGAATTCAAGATTTGTATATGGATGACTCAGAAGTTTACATGTCATCTTCTGGTTTTATTCCTTCTCAATTAGGGCCAGACATTAGTATAGCTGCAATGGAGAATTCAACTTCCTATGGAATTGAGATAGTCTTATAAATAAGATTTGGCCCTGAACTTCAAAATTTTATGCCTGCAGAATTTATGACTTGAAAGTCTCTTTACATGCTGCCATGGAAGTTCATTGTGCGATAATAGAAAAAAAGTCTGTATCTATATCTACATATCTGTAGTCTTTCTCCCAAGTTCCTGGCACAGAGGTCCTAAAACCACTGTAACTTCTTATGTGATAAGAGCACTAGGAGCATCTTTTGTTCTAATGAAGTCACTCTGGAGGGCTCCTGGATGACACCTGGATAGGGGTTGGTCTCCAAAAATATCAAACTATGATTAGAAGCTTAGAATCTTGGGGCACATTCATGGCTCAGGTTAAGCATCCAACTTTGGCTTAGATCATGATCTTACAGTTTGTGAGTTCAGGCCTTGCATCCGACTCTCCACTGATGGTGGAGAGCCTGCGTGGGATTCTCTCTCTTCCAATATTCTCTGCCTGCCCCGCCTCCCCATTGTGCTTTTTCTTTCAAACAGAAAGAAGGAAAGAAAGGAAGAAAGAAAGAAAGAAAGAAAGAAAGAAAGAAAGAAAGAAAGAAAGAAAGAAAGAAAGAAAAAAGAAGTTTAGAATCTTCAGTCTCACCTGCCATTTTCTAGAAGAGGGAGAGGGGCTATAAACGGAGTTAATAAGTGATCACATTTAAGTGATGAAGCCTCTATAAAATCCCAGTAGTCTGAGATTTGGAGAGCTTCCAGGTTAGTGAATCTATCCACCTGTGAACAAGTGACATATCCAAACTCCACAGAGAAAGAAGCTCCTGTGTGCAGGTCCCTCCCAGAACTCACCTGATGTATCTTTTCATTTAGCTGTTCTTCAGTATCCTTTGTCATATCCTTTAATAATAAACTAGTAAATATAAATAAGTGTTTGCCTGAGTTCTGTGACCTGTTCTAGGAAATAATTGAATCTAAGGGGTAGAAGGCCATGGGAACCTCCTATTAATAGCCAAATCAGACAGAAATTGTGGGTAACTTGGGGACTCACTACTTGCTACTGAATCTGAAATGGGGGACAGTCTTATGGGACAGAGCCCTTAATCTATGGTATCTGGTGATATCTCCAGGTAGATAGCATTAGAACAGGGTGAAATTGTAGAGTACCCAACTGGTGTTTCACAGAATTGCTTTGTGTGTGTGTGGGGGGGGGACCTACAACAACACATATCTGGTATCAGTGTTCTAAGTGTGATAGTAACAGGAGAGTAAAGGAGAAACACAGTAAGGAAGGCTGTTTTTGTTTTGTTTTGTTTGTACCAATTCATTGGCTTTCACACTTAGCCTTTAATTGTTGATTACCCATCCTCAACCTATTGTTATCTTATTCAGTGTATCATTTTTTTAACATTTATTTATTTTCCTTTTTTTTTTAAAAACTTAAAAAAAATTTTTTTAACGTTTATTTATTTTTGAGACAGAGAGAGACAGAGCATGAACGGGGGAGGGTCAGAGAGAGAGAGGGAGACACAGAATCTGAAACAGGCTCCAGGTTCTGAGCTGTCAGCACAGAGCCCGACGCGGGGCTCGAACTCATAGACTGTGAGATCATGACCCGAGCTGAAGTTGGACGCTCAACCAACTGAGCCACCCAGGGGCCCCAGAGTGTATCATTTTTTATAAAAATGGTCATTCATTCCTATAGTCCTTATCTTTACTACTTTACTCCAACTTCTCCAACTGTCTGGGTAATTGTTCTTGTTAGTGCCTCCCACCTGCTGGTATCACATCTCAGTTCATCACAGGTGAAGTTTGAACAATGACTCCTCAACAGCAGGCTGGTGGCTGGGTTCCAAGCCATGAGATATGAATACAACTGATTTATAACACTTCTAGAAGGAGGTCTTCATCAACCTTTGCACAAGTGTCTGTTCTTTCTCTTCCCCTGCCACAATTACTAGTGTCACAGATGGTGAGCCTATAACATGGTATATCTCTGAAATATATTTTACAGTGTTGTGCAAACAAGATTTGGAGTTAGGACCTTAATCCACACCATATAGTTTATTACAGGGAGTTTTATAAACAGGGTAAGAGTCAACATGAATAAGGAGCCTTCACATGTGGAAAATAATTGAAAAGTAATATTTTGGTAAGACCAATTTAGTTAGGAGCAGTCTTTCTGAAATTGAGAGCAAGTGCCAATTAGCTGAAAATGAGTGATGAGTGATGTAAGAGGGAATTTTACAGAAAAAAAAAAGGGCTGGTAACTAAAATCACTATCCAGTTTAAAAATTGTATCTATCTACTCTACCTGTCATCTATCATCTCTTGAATCCAGATGATACTGCCAATGGTGCACCTGTGCCTAATCTGTGCTCACCATTTCCCTGTAGAATTCTCTGCACCTGCTTCTAACAAGAGTTTTAATGTGCTCTTACAAAATTTCATGGCTGCAGAAGGCAAAATCCAACCCAAGAATACAAGCAAGTCAGGACTGTCAGGGCTTCAAGAGAATCGTCTTACACAAATCACTTCACAGTCATTCCCGTATGAGTAATACCTTTCCAAAACAAGAAACAAATGCAGTTTGTACTAGGGAGTGAAACTGAGTAGTATCACAAGGATTACCCAACCCGGTTACCATTATTGATGTTGCAGAATTGAAGTCATCAAGCTATAGCTACATTTTTCAAGGACTTATAAAAACCTTTTAACTCCTGTCATGGTTCAAGTAGTTGGCAGAGCCTGAACTTGACTTTGAGCTTCAGATTTGGAAAATCAAGGAATTCAAAGTAAATCTCAGCCAGCATCCCTTAGCCTCCTGTGGCTTTCCCCTCAGACTATAAATGGATCCTGTTTTTGAAAGCAAGCCCAGATTTCCTTAAAACATGTTCCAGTCTCTTGAAATTCACTAAGAGTATATTTCAAACGAGGGCTGTGCTTTTCTCTGCACCCTCTTTTTGGAGCATCCTCTTTGCAAGCATTCCAGTGCCCTTGTATGGTTCATGCCACTCTTGCTGAGTACATGTCATGCCCATCATTACACATTTCAACCAGACTCCCCAGATGAATTACAGCCTGACTTTCCATTGGCCATATGTCAAAAGCGAGCTATTCAGGGTCAGTTTCCTTGAAAAGATCTGCCAACTGGTCTACTGGCCTCCTTAACAGCAGTGGAATTACAGGAATCAAAAGAGAGGATGAAGGTCAATATCATGGGCTCCATTTCCTTTCAGGACACTGCTTTTCACATCTTTCAGAGAATCTTTCATACTTTCCATTCTAAATGGACACTAACTAGAGATAGATTTATAGCATTAATATACTAACCACTTCATTCATTAGTTTCAAAGACGCAATCATTCAAACAATCAATACGTGCCAGCCACGTTCTGTCATTACCATAAGTTTCTTTGGCTTTAGTGAAGTGAGATAATTACTTCCTTATAATGGACACCTACCTCTATGAATGCTACTAAAATGCCATTGCATCTGCCTTTTTGGGCAAATATATCGCATTCTTACCTCATATAAGTGTGCATTCACCCAAAAATGCCCTTTGATATTTTAGATGAATGGCTGTACACCGACATCTGTCTCATCTCAATAGATACATTTTTTTTTCCTGAATGTGAGTTTAGGACTATACATTTATCTGTGTTAAATTTAATCACTTCAGCCTGTCAAGATATGATTTTTGTCACTTGGTATATTAACTATCCATTCCAACTTGATAATGTAAAAAATCTGATCTGTGTTAGCAATCAAATCTTTCATCAAAATGTAGAATGAGAAAGATCTGAGAACAAGAGTACTAGCCTATCTCTGGAAATGAGCTAACAAAGGCACTGGCGGACTAATAAGCATCCCTTCAATATTTGGATACACACCTAACTTTTTTAAAACTTTATGTTGGTCTCTGATAAAAGATTATACTTCCTCACAACAATGCTATTAAAGAAACACCGTTGCCCCTTTCTGTGCACAAGGAAATTGAGGACTAAAGAAGAAAGTTACTTTCAGCAAGATCACATAACCTAAATATATTAAGAATGTATTTCTTTAGGCTTTTCTCCTCCTGTTCCTTGTTCCTGACCCTCCAGCCACATCTAACTACTCACAGTCACTCTCTACTTCAGGAGTTTCAATAACTGTGCCTGGCACATATGTTGCTCCCATTTTCCCTGAAGTGCCTTTTCTCCATCACGTTTTTTTGCCTGCCAAACTCCTTTCCTGCCTTCAACGTCGAATTCTAGTGTTTTTGTTCCATGCTTACGATAGGAATAAAGCATATTGTTGTGAGGATTAAGAGATGCAATGCAGGCAAATGCTGTAACTAAAATTTCACTAACACTCATTAGTTTCACAATATTTTATTTAATCCTACAACATTACTTGAGGCATATAGTGTTATCCATTTTATAGCTTTAAAAAAATACATGGTTTAAGGCCACATGAACAATAAGAGAGAGAGACCAATCTCTCTCCACAAGTAGGGATAGTGTATTAAGAGCTATGATAGACCACTGATATACAAGCTAACACTCCACCACGGTTTACTAGGCTCTGTATCACCTGGCCATGACCTTCCTTTTTTCACTCACCTCAGGTCTGCCTTTCCCCTTGCTCTCAACACTATAGCCATTGGCTTCTTACAGTTCCTCAAATAAATCCATCTTGCTCCCATGTCAGGGCTCTTGCTCTTGCTACTTCCTCAGCCTGGTTGTTAGGATGCCTTCTTTACACATGTGTCTGTTCAATTATCAGCTTTCATGACCACTCAAGTTAAATTATTTCCTTAATTCCTAAGTAGCAATCTCATCACAACACTGTTTAATATCCTTCCTAGCAACCACAAATATCTCACTCATTTGTAGGTAAGCATTTTAAGACCTACTTCCTCTTCAAACACGCAAGGTTTATAAAGATAGGAGCTGTGTCAATTTTATTGACTACCATATCTCTGGGACATACACAGTACATAGTAGGTGTCTAATGCATTTTTGTTGAATGATCCAAGAATAGGGTATTAAAAGTGCATGTGGGTGAGCATTGAAATTTCACAGAGAGGAAGGGAAAGCTTTCTGGGGGAAGAAGCATGATTATTAAAAGTTAAAGTAGAAAGTCATTAATCCAAACCACAGGAGTGGATAATGTACCACAGGAGATTTCTAAACCATGGGAGAGTTTGCCACCTCTCCCTCCACCCCCCCTACCACCCCCCCACCCCACCAGCATGGAATGTTTGGCTGTGTCTGGATACATTTTTTGATGTGTTCTACTCGGGAGGAGTGCTACTGGCATCTAGTGGGTAGAGGCCAGGGATGCTCCTAAATATCCTATAATAAACACACACCCGCAACAACACTGCATACTGACAGAAAAGAATTACTTGCCCCCAAATTTCAATAGTGCTGAGGCTGAGGAACCCTGGCATAGCCTGGTGAACGTTTCTCAGCAACATTCTACCACCTCCCCAGTCTTCAATGGATACCTCTTCTTGGTCTGCACTCCCTGCTTCTTTGGTTTCCCTGTGTGGCTACATCCATCCTGGAACACACTGAAGTCTTCCATGGAGTTTCTGAACTCCAAAGCTTCCTATCTTCCTTGAAGAAGCTGCCAAGGTCAGTCTTGCTCTGGCCTGAGATTTTACAGCTCAGACCTGGAGAGAGCTGATGTCTCTCTTACATTATCAAGGAAACAGGGCTACTTGAGTGAGGCACCCCAGGTACTCACTGAAGAGCATTAGAGAACACTGAGACCCATGATGTGAGGGTTCAAAAGTATAGGCTGAGAAATCACTTGGATTTTGCTGAAGCTGGGGCATAGAGTACAGTCTACTTCTTCTGTCTGCTCATGTCCTCCCTGGTGAGTTCAACAACCCTGAAAAATTAGAATTGGCTCGATTCGACCAACTCAGCAGTGGATGAGTACCAAGGGGCTTTTTTCCCTTTTTATTTGACTTGCAGGAAACTGACTTCAATGAGATTTTATAGTCTCTTGAAGCCTGGGGACTTCCCCCGCCCCAAACTTTTGTCTTATAAAACCCTGATAAAAGTATGAAACAAAAATTGATGAATTTCAACAAGTTTAAGTGTTTTCATTTACAGCAGCCTGTCAGGAGATGCTGGGCACATTTCATTTCTAATGATTTAATTCTAATTAGTATTTATAACTATAGTCTAATTTCAATAACACACTGTTAAATGAGTACAGAAATGTATTTATTGATTCATGCATAACAGCACAACATCATGCATTCAGATGTTGTTGAGATAGCTAGATAGATACGTACCCACACATTTTCTACATTTTTTCACATTCTTTGATTATGATTCTTCTTTTTTTTAATGTTTCATACTGTGATAATGAGTCTTCTAAATTGCTATTTGTAATAAATTTAGGGTAAGATTATTCACTTTTCTTTGTATTTTTTTAGTTTATGCTCTGAGTGTGGGACCCTACAGAGAGCTACAAATTGAGAGAAACAAACATTTCAGAGAAAACAGACCTCCAGAGCTTTAGAAAGAGCAAAGAATTGACAATTTGAAGGACTTGAAGTATGCCAAATGGCCATCATAACTCACTCCACATTTCACAAAGAAAAAAAAAAATCAAGATTTGAAGACTTTATAGAGTCTTTTGTTTGCTGAGAATGTTTTCATTTTGTGTTGGCTATAATTATTGTTAAAGATTCATTTTAAGAGCAACGTATCTCTCATTGCAATTTATCATTTATTATGAGAAAGACAGTATGATGTCATCTCAGTTTTTCAATGATGACTGGCGGAATTACATGAGATATTCAACATAAGGAGGCTTGTTGGTGGCAGAGCGAAGGACCCTAGAGTGTAAACACCTTTGCAAGCAATTTTACTCTATCCCTGTCCTTTTTCTTTATTAATGTTTTAAAATGTTTATTTTTAAG
Source organism: Neofelis nebulosa (assembly GCF_028018385.1). Lineage (NCBI taxonomy): Eukaryota > Metazoa > Chordata > Mammalia > Carnivora > Felidae > Neofelis > Neofelis nebulosa. Next base: position 38,745,926 of record NC_080798.1, read on the forward strand.
AGAGAGAGCACGAATAGGGGAGGGACAGAGAAAGGGGGAGACAAAGAATTCGAAGCAGGCTCCAGGATCTGAGCTGTCAGCACAGAGCCCCAGGCAGGGCTTGAACCCACAAACCGAGAGATCATGACTTGACCTGAGGTCTAATGCTTAACTTACCGAGCCACCCAGGAGCCCCTGCTCTAACCCAATTTTAAACATCATATGGTAGGGATAATTAACAATTAGAAGCTCAAAGCAAAACCATGATATCATTCTTTAGGACATTCTTGGAGAGGCTAACTTGGTACAGAATCTGAGGATGTCAGAATTGGAAGGCTCTCAGAGATCTCCTATTTACAACACTCATTTCCTTAATTAGAAGATTATGTCTGGTATAGAGAACACAAAGATGTTCTTTTTCCATCTCAAATTACTGGAATGGTATCGTGCCTTTTAAATTATGGGGGGATCAAATTATTATGTACAGTGAGCAAAAATGAAATCTACATGATTTCAACAATGGATTCTACTTATTCATGAATAATGTATGGATCTTCTAATCCAAGGTTCATTTCCTCTCAGTACTTTCAATATAAAAGTGTTTGTCCCATTTGTGGTTTATTTCTGGGCTAGAATTTACCTACAGTCTTATTATTATCATTTCAAAGTGTGAAACTACTCTAATGTCAATGTAAGAGATTTTATTTAATTCTGTTTAAATAAACAATCAAACAGTTTGACAGCTTATAGAGAGACATTTATATACCATATATAGCCATTGCTGAGGAAAAGGAAGCACACTCACTTTCTCCATATTTTTGTTTCCCCCCCAAGGCAGCTTGGTGTAAAGACCACGGTTTTGGAATGTGGCAGGACTGAGTATGTTAAATGACACTCCAGTATTCTTCCTGTTCCATGAACACGCCACACTTGTCCCCTACTCACAGTCTTTGCACTTGATAATGGTGACAATGGCTCAATTGGTATTTGGTATGTTCTTCCCTACAACTTTTGCAGTCTTGACTCTTTTGCAGATGTTTTGCTTAAATATTCCTTCTTCATGGAGGTCTTATCAGATCAGCCACTTTAAAGGAGGCTGCTCACATACTTTCAGTCTATCCTGTAAATTCTGACACCCTCCATAACAAAATTGGACACATACTGGAAAATATTAGGTTACAAGACACATAAGCTTTGGAAAAACGCATAAACTGCATCAGTAATTTTTCTGTGACATAAAGGCATTAATGCCACTTCTAGTCATGCCTACTTGCTTTTCTAAAGTAGCCTAAGTGCTTAAATAATCTGCTTCATTATGTGAAACACCTGAAAGTTCTTTTCATTTCATGTGAAAAAAAAGGAAGTTTAATACAACTAATAGGAAGTCATTTTATGCAGCACCTGAACACTGAAGGGGGATCTAACAGACTAATGGGCACCACATTAATCCATGATATTACACAAGTAAAAGGAAGTGGTGCATTTGCTATTTATGCTTGAAATCTGTGCGTAAACAATTCGAGGTGAGTGCAGGTGATTGATGAATAAAACATCACTGATCAAGCTGGCTGCAACTACATTTTGGCTTAATCCTGCTGGTTTAATTTGGTTTGGTGGTTCCCCCCCTTCTTCTGATGTTGTTTTCACCTGGGGTGGATAAATATATATTATGCATGTGGAAAAAAGAGCAACATAAATTTAAATACCTGGAACAGGTGACAAGAAATACTCAGCTGCTTTCAGACACTACACTTCTGTTAAGGAGAAATAAAAATAACTCCCCAATCCCAACCCAGGGACAAAAGTGTCTTTGACTCTTTAAAACACAGGTTCCTCTGAAAAGTTTAAGTCAATAAATGGGTGCATTTCCTCCTTACTCATTCTCGTGATGCTTAGAAAAATTACATGTGCAGTATTTTACAACACATACAAGACTTCACAAAACATTCTTCTTGGGAAAATAATCTTGAGTAATAATTCATGTAAAGTTTTAATGTCAGTGTAAAGTTTTAATGCCCGATGGCACTGACAGCTGAGCAAACTATCAAGTTAGTCATAAAACTCATTCTGTCTGTCATAGTACAATAGGTTTTTTTTCCCGCTTGCATGATTAATAATTTGCATCTAAATGTAATACGTCTCTTATTATGTCCAAGTCCTTCCTTATGTTGATATCCAAAGCTGGTTCCGTGTTTTAGGGGGAAAATGCAAACCAAAGCAAGAAAGTAAAAAAAGACAAAGAATCCTTCTCTGCTTCAAGTTCTTTTTGTGCACCCTCACATTTAATTTGGTAATAAGTAAATACCAGTGCCATTTCCCCTCATTTTAGAATAAAAGTGCTTAAGTAACTTAAAAATTGGAAAAAAAACCCTAATAATTTGCAGATCTATCTCTTGTCTGTTCTACTGTTACCCAAAGGAATAGTGTGCTTCCATAAACCCACAACTTAGTAAAATAATCTGTAAGCACAAATGCAAGTTGATTTAATGTAACAGCAAAAATAAAATCAACATTATTCTTTTACTTAATACATCATAGCCAATACCAATAGAAAAAATATGGATTCACAAATTTAAAAACCTATATAAAGAAATTCTTATATGAGCTTAACTTTAGCCTAACTGCTTATTACATGTGAAATGTGATCTTTATCTGCTGTGCAAAGCCCCTAGCATTAGCGGTCATTACTTCTGTTCCTTCGATTGTACTTAAGTAGTACTTTTCCCCTTAACTATTCACTCAGTTTTATGCCCTATTTTTTACTTAATCTTAAAAACATACCAGTTTTCTTTCTCTTAAGGTGTTAGATATTTTAATATTAAAATTGTGTTCAAATGGGAGCAAACACAATGCTAAATATCTTATAAAATTAAATGAATTTTAATAAGTGCCCTTAGTAGAATATTACACAATTCTAACAATTATGTTTCCACAGGTTTGTAAAGACTTGAAAAAAATGCTTATATATTATACTCTGCATATTATAGATCTCAATATAATAAAATGATTATATAAATATATATATACATATATATACACACACACACACACAATTCTATATTAAGATACAAAGAGAGGGAGAGAAAGAAAGAGAGACCAACAGAGAGAGAGACAGTGACAGAAAGACAGAAAATACTGTAGATAAAATAAAAAGAAATCGCCAAAAATTTTTGTGCTTGACATTTTGGAGCAATTATTACTTTTAAAAAAATTAACTTTTTTTTTTTTTTTAATTATTGAGAAACAGAAAGAGACAGAGCATGAGCACGGGAAGGGCAGAGGGAAAGAGAGACACAGAATCTGAAGCAGGCTCCGGGCTCTGAGCTGTCAGCACAGAGCCCAATGCGGGCTGTGAACCCATGAACACTGAGATCATGACCTGAGCAGAAGTCAGATGGTTAACTGACTGAGCCACCCAGGCGCCCCTGTTTACTTATTTTTGAGAGAGAGAGAGAGAGAGAGAGAGCACAAGTGGGGGTGGGGCAGAGAGAGAGGGAGACACAGAATCTGAAGCAGGCTCTGGGCTCTGAGCTGTCAGCACAGAGCCCAATGTGGGCCGTGAACCCATGAACACTGAGATCATGATCTGAGCTGAAATCGGACGCTTAACCAACTGACCCACCCAGGCGCCCCAAGGAGTGATTATTACTTTAATAATAAAAGCCACTACAATTCAAATTTTGTAAATTTTAAATTTGTATGTAATATGGACTAGATATATTTTTAGGAGATAAAGGCATAGCTGTTTTTGTTACTCTGATATTTTTCACAATGCTAATTACATATAACAGCTTAAATAGTGTTTCTAATAATAAATTAAAATATTTTCAGTAAAATTAATAATTTTAATTTTTTATAAATTAACGATAGGTCTTATAACGGGATAGGTCTTATAACGATTCTCATTTTGCACATTCAACATCTAAAAACTGAAAGGCTAAGCAACTTTCACAAAGTCAGACACCTGTTATGTCCCACCCGCCTTCCAAACAAGGCAGTCTCATTCCAGAATCCATGCTTTAAACCCTCCTCAAGATTGCCTCCCCAAACACACTTGATTCTACATCCTATCGCTTACTGGTTGCAAGTGGTTGTTTGGGATAGTGTATTAAATATTCTAAAGCCCTCGCATAGGGATGTTTTGGGTTGAGTTGTTTCTTCCCAAAAGATACATTAAAACCCTAATCCCTGGTATTTATGTATGTGATTTTATTTGGAAATAGAGTTTTTGCAGTGTCAAGATGAGGGCATACTGGACAAGTGTGGGCCCTAAATCCAATGACTGGTTTTCGTGTAAGAAAAGAGACTTACAGACACAGGAAAGACAGCGGGAAGAAGGTCATATGATGACAGACACAGAGGCTGGAGCATTGCAACTACATGACACAGAATATCAAGAAATGTTGGCAAAAAGCAGAAGCTAAAGCCCAAAGCCTTCATGGGAAGTATGCCCTGGTGACACCTTGATTTCAGACTGCCGGCCTCCAGAATTTCTGTTGTTTTCAGCTGCCCAAATCTGTGGTAATTTGGTAGGACAGCCTGAAGAAACTAACACGAGAGATTACTGATCTTATAACAGTATCAGACATGTGCATACTAGGTAGAAAAGTGGTGGCAAAAACTATGCCAAGGATTTTTTGACAGGAGTTCAGAAAGGATTTGGCAGTTTTGAGAAATTCATTTGACATGCGAGTTATAGGCAACAAATTGGTTGTGCTGCTTGAATGGAAGGTCCCATCTCTCATCCAAAAATGTAAGTATTTTGTAAAATTAAAACAAGTTATCTTGGGTGATATCATTAGACACGATGCAGAGGTAAATGACTAAAGGTTAAGTTGACTGTAGTAGGGTCAAGATGAAGCAAGAGAAAAATAAGAAAGAGATACCCAAGGAAGATTTTTGCATTAAAAAAAAAAAAGAAGAAGACTAGAGGGAGGTCTGAGAAAACAGTAGAGGGATTGAGAATTAGGAGAATCATTGAAAGTTTTGGCAGTATCTCAGATTTGGCAAAAGAAGCTTTATCTTAGGATGGACACTAAGAAACACTGAAATGAGATGTACACCTGATAACTGATCTTAACATATATTTCTAGAGTCAGGTTACAAATACACAATCCACTCTGGAGTCCAACCTACAGAGAGAGAGAAAAAAAAAATGGGTCTTTTTTTAAAAAATGAGGCATGGAGTGTCTGTGCAACGAGTGACCTAAAATATTGCTTGAAGCATGGGGCGCCTGGCTGGCTCAGTCGGTTAAATGTCCAACTCTTGATCTCAGCTCAGGTCATGAGCCCCAAGGAGGGCTGTGGGCTGACACTGCAGAGCCTGCTTGGGATAATCTTTCTTCCTCTCTCTCTCTGCCCCTCTTCTGCTCATGTGCTTGCTCTCTCTCTCAAAATAAATACACTTAAAAAAATATTGCTGAAAGCAGAAAAGACAAACATAGACATGTGTGTACTGATAGTTTTGTTGCTGGATGTTCCTGGCAGTGGTCGGCAGAGACTTCACTGTCTGTAACCACATCATATAAATTCTACTGATGGTGTTTGATATTTTGAGTGGCCTAAAACCACAGGTTATAAATAAATATATATATTCATTTAAATATATACATATTATTTTATTTTAGAGAGAGCATGTGAGTGGGAGAGGGGTAGAGGGAGGGAGGGAGGGAGGGGAGGGAGGAACAGAGAGAGAGGGGGAGAGAAAGAGAGAGAGAAAGGGAGGGAGGGAGGGAGAGGGAGAGAGAGAGAGAGAGACAGACAGACAGACAGACAGACAGACAGAATGAATGAATCTCAAGCATGCTCCAAGCTCAGCATGAGCCCAAAGGAGAACTCAATCCCACAACCCCAGGAATATGACCTGAGCTGAAAACAAGAGTTGGACGCTCAAGTGGCTGAACCACCCAGGCACCCCTCTATGTATTTTATATCACTCTCAGCAATAATCTGGAAGCATCTTGATGGATTTTTATAATCTTTAGAATAGCTACTGCATTAGTTTTCTATTGCTAATGTAACAAATTGCTAGAAACTCAGAGGCTTAAAACAGCACAAATTTATGATCTTACAGTTGGGAAGGTCAGAAATGTGACACGGGACTCAGTGGGCTAAACTCAAGATGTCTGCAGGGCTGTATTCCTTTCTGGAGGTTCTAGAAGAGTCTCTGCTTCTCTGCTTATTACCTTCTAGAGGCTTCCTACCTTCCTTGGCCCCCTGCCCTTGTCTTCCATGTTGAAAACCAGAAAAATTGCATCTTTCTTATTCTTCTGTGGTCACATCACTCTGTGACCAAAGCTGGGACAAGTTTCTGGTTTAAGGATTCATGTGAGTACACCGTATCTATTATGATAATCCATAGCAATCTTCCCAATTCATGTTCTCTAACTTCAGTGACATCTGTAAATTACTGATGCCACATAAAATGGCATAGTCAGAGGTTCTAGAGATTAGGTCAGAAGTGTCTTTTATAGGCCATTATTCTGCCTACCACAGTTGATAAAATATGACTCAATGTTTGGGATACCATTCATATTTTCACCATTCAATATTCTGATTACACAAAAATTAATAACATGGTTACTCATTAATTTATAATCTTACTCCTTGTTTGGATTTTTCAGATATCACGGTCTGCTTATAAATTTCTTATCACTAAGTGACATATTTGACTGACTGGAGATACTTAAATACATCTTGTTAATGCCTTTAATTTAGGTGATGAACAAGACAAGTTTACTTTATTCTGACTGTGGCATCCCATTTATGGGCTACCCAACCACTTGGAGTAATAAATTCAGGTCAAGTGCTTGCTTTCCTGTATACACGTGTACATGTTTTTCTCCCTATTTTGAAAGCCCTTCTTGAACTTCTCATGCCTCCATCTACTTCAACTTCAGAATAGACCTACATCAAGTAAAGAAACTGAATTAGGAATTCAGTATCTACTTACAGAGAAAAGTGCAGGCCAGATGCTTCACCGGTGGGGTCTTCCAAAAACATCTAAAAAATAAACAATAAGAGCCTTTCACTTAATCTTTTAGCTAATAACATTTCTCTACTCACTCATTGAGGCTAGTATTACCCTGATAGCAAATTCAGACAAAGCCATCACAACTAAATTGCAAACTGATATTTCTAATGACACAGATGAAAAAATCTTTAATACATATGTACAAATAATAACAAATGTTGGTAAGGACATAGAGAAGGGAAGCTTCACACATTGCTATTGAGAATGGAAAATGGTTTAGACCCTTGGAAGAAGAGTTTGGCATTTTCTTCAAAATGACGAAATAAATAACCAAATAAGTAACCAAAAGAAATAAAAACACAACTCCACGCAAAGACTTGTATGCAAGTATTCATAGCAGTATCATTCATAAGAGTCAAAACATGTCCAAAAACTAGAGACTGGATAGACAAAATGTGGTATATTCATACAACAGAATATTATTTGCCTGCACAAATGAATAAATGGCTGATACATTGTACAAATGAATTAACTTCAAGAACACGATAAGTGAAAAAGCCAGACAGTAAAAGAACATATACTGTATGATTTAGTTTATAAATAAATATACAGAGAGCACATCAGGGGTTAGCTGAGTTTGGAGAAATGAATGGATATAGACTGTAAAGAGGCATGGAAAACTTGTGGGATAATATAAATATTTAAACTTCAATGAATAATACACTTCCAACAAATGAATTTTTTTTTAAATTTTTTTAATGTTTATTTATTTTTGACAGAGAGAGAGAGAGCGAGAGAGAGAGAGAGCGAGAGAGAGAGAGACAGGGAGCGAGCATGAGCGGGTGAGCGGGGAGGGGCAGAGAGAGAGAGAGACACAGAATCCTAAGCAGGCTCGAGGCTCTGAGCTGTCAGCACAGAGCCTGACGTGGGGCTCGAACTCACAGACCGTGAGATCATGGCCTGAGCTGAAGTCGGACACTCAACTGACTGAGCCAGCCAGGCGCCCCTAACAAATGAATTTCATGGTACTTATGTTATACCTCAGAAGAGAAGCTAGGAATATTCTTCCTCTAAATAAAAATGCATTGTGCATGAAACACATTCACACCAACACATTTTCAGCATGTCTTTTCATGACAATTATTTCTTGGAACATTTTTTTTAAGCCAGATAGATTAAAAATAGAAGAATGGATACATGTCCCCCATCTTGGTATCGGCTTCTTTTTGTCTTTTTGTTTAATGTTTTCCTGGGTCATCAGCTCAGTATTTCCTTGCCTACCTTCAATGATGGGGATACACATGCTTAGAAATGTGACTCACTTTAATAAAATGGTTTTACCAGGAGAAGCAGGTGACAGTCAGATGGTAATGGATGTGTACACTTTCTGATCACAGCGTCTCACACTCTTTCCTATTAGGAAGTGGTTCTACACTAAATGTACCAGATCTGATGATCTGAAAACACGTGCCTCTCAGGTTGCCATTACGTATAAATCTCATGTTTATCGGTGTAGTGGAAAAGCTATGGGTAGTTTGAAACACAGGTCCAAATCTTGATGGCACCACAGTTATCTGATGCATTTTGGTCAAGGTGTTTAACCTGCCTGAGATTCAGTTAATATATTTGCCAGTGAAGATAATTCTGACTCCAGAGATGGTGGCACAAGATGAAGTAATTACGTCCAGCGCCTGTCGTACAGTAGGAGCTCAATAAGTTGTTATGTGCTTTCAGTTTTTGTTGCTTTCCCCCATATATATAGTGTTATATATGATTATATATATAGCTTTATATATAAATATAGTTATATAGATACATAGTTATATATAGTTATATATGTGACTCTATATAATTTAATATATAGTTATATGTATACATAGTTATAGACAAGTATTTCATGGAATATGCTTCAAAAACATTGATTTAATAGCAACAGGTATACTTAATGCCATGCTTACAGTCAGTATTATATTTAGCAGATGAACACACTGAATGATGCTAATATTGTCCACTTTGACATAGGTTAAATAATAAACACATCTAATGAATTTATGAATATGCCATGATGGATTATTAACTTTGTAAAATCATCAAGTTATTTTTTTGTATACCCATGTTAACTGATAGCATAAATACGTGGCTACTTTATACGTTAAGCAAACCAGTCTTAGAATGCACACAGTTCATCCTGTGCATAAAATGCCAAACAAAGTATCATACTCGTATCTACTGGATAAGCCTTGAGCACTTCTTGGCTGGGCACTGATTATTTCAGCCTCTGTGTCGTTCCTTGTCCTAGTTTATTTAGATGTGTTAATACATTTTAGTTCATTATAATCAAATTATGTTTGATTATATGTTTCATTATTTGAGAATAATCTATTGCTACAATTATTACCATTTTTTCGCTTACAGGTGGCTATTTCAATTAATCTATCAGTTCTAAGGTTTGCAAGGGTATTTAAAGATACAAAGTACACTTATAAGCTAAGTAAAAAGCAAGTTTAAAAATTATACATATATGTAATTAAAGATTACTACAGAAGTTGAATATGTAAATAATCAAGGGTAACATTTAAAACATTACCTAAATGCTAATAGAGCTTATTATTTATTGATTCATTTATTTATTTGTTTAGTTGTTGTATTAGTCAACTTTGCTGGAGTAATGGAGGTCTTTAAAAAAATCTTATTGTGTAACAATAGATATTTATTTCATACTTTTTTTTTTTTATTTTGTCTGAAATGGACTTGGGCCAAAGAAGCCATCCCTGTTTTAGGTATGGCTAAGCAAAGAGTAGGTATGGACGAATTGGAATAAACACAGAATGATTTTCAAGGTCCTGTTCACATTTCATTGGCCAAAGCATGTTCTGATGGGTGGGGCCACAGTGCCTTCCATTAGGAGATATGAAAGGCCATTGCAGGGAGAGGGAATGAATAATGCTCTTATCAGAATCAGGAGTGAAAAAGTGGAAGCAATACTGTAATCTACTATGTTTACTATTATTTTCATTTTTCAATTGCGTTTAGCAAACATTTTTATTGTTCTTACAATATGCTTGTCACTGTTCTAAGTTTCAAATATATTAGCTTACTTAGCCTTCCTAACAGTCTTATGAGGGGAGTGCTGTTAATTATCTGTGGTTTCCAGATAAGAAAATTCTGACACAGTGAGGTTTAGTCAAGTTTCCCAAGGTTAATAAGTTTGTAAATGACTGAGCATCGACTCTAGCCTAGGTACCCTGACTCTAGGATCTATGCCTTTCAGGCTCTCCTAGAGATAGTGCACTAGAGCAGTAACATGGGACTGCTCTTTTCTTCTTCATAATGTTCTCAAGTTTGAGAATTCTCCACAAAGTTTTTTATTTCTTTATTGTTCTAAAATAAATGAAACAATAGAGTCTGTGAGAACACACAACCTGTTAAGATCTCTTATTTCTTGTGAAAGGACTCAGGAGAAAGGACTTCACATTTCTGGAATCATGTGATTCAATCTTGGGCTTGCCTCACACCATCACTCCTCCCCCCCACGACCCTGCAGTTTACAAGGTGGCTTTTTCCCTTTTCCCTTGTCTGGCCAGTGTGGAAAGTGACAAAGCTCTGATTCTCAATGTCCTGAACTGAGTCATTTAACGTAACTACCTAACATCAAAACTGATAGATGGATAATTATACTGTCACAAGCCATGCACTTACAAAGAGTTAAGGTGAGTCCCCTAACTATGAATATGTCACCTCTCTGGCAGACACAGTGCATGCCTAAGTCAATAACGGGGGACTTCTGTGGTGTGTAACAGGTCACATTGTGTATTCTAATCTGTATTATTCTTGTGGCTGTTGTGGGAACAATTTGTTATTATGTATCGTTTTCTCCCTTTTTTTTCCCAGAAATATTACGACTTCACTTTTATTGCCCTGATTTTTATTTCCTGGAGATGGAGGACTATGCAATCTAAATTAAAGTCATTTCTCAGTGATATGTTGCTTTATTTTCTTTATAGTACTAATGACAAGTCAAGTATGATTATTTGCAAGTAATGTCTTGGTCAAATAAGAGTGATATGATCCAAGTGCTTCCTACTAGAATGTTAGTATTTCAGAGAACAATTTGGGGGTTGTCAGAGGGTAGGAGAGGATGGGCAAAATGGGTGAAGGGGAGTGAGATATACAGTCTTCCAGTTATAAAATGAGTAAGTCACAGGATGAAAGGTACAGAATAGAGAATACAGTCAGTGGTATGGTATTGTAATAGTGTTCATTGTATGGTGACAGATGGTAGCTAAACTTGGCTGAGCACAGCATAACATATAGACTTGGATTGCTGTGTTACCTGAAACTATTGTAACACTCTGAGTCAACTACACATCAAGTAAAGAAAAAGAAAACTGTATTTACCTACCTCTGGGGCGTGCTTTACCCAGTTTAATAATCCCTTTTGAGAAGGTAGATAAGTCATCACTACTCTGTATCTATTTCCTTATCTGTGAATAGGCAAGCATATTTGTTCTTCTCATGGATTTTTATAATGGTATAATGTATCTGCAAGCATATTGTGAATAATTAAGGATAAGAAATTACTGTCAAACAGATACTAATAACAAAATAACAATTATTTAATTTTTGTATCCCACTATATGATAAAAATGAAACACTGGATCAATGTCCTGACACGGATATACATATATCAACTGCATTCAACAGTCCTCTTAACACTCATAAGCTTCTAAAAGTGGAATCCTTTGGGAACTGCTTTGTCCATAATGTTCTTGGGCAGACACTGTGATAGAAATAATTCCAAATTATACATGTTCATTTCAGGGTTGACTATGCACTCAAATCATATCGCCAATTTCAGGTTTACTTAGGACAATGAATTAAAATTCAACAGGATGGATAACTCAGTCATTGCTCACTCTACCAACCAATTTTCTTAGAATTTGATTATGCTTGAAATAAATGTATTGAAATAGTAGTCAAGAATCTGGTTGAGGCTGTGTATAAAAGACATTTATATTATAATGAAGGTTCATTTTCTTCTAGAGACCATAGCATACTAAAATGCTGGGTGGCATTAAAATATTGTTATTAACTACAACTCAGACTTGGATTCACTATTACATCATATATGAACAATCAGAAGAGGAGTGGAGGACAAATGTTGGCACTGAGCTTAATGAGCACATGGAATAGTATATTTGAACTTGCCACAGGAACCACACGGGTGGGCAGACATTAATCTTTTCAAGTTATCAAACTTCTGAGCTCTCTCTCTTTTTTTTCTTCATTTATAGCAAGATTCTGGGGAGGTTTAAAAATTTTTTTTTGTTTATTTTATTTTTGAGAGAGAGAGAGAGAGAGAGAGAGAGAGAGAGCACATGAGTAGGGGAGGAGCAGAGAGGAGGGAGACACAGAGCAGAGCAGGCTCCAGGCTCTGAGCTGTCAGCACAGAGCCCGACACAGGGCTCTAATCCACAAACTGTGAGATCATGACCTCAGCCGAAGTTGGACACTCAACTGACCGAGCCACCCAGGCGCCTCTAAAGATCCTGGAGAATTTTAAAAAGAGCTTAGCAGGGTGCCTGGGTGGTCCAGTTGGTTAAGCATTCATTCAACTCTTGATTTTGGCTCAGGTCATTATCTCATGGTTGGTGATATGGAGCCCCACATAGGGCCTCTGCACTGACAGGGTGGAACCTGCTAGGGATTGACTCATTCATTGTCTCTCTCTCTCTCTCTCTCTCTCTCTCTCTCTCTCTCTCTCTCTCTCTCTCTCTCTCTCCCCTCTCCCCCACTTTCCTTCTGCCCCTCCCCTGCTCTGTCTCACACACACCCTCTCTCAAAATAAACTTAAAAAAAAAAGAGCTTAGCAAATTGAAGTCTATGTGAACTGTTCTTTTCCTTTTATGAACCAGAGAACCATTAACAATTTTAAAAGAGTACTTCTCTGATTTTAATCCTCAACCTTCTACCTGGTGTTTACTTTCCAGTTTGAGGGTTTGATCACGTAAAAATATCCTTGCTCCTTTCATAGAGTTAAGGATGTCCATTGATACTTAACTAATGAGAGAATACATAACTAATTATAACTTCCAATTATCAAGCCCCTAACACGTGTCATGGACAGGGCATGAGAGGCCCTGTAAATATTATTTCAGCCTTTTAAACATATTCTTTCAAAAAAGATCTTTATTTACCTGTTTATCAAATGAACTTAATGATACTTATGTTAAAAGATTATCTGGATTTTCCAAGGTTATACAGTCATTAGAAATTATTTTTATTTATTTATTTATTTTTTAATATATGAAATTTACTGTCAAATTGGTTTCCATACAACACCCAGTGCTCATCTCAAAAGGTGCCCTCCTCAATACCCATCACCCACCCTGCCCTCCCTCCCACCCCCCATCAACCCTCAGTTTGTTCTCAGTTTTTAACAGTCTCTTATGCTTTGGCTCTCTCCCACTCTAACCTCTTTTTTTTTTTTTTTCCCTTCCCCTCCCCCATGGGTTTCTGTTACGTTTCTCAGGATCCACATAAGAGTGAAACCATATGGTATCTGTCTTTCTCTGTATGGCTTATTTCACTTAGCCTAACACTCTCCAGTTCCATCCACGTTGCTACAAAAGGCCATATTTCATTCTTTCTCATTGCCACATAGTATTCCATTGTGTATATAAACCACAATTTCTTTATCCATTCATCAGTTGATGGACATTTAGGCTCTTTCCATAATTTGGCGATTGTTGAGAGTGCTGCTATAAACATTGGAGTACAAGTGCCCCTATGCATCAGTACTCCTGTATCCCTTGGATAAATTCCTAGCAGTGCTATTGCTGGGTCATAGGGTAGGTCTATTTTTAATTTTCTGAGGAACCTCCACACTGCTTTCCAGAGCGGCTGCACCAATTTGCATTCCCACCAACAGTGCAAGAGGGTTCCCGTCTCTCCACATCCTCGCCAGCATCTATAGTCTCCTGATTTCTTCATTTTGGCCACTCTGACTGGCGTGAGGTGGTATCTGAGTGTGGTTTTGATTTGTATTTCCCTGATGAGGAGCGACGTTGAACATCTTTTCATGTGCCTGTTGGCCATCCGGATGTCTTCTTTAGAGAAGTGTCTATTCATGTTTTCTGCCCATTTCTTCACTGGGTTATTTGTTTTTCGGGTGTGGAGTTTGATGAGCTCTTTATAGATTTTGGATACTAGCCCTTTGTCCGATGTGTCATTTGCAAATATCTTTTCCCATTCCGTTGGTTGCCTTTTCGTTTTCTTGGTTGTTTCCTTTGCTGTGCAGAAGCTTTTTATCTTCATAAGGTCCCAGTAATTCACTTTTGCTTTTAATTCCCTTGCCTTTGGGGATGTGCCGAGTAAGAGATTGCTACGGCTGAGGTCAGAGAGGTCTTTTCCTGCTTTCTCCTCTAAGGTTTTGATGGTTTCCTGTCTCACATTCAGGTCCTTTATCCATTTTGAGTTTATTTTTGTGAATGGTGTGAGAAAGTGGTCTAGTTTCAACCTTCTGCATGTGGCTGTCCAGTTCTCCCAGCACCATTTGTTAAAGAGACTGTCTTTTTTCCATTGGATGTTCTTTCCTGCTTTGTCAAAAATGAGTTGGCCATACGTTTGTGGGTCTAGTTCTGGGGTTTCTATTCTATTCCATTGGTCTATGTGTCTGTTTTTATGCCAATACCATGCTGTCTTGATGATGACAGCTTTGTAGTAGAGGCTAAAGTCTGGGATTGTGATGCCTCCTGCTTTGGTCTTCTTCTTCAAAATTACTTTGGCTATTCGGGGCCTTTTGTGGTTCCATATGAATTTTAGGATTGCTTGTTCTAGTTTCGAGAAGAATGCTGGTGCAATTTTGATTGGGATTGCATTGAATGTGTAGATAGCTTTGGGTAGTATTGACATTTTGACAATATTTATTCTTCCAATCCATGAGCAGGGAATGTCTTTCCATTTCTTTATATCTTCTTCAATTACCTTCATAAGCTTTCTATAGTTTTCAGCATACAGATCTTTTACATCTTTGGTTAGATTTATTCCTAGGTATTTTATGCTTCTTGGTGCAATTGTGAATGGGATCAGTTTCTTTATTTGTCTTTCTGTTGCTTCATTGTTAGTGTATAAGAATGCAACTGATTTCTGTACATTGATTTTGTATCCGGCAACTTTGCTGAATTCATGTATCAGTTCTAGCAGACTTTTGGTGGAGTCTATCGGATTTTCCATGTATAATATCATGTCATCTGCAAAAAGCGAAAGCTTGACTTCATCTTTGCCAATTTGGATGCCTTTGATTTCCTTTTGTTGTCTGATTGCTGATGCTAGAACTTCCAGCACTATGTTAAACAACAGCGGTGAGAGTGGGCATCCCTGTCGTGTTCCTGATCTCAGGGAAAAAGCTCTCAGTTTTTCCCCATTGAGGATGATGTTAGCTGTGGGCTTTTCATACATGGCTTTTATGATCTTTAAGTATGTTCCTTCTATCCCGACTTTCTCAAGGGTTTTTATTAAGAAAGGGTGCTGGATTTTGTCAAAGGCCTTTTCTGCATCGATTGACAGGATCATATGGTTCTTCTCTTTTTTTTTGTTAATGTGATGTATCACGTTGATCGATTTGCGAATGTTGAACCAGCCCTGCATCCCAGGAATGAATCCCACTTGATCATGGTGAATAATTCTTTTTATATGCTGTTGAATTCGATTTGCTAGTATCTTATTGAGAATTTTTGCATCCATATTCATCAGGGATATTGGCCTGTAGTTCTCTTTTTTTACTGGGTCTCTGTCTGGTTTAGGAATCAAAGTAATACTGGCTTCATAGAATGAGCATGGAAGTTTTCCTTCCCTTTCTATTTCTTGGAATAGCTTGAGAAGGATAGGTATTATCTCTGCTTTAAACGTCTGGTAGAACTCCCCTGGGAAGCCATCTGGTCCTGGACTCTTATTTGTTGGGAGATTTTTGATAACCGATTCAATTTCTTCGCTGGTTATGGGTCTGTTCAAGCTTTCTATTTCCTCCTGATTGAGTTTTGGAAGAGTGTGGGTGTTTAGGAATTTGTCGATTTCTTCCAGGTTGTCCAATTTGTTGGCATATAATTTTTCATAGTATTCCCTGATAATTGTTTGTATCTCTGAGGGATTGGTTGTAATAATTCCATTTTCATTCATGATTTTATCTATTTGGGTCATCTCCCTTTTCTTTTTGAGAAGCCTGGCTAGAGGTTTGTCAATTTTGTTTATTTTTTCAAAAAACCAACTCTTGGTTTCGTTGATCTGCTCTACAGTTTTTTTAGATTCTATATTGTTTGTTTCTGCTCTGATCTTTATGATTTCTCTTCTTCTGCTGGATTTAGGCTGCCTTTGCTGTTCTGCTTCTATTTCCTTTAGGTGTGCTGTTAGATTTTGTATTTGGGATTTTTCTTGTTTCTTGAGATAGGCCTGGATTGCAATGTATTTTCCTCTCAGGACTGCCTTCGCTGCGTCCCAAAGCGTTTGGATTGTTGTATTTTCATTTTCGTTTGTTTCCATATATTTTTTTTTTCTTTTTTGTTTTCAACGTTTTTTTTTTTTTTTTTTTTTTTTATTTTTGGGACAGAGAGAGACAGAGCATGAGCGGGGGGGAGGGGCAGAGAGAGAGGGAGACACAGAATCGGAAACAGGCTCCAGGCTCCGAGCCATCAGCCCAGAGCCCGACGCGGGGCTCGAACTCACAGACCGCAAGATCGTGACCTGGCTGAAGTCGGACGCTTAACCGACTGCGCCACCCAGGCGCCCCTGTTTCCATATATTTTTTAATTTCTTCTCTAATTGCCTGGTTGACCCACTCATTCGTTAGTAGGGTGTTCTTTAACCTCCATGCTTTTGGAGGTTTTCCAGACTTTTTCCTGTGGTTGATTTCAAGCTTCATAGCATTGTGGTCTGAAAGTATGCATGGTATAATTTCAATTCTTGTAAACTTATGAAGGGCTGTTTTGTGACCCAGTATATGATCTATCTTGGAGAATGTTCCATGTGCACTCGAGAAGAAAGTATATTCTGTTGCTTTGGGATGCAGAGTTCTAAATATATCTGTCAAGTCCATCTGATTCAATGTATCATTCAGGGCCCTTGTTTCTTTATTGACTGTGTGTCTAGATGATCTATCCATTTCTGTAAGTGGTGTGTTAAAGTCCCCTGCAATGACCACATTCTTATCAATAAGGTTGCTTATGTTTATGAGTAACTGTTTTATATATCTGGGGGCTCCGGTATTTGGCGCATAGACATTTATAATTGTTAGCTCTTCCTGATGGATAGACCCTGTAATTATTATATAATGCCCTTCTTCATCTCTTGTTACAGCCTTTAATTTAAAGTCTAGTTTGTCTGATATAAGTATGGCTACTCCAGCTTTCTTTTGGCTTCCAGTAGCATGATAAATAGTTCTCCATCCCCTCACTCTCAATCTAAAGGTGTCCTCAGATCTAAAATGAGTCTCTTGTAGACAGCAAATAGATGGGTCTTGTTTTTTTATCCATTCTGATACCCTATGTCTTTTGGTTGGCGCATTTAATCCATTTACATTCAGTGTTATTATAGAAAGATACGGGTTTAGAGTCATTGTGATGTCTGTATGTTTTATGCTTGTAGTGATGTCTCTGGTACTTTGTCTCACAGGATCCCCCTTAGGATCTCTTGTAGGGCTGGTTTCGTGGTGACGAATTCCTTCAGTTTTTGTTTGTTTGGGAAGACCTTTATCTCTCCTTCTATTCTAAATGACAGACTTGCTGGATAAAGGATTCTCGGCTGCATATTTTTTCTGTTTAGCACACTGAAGATATCGTGCCAAGCCTTTCTGGCCTGCCAAGTTTCAAAGGAGAGATCAGTCACGAGTCTTATAGGTCTCCCTTTATATGTGAGGGCACGTTTATCCCTTGCTGCTTTCAGAATTTTCTCTTTATCCTTGTATTTTGCCAGTTTCACTATGATATGTCGTGCAGAAGATCGATTCAAGTTACGTCTGAAGGGAGTTCTCTGTGCCTCTTGGATTTCAATGCCTTTTTCCTTCCCCAGTTCAGGGAAGTTCTCAGCTATAATTTCTTCAAGTACCCCTTCAGCACCTTTCCCTCTCTCTTCCTCCTCTGGGATACCAATTATGCGTATATTATTTCTTTTTAGTGTATCACTTAGTTCTCTAATTTTCCCCTCATACTCCTGGATTTTTTTATCTCTCTTTCTTTCAGCTTCCTCTTTCTCCATAACTTTATCTTCTAGTTCACCTATTCTCTCCTCTGCCTCTTCAATCCGAGCCGTTGTGGTTTCCATTTTGTTTTGCATTTCGTTTAAAGCGTTTTTCAGCTCCTCGTGACTGTTCCTTAGTCCCTTGATCTCTGTAGCAAGAGATTCTCTGCTGTCCTGTATACTGTTTTCAAGCCCAGCGATTAATTTTATGACTATTATTCTAAATTCACTTTCTGTTATATTATTTAAATCCTTTTTGATCAGTTCATTAGCTGTTGTTATTTCCTGGAGATTCTTCTGAGGGGAATTCTTCCGTTTGGTCGTTTTGGACAGTCCCTGGAATGGTGAGAACCCGCAGGGCACTTCCCCCGTGCTGTGGTGTATAACTGGAGTTGGTGGGCGGGGCCGCAGTCCGACCTGATGTCTGCCCCCAGCCCACCGCTGGGGCCACAGTCAGACTGGTGTGTGCCTTCTCTTCCCCTCTCCTAGGGGCGGGATTCACTGTGGGGTGGTGTGGCCCGTCTGGTCTACTTGCACACTGCCAGGCTTGTGGTGCTGGGGAGCTGGCGTATTAGCTGGGGTGGGTAGGCAAGGTGCACGGGGGTGGGAGGGGCAGGCTTAGCTCGCTTCTCCTTAGGTGATCCACTTCAGGAGGGGCCCTGTGGCAGCGGGAGGGAGTCAGATCCGCTGCCGGAGGTTTGGCTCCGCAGAAGCAGAGTTGGGTGTTTGCGCGGAGCGAGCAAGTTCCCTGGCAGGAACTGGTTCTCTTTGGGATTTTGGCTGGGGGATGGGCGGGGGAGATGGCGCTGGCGAGCGCCTTTGTTCCCTGCCAAGCTGAGCTCTGCCGTCCGGGGGCTCAGCAGCTCTCCCTCCCTTTGTCCTCCAGCCTTCCCGCTTTCTGAGCAGAGCTGTTAACTTATGACCTCCCACACGCTAAGTCGCGCTTCCTGTCGGAACACAGTCCGTCCGGCCCCTCCGCTTTTGCCAGCCCGACTCGGGGGCTCTGCTTGGCCGGCAAGCCGCCCCTCCGCCCCGGCTCCCTCCCGCCAGTCCGTGGAGCACGCACCGCCTCGCCGCCCTTCCTACCCTCTTCCGTGGGCCTCTCGTCTGCGCTTGGCTCCGGAGACTCCGTTCTGCTAATCCTCTGGCGGTTTTCTGGGTTCTTTAGGCAGGTGTAGGTGGAATCTAAGTGATCAGCAGGACGCGCGGTGAGCCCAGCGTCCTCCTACGCCGCCATCTTCCGGAACTCCAGTCATTAGAAATTAAAGAATTGGGGTTGATCTCCCACACTCTTTATAACTTTACAACTTTCCCCAAGAAAATTGGCATTTCTTGCTGTCCATACTTAACACTCATGTCTTGTGGTACCCCGTTCAGTTTACCATAGGAATTTGTATATATTTAAAAACAATTTTCCCAATGTATTTCCAATAAGAAGAGAGGATTGTGTTTCCTTTTAAATGAAAGTAACTATAATTCACAATGAATCCCTTGAGTGAAGACTGTAGAGCAAATACTCATTGGAAATGAAAGGGAAAAGAATATGTCTACAATGTATGAGCCCGCATTTAGTGGTCCCTGTTAAGTATCAGATTGGGGAAATAAAAAGCATGGCAAGGCTCCTGAAGACCAGAGACATAAGACAAGGATGCTTATCAACAGGAAAACATGTTAAATACCAGAACGGAAAGATTTTCAGGAGACAAAACCAGTTGAAACGACAAGAGAAAGATTATGACGGCAAATTCGAGGCATCAAGTGCCACATACTGCCTGCAATACTGTGGCTGGGAAACCCTTCTTCTCTCGACCGAACAGCGAGCGCTTCGGAGCCTGAGGCCAACTGAACTTCAGACAATGAAAGAAGGCAAGTCGTCTTCCTTAAAAGATGAAATAAATAATTCACCCTCAGGATTCACAGGAAAGAGATGACCTGGCAAAACTGAGTGGATTATATTTAGAATTTATGTCTCTCAAGGGCTAGAGGTGATAATGAAAAAACAACAACAACAACAACAACGCACAATTTATGTAAATATTCTTTGTATACTGTCACAAAGAGTTGGAAGATTTCAGGCCAATACAAGTAATTTTTAATGTTTTCATTAAACATTTCAAGCATCAACTGAGGGACTTGTTATAAGTCAGACATAAAGTTACCTGATGCAGATTTCAAAAGATGTGCAGTCACTATACATCTACATGCTATTCAAGACATTTGGAGTGTGACTTTCATTTTGAAGGATGTTTACTAGACACCTGTCCTGCTTCTGATTGTCTTTTATCCAGTAGTTCACAAACATATCATAGAAATCTTTAGATTTAACCTGTGTTAACTACATTGTAATGTTGCCTAATGCTGCTTAATATGCATCAATGATTTCCTTATAGTTTTGACAGAAACCTCAGGAGGCCTATGGCTTGTATGGGACGGGGCCTGTTCTGGATTCTCTAACTGCTCCTACACATCTTACTGTCTATTGCCACCCCTTAATAGCCTTATGCCGTCCTTCACAATTTTCTAAAAGTAATGAATTCCTGGGGCACCTGGATGGCTCAGTCAGTTAGGCACGGACTCTTGGTTTAGGCTCAGGTCATGATCTCGAGGTTCATGAATTCAAGCCCCACATCAGGTTCTGTGCTGATGCTGTGGAGCCTGCTTGGGATTCCCTGTCTCTGTCTCTCTCTTTTTCTCTCTCAAAAATAAATAAATCAACATTAAAAAAAAATAAAATAAAAATACATTTCTTTACTGTTGTTCTTTCCTTTTCTAGACTACCCATATCCTCATATCTACCCACAAAGTACGAGGCATTCTTCTACATGCAGGTCAAGTGTTACCTTTTTTGGTGACACTTTTCGGGGCTTTTCGCACCTCCCACACCTGAGTATTGTCCCTCCTATTCTAATGGGAACTATGCGTCTCTCTAGTGTGGTGATGATGATTATTTTGTTCTTGCTTCTTTGCTTGACTCCATTTCCCATTACACAGTGAAGTTATTGAAGGCACAGTCTGTATTTTATGAAGTATTAAGCTCTAGGCCCTTTGGAACACATCCTAATAGATGTATAGTGTTTGTTGGCTCATGCTCTGTCCAAATTCCATTATTCCACAAATGAAGAAATTAAGGCCTAAGAGGGTGAAAAGACTTGCCCAGGGTTACACAGATGGGTTATTATACCTAATCGCCGTTAAACAGAAAGTTCTAAAAGACAACACACAGGTCTGTATTAAGATAAATTATTTGTACAGGTGCAAGACATGTAAAGAATTTGAAATATCAGTGGCTTCTATGTGGAATAGAAACATTATCATCATTTGTAAAGCAGCAACAAAATCACTGGGAAGCAACCAGTTCTTTCTCATCCAAAACTCCCATAAGTATGAAAACAAACATAAAAACACCTGTTCTGTGGTCACTGCTTCTAGACTGTCTTCTTAAATTGAAATGCATTTTTCCCAGTGAGCTCACTAGGAGATCACAAAATAAATTCAGCTTAAAAGTGCTACAAAATAGTCGACTTTACGGAAACACAGGGATGAGCTGTGTTCCTTTTGACACAATAAAACCACTACCGTGGAATAAAATAAATTCAGTGAAATAAATCAGAAAAATAGGTTAGTTTGTCCTACAAAAGCAATAGTTTGTTTATAAAAAAAAGAGGATGTATCATTGCTTTAATTCGGCCTTGCTCATCTTTAATGTTTATGATGTCTATGTATGTTTTCAGAAGTAGTGGATTTATCTCTGATTCATGTGTTTCCTCCTTACAGACCAATCAATAAATTGGAGGGTCACTGAATAGTTAAGTTTTCAGGGGCTGATATCACCGAACACTGGGGTGGAGCTCCTGGAAAGTACAAGAGAAATGGGAACAGAAATTAGGCTGACTCCTTTGCTCTCTACAAAGAAATTTAAGGATATGTGGAAGGGAACACATCTCTCTTGTCAAAAAACAAGATAACAATGTGCAGAGAACACAGGTTAGATACTTCTGCAGCTAAAAGTTTCCTGAATACCGTGACTGAGAAGTAGATTAAAACACTGCATTGCAAACAGGAGGAGAGGAGCCCTCCCAGCGTCCATTTGGACTGGGACAAACATCTGAGACACAGTCCTGTCAATGCCCTTGACAGTGATTTCCCCAGGACGGAAGGGTCAGGTTTGTACACTTGCACCCCAATCCGTCTATATTTTATTTCCATGCACACAGAGTGCCGCTACTTTCCTAGTTTTCATGTGCAATGGTTGTCTTACTCCATCATCAGAATATTTGTATCAAGTAAATGTGACGTTCACCATTTGACAAACAAAAGCAAGCTTAGAGAAGAGATGACTCCCACAGAAAGTCTTTCAAGAAAGACTTTCAAGAAAAGGCTTTCAAGAAAGCCACAGAAGCTTTCTTACCTTTAATCTGATTTATACAACATATAATGGACTTTGGAGACAGAAAGACAGTGGCTTGACTACAGGTTTAGCTACTGGGTCACTGTGTGACCAGAGGCAAGTAACTTTACTTCTTTGAGCCTGAGTTTATTCTCTGAGAAGTGAAAACATTTATATAACCAAATTGTTGTAAGGATCAAGTAAAATAAAATCTGAAAACAAAACCCTACTTTAAAGTAGGTAAGACTTACTAAATTTAAATTTCTTTTCTATTCTAGCTAACCACCAGCTAAAGATGTTTGTTTATCTTCAAGGCACTGGAAAATAGAGTGTCACATTCACAAAGTTTATAAAAACTTAAGAATTCTTTATCAGGGACGTACTTTGAAATTTTAAACCTAGATTTCCCCATGGTGAACACCTTTATGTTAAAAAATACTCAAAATAAATACACTAGTATACTTGGCATCTATTTTCTCTGAAGAAAAAAACAACAACTATCAAATGTTAATAGACATCTCCCCAAATGTTGGAACATCTACCAAGCATGGGCATACATACCTGGCTCTATGCAGTAGAATTAGATCTCAAAGGGGAATGTGCTTTGCAAATACTTGACAGAAAATGTGCAGATATAAAATACTTACGGTACACATATCTTTATGCTGGCTAATTCAAAATGTCATAAAAGTAAATTTAAAGAAGCAGGTAAATTAATTCATTTGCAGCCCAAAGCCAACTTTCAATCTTGTTTTCCCTGGATATTTCTATCTGAAAACCCTCTGAGATTTCCAGCAGCAGAAAGTCTATTAATTTTCCATGCACTTGTTGATGCAAAAGCTATCAGGATTATGGGTTGAATATTTCTAGTGTAGGGAAAGTATGGGATGCAATTAATCTCTGTGAACTAAAATATACCTCTTTTTATTAATCTTTTATTGTAAATGAGCAAAGTAATTGAACCAGTACCACACTGTCAGAATGAATGCAATGCCGGTGGGATATGCCTGAGAGAGCACATACTGATTGAGTATTAAATATCTAACGGCAATAATTTATGGTTCATTACCTCTTTTGGAGTTTCTTAGTTGCATAAGGCTTGAATTCTAAATAGTCAGACTTTTAGTAGAAAACGGCTTACAGATGCTGAAGGCAGCAAGTGCACGACTCACAGACAATCTCCCTCATTTGGGATGTTTCATACTTCATGGAACCAAACTCTATGGGTATTTCCAAGCAGGGCTCATTGTTTCAAAGAAAGAAAGCTGTCATCTCATCCCAAAATGCCCTCTTGCATACCCTGCATGGTGTATTCATGAAAGTGCCAGGTGACACAGACGCAGATCCGTGAGCAGGAATATAATGGAAGGAGAGATCCTGCAACTTCCTTCATATTATGTAAATCCATTTCCAGCTATCTGGTGGTTGAGACACCTCAGTTCTTGTTTTCAACTGACATTAGCTTCCTTAATTGTATCGTGCCAACCCCTGTGGCACAATTTTGCTGCACATGGAAATGGAAGCTTTTTTCCTGCTGGTAACAAAATACAATCGACCTGAAGCAATATTTATAGAAATATGTGTTTTGGATTTGAAGACTGGGTCTTTTCAGACTACATGCAGTTTAAAAACAAACACAGTTAAAGGAAAACAATATGAGCTCTGTATCTATGGCAAAGAGATACTGCAGCTATATGTTTAGTTGTTGGCTTTTAAACAAATTCCTTTACTCCAGCTTTACCTCAGTGTCCTATGGAGCAGCTAATGTTCTAGTTGGATTCCATTTTTCTTTTCCAGAGAGGGAGTCTGTCTTCTTCGATTTATAGTATTTACTCAGTAGACAATGTTTCTTAAGCGAAACATTTACAGTTTACTCAATATACAATATATAGTGTTTACTCAATTTGATAAAATATTTCTTAAATGAAATTTCAAATAAAAGAATACAGACTTTGGATATGATTTGGACTTAGGTATATAATCATGCATGAAAATGTCTAACTCTTTTGGTACCTCTTTACTGATATCAAATAAGTGGTTTAAGAAGGGCTTTTGAAATAATTGAATACCCTCTTTTCTCCTCAAATTTAAGTCTCTTCTATTCTTGTTACAGTTTGTATACAGAGAAGGTGT
Source organism: Neofelis nebulosa (assembly GCF_028018385.1). Taxonomy (NCBI): domain Eukaryota; kingdom Metazoa; phylum Chordata; class Mammalia; order Carnivora; family Felidae; genus Neofelis; species Neofelis nebulosa. Next base: position 38,770,627 of record NC_080798.1, read on the forward strand.
TATTTTTATTGAATTACTTAAAAAAGAACCCAGATGCCCTATAACTATTTATTTATTTATTTATTTATTTATTTACTTACTTACTTACTTACTTACTTACTTACTTACTTGTAGGCTAGCATGGAGCCCAACATGGGGCTTGAACTTAGAACTGAGATGAAGACCTGAGCTGACATCAAGAGTCAAAGACGCAAGGGCGCCTGGGTGGCTCAGTTGGTTGAGTGTCCAACTTTGACTCAGGTCATGATCATGATCTCATGGTGAGTTCGAGCCCTGCGTCAGGCTCTATGCTGACAGCTCACAGCCTGGAGCCTGCTTTGATTCTGTCTCTTTCTCTCTCTGCCCTTTCCCCCTTCATGCTCTGTTCTGTCTCTCAAAAATAATGTGAAAAAAAATAGTCAGACACTTTACTGACTGAGCCATCCAGGCACCGTTCTAACAGTCTCATGCAGGGAACAAATGACAAGAAAAAAAAGCAACAGCAGAAAATATAATTCTCATAAATAATAATCAAAAGTCAAATCTAGCAAAGATCAAGAAGGTTTGAAAAAACAATATGTTGGAAAATGTCTGGGAATGCCAGATGATAACATTTCATCAGGCAATTAAATCTGGTGACTAAAGTCCAAGCTTTTTTACACAATGACAGGAAGAATTTCTTTTGTGCTCCTATATAGTTTCATATTTTAAAAAAGGAAAATTACATCAAGGTAAGTGACAGGAAATCAATCATATTATTTGTGGGTAGTGATCAGCAGCCTTGATCCCAACACACTAGACAGAGTTAAATTTATGTAGCTAGGCCACGCCCACTACTTCAGGAAGGAAGTAATGTCAAATAAATTCAGGCTTCCACAGCAGCCTGTAAGAAGAAAATGATAAAGTGAATGATCTTAAGAGTGTGATGGGACCAATGGAACCAGAAATGAGAAGAGAAAGGAGAAAGGAATATGATTGTATACTAAGCATACTTCCTCGAAACCATTAAGATTGTTTCTGGGGCGAAAAGAACTAAAAAATGAAAACAAACGAAGGTCTGAATGCAACAGCAAAAGATAGGTGGTATCTTTTCAAGGAGTTAAATCACAGGGCATGATACGTTTAAGAAAAGAATATTGAGGGGTGCCTGGGTGGCTCAGTCAGTAAGGCATCTGACTTCAGCTCCAGTCATGATCTTGACATTCATGGGTTGGAGCTCCCCATTAGGCTTTGCACTGTCAGCACAGTCTGCTTCAGATCCTCTGTTTCCCTCTCTCTCTCTGTCCCTCTCTCATGTACATTCTCTCTTTCTCTCTTAGAAATAAACATTTTTTAAAAAGGAAAAGAATAATGATAATTAATAAAAGCACATAGGCATTTATCAGGATGATATTTCTAATAAGTGAAATGGTAGTAAGCACCATAATTATTGCACAGATATGAATGTCTAGCCAGGGAGGCCTATTTAAAGAAACATGAACTTTAAAACACACAGAAATTTGATATGTGACTCGTGGAATAAATTATGGTATATTCATTTAATTAAAAAAAAAAAAAAACTATGGGAGGGGGAGCCAAGATGGCGGAGCAGCATGGAAGTTTTTGTGCATCTCACATCCATGAAATACAGCCAGACCAACACTAAACCATCCTGCACACCTAGAAAACTGATTAGAGGATTAACACAACAATCTACACAACCTGAACTACAGAATTCAGCAGGCATGTGGCACGGAGAGGTGAACCTGGGGAGAGTGAAGCTGTGGAGGACAGGGAGCTGCTTTTGCATGAGGAGAAAGGACAGAGATGGGGGGGGGGTAGAATATGGGAAAAGCACCCCTCCCCAAAAGCAGCTGGAGAGAAAGTGGAAAATTGGAAACAGCACAGGGACTAAACTAAAAAGGGAGAAAGGAGAAAAGAGAGGGTTTAAATTCCATTAAGACTGTAAACAGGGGGAGTGCAAAATCTGAAAGTCCGCAGCTTGATACCTAGAGGTGCTGTGGTAGGAAGGGCAAATCCCCAGGAGCAGAGCAGGGTCTGGGAGGTTCTTGGGCCACACGGGGAAAAGTGGTTCCACTGCCGGAAGAATATTTGGTAGAGACTGTGAGGCCACCTTGTCCCAGCAGATCCCAGAGAACAACCGCATTCGCTGGTGCTGGAAGAAAGTCTTTAAGGGTGAAGCCAGGTGCCAGATGCATGTTGTGATTTTCCATAATCCCTGAAACACTGATGCTACACTGTCTCATGATCTTTCTTGGGGGTGGGCTGGAACCTGGTCGCAGTCTTGGAAACCGGCAGCAACAGGGTCCAGCAAGTGGACCCAGGATCCTGGATGCAGTCAACATTTGGCCATTGATCGGGGAGACCTTCCTGGAGAGGGGCGGAATGGGTCAAAGCTGAAGTCCTTCGGAAATAAGGGTCTGGGAACACAGCCTCATGTGAGACAAAACTCGGGAGAGAGGTACTGCCTGGGGCTTGGTCACATACAGTGAGGAAGTGGGGAGTGGACGAAAGTTGAAGACAGAGGACAAGTGCGCGATTGCTGATCAGAGAGAACGGAGTTCCAATACTAGAGACTCGGTAGCTGCGTGACACCATTTTCGCTGCTCCCGTGCATGCGTATACACACCTATGAGCACCACAACAATCCACCTCAGTAGGCTAGCAGCGCCATCTAGTGGAGAATTGAGCCTTTACACTGAGCCCCTCCCAACTGGGCCAACCACACTCTTCAAGAACACAAGTCTCACCGCCTGCTTAGTTTATGGACTATAAAGCGCTTTATAGCCTGACTTCTAGGGGAAAACGAAATAATTTCAGTCATATTTCAATCTGTTAGCAGGTCCATCTATTCATTTTTTTTCTCTTTTTCACTTCTTTTCTTTTTCTTGAATACACAAACAGAAAAAATTCATTTTTATTTTCAATTTTTATTAAAAATATTTTTCTTTAATTTTTTACTATATTTTTTACTTTTGTGCAAATTTTTTCAAATTCTATTTTACTTCCATCATTTTATTTTAGTCTGCTTCAGTGTACTCATATTTTCAAATTTTCAAAAAATTTCCTTTTTTTTTTCATTTTTCTCCTTTTGTTTTCTTTTCCTTTTCTTGAATACAGAAAGAGAAAAAATCATTTTCATTTTCAATTTTTATTAAAAATGTTTCTTTAATTGTTTTACTATATTTGTTATTTTACATAATTTATTTTTTCAAATTCTACTTTACTTCCATCATTTTATTTTAGTCTACTAGAGTGAATTCACTTTTTCAAATTTTCAAATGATTTCCTTTTTTTTTCTTTTTTCTGTTTTTGTTTCTTTTCTTTTTCTTGAATTCAGAGGAGAAAAATTCATTTTTTTAATTTTTATTAAAAATATTTTTCTTTATTTTTTTCTCCTATATTCTTTATTTTTGTGTAATTTTTTTCAAATTGTATTTTACTTCCATCATTTCATTTTAGTCTACTTCAGTGTAGTCATTTTTTCAAATTCTCAAACGATTTCCTTTTTTCCCCCCTTTTTTCTCTCATCTGTCAAATCACTTTCAACAAACACCCAGACCAAAACACACCTAGGATCTAGCATCATTTATTCAATTTTGTGCGTGCTTTTCAAATTTTTTATTTTAAAACTTTTTTAATTTTAATTTTTTCAATTTTAATATTCCCACCTCATTAATTCCTTTTCTCTCTTCAAAATGATGAAACAAAAGAATTCACCCCAAAAGAAAGAGCATGAAGAAACGACAGCCAGGGATTTAACCAACATAGATACAAGCAAGATGTCTGAACCAGAACTTAGAATCACAATAATAAGAATACTAGCTGGAGCCGAAAATAGACTAGAATCCCTTTCTGCAAAGATAAAAGAAGTAAAACCTAGTCAGGATGAAATAAAAAATACTATAACTGAGCTGCAATCATGGATGGATGCCACAGCGTCAAGAATGAATGAGGCAGAACAGAGTATCAGTGATACAGAGGACAAACTTATGGAAAATGAAGCAGAAAAAAAGAGGGAGATGAAGGTAAAAGAGCACGATTTAAGAATTAGAGAAATCAGTGACTCATTAAAAAGAAACAACATCAGAATCATAGGGGTCCCAAAAGAGGAAGAGAGAGAAATAGGGGTAGAAGGGGTAGGTGAGCAAATCATAGCAGAAAATTTTCCTAACCTGGGGAAAGACACAGACATGAAAATCCAGAAAGCACAGAGCACCCCCATTAGATTCAACAAAAACCGACCATCAACAAGGCATATCATAGTCAAATTCACAAAATACTCAGGCAAGGAGAGAATCATGAAAGCAGCAAGGGGAAAAAAAGTCCCTAACCTACAAGGGAAGACAGATCAGGTTTTCAGCAGACCTATGCACAGAAACTTGGCAGGCTAGAAAGGAGTGGCAGGATATATTCAATGTGCTTAATCAGAAAAATAGGCAGCCAAGAACTCTTTATCCAGCAAGGCTGTCATTCAAAATAGAAGGAGAGATAAAAAGTTTCCCGAACAAACAAAAATTAAAGGAGTTCGTGACCACTAAACTAAATTTCAGCCCGGCAAGAAATTTAAAAAAAATTTTTTTTTTAATGTTTATTTTTGAGACAGAGAGAGACAGAGCATGAATGGGGGAGGGGCAGAGAGAGAGGGGGACACAGAATCGGAAGCAGGCTCCTGGTTCTGAGCCATCAGCCCAGAGCCTGACGCGGGGCTCGAACTCACGGACTGCGAGATCATGACCTGAGCTGAAGTCGGACGCTCAACCGACTGAGCCACCCAGGCGCCCCCCTGCAAGAAATTTTAAGGGGGACTCTCTGAGGGGGAAAAAAGATGAAGGAAGGAAGGAAGGAAGGAAGGAAGGAAGGAAGGAAGGAAGGAAGGAAGGAATAAATACATACATACATACTGAAAGCAATAAAGATTAGAAAGGACCAGAGAATACCACCAGAAACTCCAACTCTACAAGCATCAAAATGGCAATAAACTCATTTCTTTCAGTACTCACTCTAAACATCAATGGACTCAATGCTCCAATCAAAAGACACAGGGTAACAGAATGGATAAGAAAACAAGATCCATCAATATGCTGTTTACAAGAGACCCACTTTAGACCTAAAGACACCTTCAGATTGAACGTAAGGGGAAGGAGAACCATCTATCATGTTAATGGTCAACAGAAGTAAGCTGGAGTAGTCACAGTTATATCAGAAAATCTAGACTTTAAAATAAAGACTGTATCAAGAGATGCAGAATGACATTATATCATAATCAAGGGGCCTATCCACCAAGAACACCTAACAGTTGTAAACATTTGTGCACCAAATGTGAAGCACTGAAATATATAAATCAATTCATCACAAACATAAAGAAACTCATCAATAGTAATACCATAATAGGAGATTTCAAATCTCTACTCACAGCAGCAGACAGATCATCTAATCAAAAAACCAACAAGGAAACACTGGCTTTGAATGATACACTGGACCAGATGGACTTAACAGATATGTTCAGAACATTTTATCCTAAAGCAGCAGAATATACGTTCTTCTCCAGTGCACATGGAAAGTTCTCAAGAAGAGACCATATACTGGGACACAATGCAGCCCTAAGTTCAAAAAGATCGAGATCATACGGTGCATATTTTCAGACCACAATGCTATGAAACTCGAAATCAACCACAAGAAAAAAATTTGGAGAGGTAACAAACACTTGGAGACTGAAGAACGTCCTATTAAAGAATGAATGGGCTAACCAAGAAGTGAAAGAGGAAATTAAAAAGTATATGGAAGCCAATGAAAATTATAACACAACAACCCAAAACCTCTGGGATGCAGCAAAGGCAGTTGTAAGAGGAAAGTATATAGCAATCCAGACCTTCCTAAAGAAGGAAGAAAGATCTCAGTATACAACCTAATCTTACACCGTAAGGAGCTGGAAAAAGAACAGCAAATAAAAACCCAAACCAGAAGAAGACAGGAAATAATAAAGATTAGAGCAGAAGTTAATGCTATAAAACCCCCCCCAAAAAAAACAGAACAGATCAATGAAACCAGAAGCTGGTTCTTTGAATTAACAAAATTGATAAACCCCTAGCCAGTTTGATCAAAAAGACAAAGGAAAGGACCAAAATAAATCAAATCAAGAATAAAAGAGAAGAGATCACAACCAACACAGAAGAAATAAAAGCAATAATAAGAGAATATTATGGGCAATTATATGCCAATAAAATGAGCAATCTGGAAGAAATGGACAAATCCCTAGAAACACATACACTACCAAACCTGAAACAGAAAGAAATAGAAAATTTGAACAGATCCATAACGAGTAAGGAAATCAAATTAGTAATCAAAAATCTCCCAAAAAAACAAGAGTCCAGGGCCAGATGGCTTTCCAGGGGAATTCTACGAAACATTTAAGGAAGAGTTAACTCCTATTCTCTTGAAGCTGTTCCAAAAAGTAGAAATGGAAGGAAAACTTCAAACTCTTTCTATGAAGCCAGCATTACCTTGATTCCAAAACCAAAGACCCCATTAAAAAGGAGACCTATAGACCAATTTTCCTGATGAACATGGATGCAAAAATCCTCAACAAGATATTAGCCAACCAGATCCAACAATACATTAAAAAAATTATTTACCATGACCAAGTGAGATTTATACCTGGGATTCAGGGCTGGTTCAATATCCGCAAAACAATCAACATGATTCAGCACATCAATAAAAGAAAGGACAAGAACCACATGATCCTCTCAACTGACGCAGAGAAAGCATTTGACAAAATACAGCATCCTGTCTTGATAAAAGCCTTCAAGAAAGTAGGGACACAAGGAGCATTCCTCGAGATCATAAAAGCCATATATGAACGACCCAATGCTAATATCATACTCGATGGGGAAAAACTGAGAGTTTTCTCCCTAAGGTCAGGAACAAGACAGGGATGTCCAGTCTCACCACTGTTATTCAACACAGTATTGGAAGTCTTAGCCTCTGCAATCAGACCACACAAAGAAGTAAAAGGCATCCAAATCAGCCAGGAGGAGGTCAAATTTTCACTCTTTGCAGATGACATGATAGTCTATATGGAAAACCCAAAAGATTCCACCAAAAAACTGCTAGGATTGATTCATGAATTCAGCAAAGTTGCAGGATATCAAATCAATGCCCAGAAATCGGTTGCATTCTTATACACCAACAATGAAGCGACAGAAACAGAAATCAAGGAATTGATCCCATTTACAATTGCACCAAAAACCATAAAATACCTGGGAATAAATCTAACAAAAGAGGTGGAAAATCTATACACTGAAAACTATCGAAAGCTTATGAAAGAAATTGAAGAAGACACAAAAAAAATGGAAAAAGATTCCATGATCCTGGATAGGAAGAAAAAATATTGTTAAAATGTCAATACTATCCAAAACAATCTACATGCTAAATGCAACCCCTAGCAAAATAACACCAGCATTCTTCACAGAGCTAGAACAAATAATCCTAAAATTTGTATGGAACCGGAAAAGACCCCAAATAGCCAAAGCAATCTTAAAAAAGAAAACCAAAGCAGGAGGTGTCAAAATCCTGGACTTCAAGCTATACTACAAAGCTGTAATCATCACTACACTATGGTACTGGCACAAAAGCAGACACTCAGATCAATGGAACAGAACACAGAACCCAGAAATGGACCCACAAATGTATGGCCAACTCATCTCTGACAGAGCAGGAAAGAATATCCAATGGAATAAAGACAGTGTCTTCAGTAAGTGGTGCTGGGAAAACTGGACAGCGACATGCAGAAGAATGAACCTGGACCACTTTCTTACACTATACACAAAAATAAACTCAAAATGGATGAAAGACCTCAATGTAAGACAGGAAGCCATCAAAATACTTGAGGAGAAAGCAGGAAAAAACCTCTTTGATTTTGGCCACAGCAACTTCTTACTCAGCACATCTCCAGAGGCAAGGGAAACAAAAGCAAAAATGAACTACTGGGACCTCACCAAAATAAAAAGCTTCTGCACATCGAAGCAAAGAATCAACAAAACTAAAACGTAACTGACAGAATGGGAGAAGATATTTGTAAACGACATATCAGATAGAGGGTTAGTATCCAAAATCTATAACTTATCCAACTCAACACCCAAAAAACAAATAATCCAGTGAAGAAATGGGCAAAAGACATGAATAGACACTTCTCCAAAGCAGACATCCAGACATTTCAGACAACCGACATTTTATATGTCAGCCAACTGACATATTAAAATATGCTCAACATCACTCATCATCAGGGAAATACAAATTAAAAGCACAATGAGATACCACCTTACACATGTCAGAATGGCTAACGTTAATAACTCAGGCAACAACAGATGTTGGCGAGGATGCAGAGAAAGAGGATCTCTTTTGCATTGCTGCTGGGAATTCAAGCTGGTGCAGCCACTCTGGAAAACAGTATGGAGGTTCCTCAGAAAACTAAAAATAGAACTACCCTACGACCCAGTAATTGTACTACTAAGCATTTATCCAAGGGATACAGGTGTGCTATTTTGAAGGTACACACGCACCCCCATGTTTATAGCAGCACTATCAACAACAGCCGAAGTATGGAAAGAGCCCAAATGTCCCTCGATGGCTGAATGGATAAAGAAGATGTGGTATATATATATACAATGGAGTATTACTAGGCAATGAAAAAGAATGAAATCTTGCCAATTGCAACTACATGGATGGAAGTGAAAGATATTATGCTAAGTGAAATTAGTCAGAGAAAGACAAATATCATAGAACTTCACTCATATGAGGACTTTAAGAGACAAAACAGATGAACATAAGGGAAGGGAAACAAAAATAATATAAAAACAGGGAGGGGGACAATATATAAGAGACTCATAAATATGCAGAACAAACTGAGACTTACTGGAGGTGTTGTGAGGGGGGGGGATGGGCTAAATGAGTAAGGGGCACTAAGGAATCTACTCCTGGAATCATTGTTGCACTATATGCTAACTAATTGGGATGTAAATTAAAAAAATAATAATAAAAGAAAAAAACTATGCAGCTGTGAAAAAGAATGAGAATTTTTTGTAAACAAGTATGGAAAAATATCCAAAGTATCCAATACTGCATAAAAAGGCAAAGCACAGAATTGCATTATAGTATGAGTAAGGTGTGTGTGTGTTTGTGCGCATGCTTGTGTGTGTGCATGAAACACACGTAAGTGGTATAATAGTCCCCAAGGTGGTCCATGTTCTAATCATCCTTGTAACTGGTGCATATGTTACCTTACACGGTAAAATAAACCTTCAGATAAGTAATATGCAGGGCCTTAAAATGGGGAGATTATCTTGGATTATCCAGATGTGCCACATCAAACTACAGAAATTCTTAAAAGGAGGAACTTCCTTGGCTGTAGAACCAAAGAAATGTCAGCAGGAGAAAGACTTGAGCAAACATTACTGGCTTTGAAAATGAGACCACAAGTCTAGGAATGCGGATGAACTCTAATAGCTTGAGAAGTCAATGAAATGGCTGCTTCCCAGAGACTTTAGAATGGAACAGAGTCTGGGGTGTCTGGGTGGCTCACTACTTTAAGTGTTGGACTCTTAATTTTGGCTCAGATCATGATTCATGGTTGGCGAGATCAATCCCTGCTCTCAGCACAGAGCCTGCTTTGGATTCTCTCTCTTCCTCTCTCTCTGCCCCTTCCCTGCTCATTTTCTCTCTCTCTCTCTCTCTCTCTCTCTCTCTCTCTCTCTCTCCACCCCTCTCAAAATGCATACACTTTTTTTTTAATTTTTTTTTTTAACATTTATTTATTTTTGAGACAGAGAGAGACAGAGCATGAATGGGGGAGGGTCAGAGAGAGGGAGACACAGAATCCGAAACAGGCTCCAGGCCCTGAGCTGTCAGCACAGAGCCCGACGCGGGGCTCGAACTCACGGACCGCAAGATCATGACCTGAGGCGAAGTCGGCCGCTTAACCGACTGAGGCACCCAGGCGCCCCAAACTTTTTTTTTTAAATAAAGGAACAAAGCCCTACAGATACCTTTATTTTGTTTAGCCCAGTACGCCTCATGTTAAACTTAGACCTAAGGAAATATATGATAATAAATACATGTTGTTCTATCCTTGTTGTTATTTGTTACAGCAGTGATAGAAAATGAATAAACTGCATAAAAAATGCATGTATATATTTGCCTTTATTTGCACAGACTACCTCTATAAATATACAAAACATTTTGGAACACTGCTTTCTGTGGAGGAAGTAATGAGTGGCAGGAGACAGATGTGGATGGGTGACTTTTACAGTACATCTCTTTGTACATTTCAGATATTGGACCATCTAAATTTATCTATTCCCAAAATAAGTATACATAATTTAAAATAAATGTAATAACATTGCCCTTCCTTCCTGTATTTTGAAGGGTACGGGCCATGTGAAGCTGGTGAGCAATGAGGCATCACATTCTTAAATAAGTTAGAATTTTGATGAGAGATATGCCTGATTATTGGTTGATTGGAGGATAGGAGTTTTGCTGAGATATGGGTATGAACAAATGAAGGCTTACTTTGTTCATCTAAATTATATTTTCTTGTGACTCATTTCTTTTTATAAAGCGACCATCAGGTGATTTTCTATTCAAGTAAATTTCAAGGAGAATTAATACATTAAAACCTATCCAATCATTCAACATGTATCAGTGTTCATCAGTGGTAGGAATTAAAGATACAGAGATGCATCGGACATAGTCTTTGGTGTTAAAAAACTCCCCAGGAGATACATCCTTAAGCAAATAATTACAGAAAAGTGTGAGAAATTCTATGTGAGGAATGATAGGAGATAACAGAAGAGTAATCCAGAAATACCAGCTTAGGAGGAAAATTACTGTTTAAAATAGTTCTGGTGGTAACTGAGCCATCCCCTTCATGGAAATTTATAAAAAAAAAATTACACTATTCCTCAAGTTTTCATACAATCACCTGTTAAAAAACTGTTGTAATAAATGTACAATTCTATAGACAGGGACCACTAGACTAGAGAAGTCCACACATCACACATGGTGATCCCAATCATAAGAAGCAGTACTATTTGCCCGTTAGGGTCCATCTGGACATCCAGAAAGCCTCTCGTCTCTCATTCTCAGTCCTTTTAAAAACATTTTTTAAAGACCAAAGTACTAATAGATAAGTCAGGATACTTCATTTTCAAGAAGTAGATTTTCTCTTCTCAAGAGGAACATTAAATGATGCAATTCTACAAATATGATATTCAATGATCCAAATTGTAAATGTGGTCCTAAATATTTTCTTACACTCAATGCCTCCCATAGTTGGAATATGTGCCAACAACAAACTGGAAAGAAGACTTTAGTTACACAGACTGCTTGACTGAAGGCAGAACCTGATTGATGGCTAATACTGCATTAACTGTAAAAGATAGTCTCATTACAACTGCTCAAACTTAAAGCAGCTTCAGTATAAAAGTAGATTCATGAGATTTATTGGTTCCAAATGGGCCTCAGGATGGAGAAAACGTGAGAGAGGATTCCCCAGGTCAAGATACACTCATACATTTAAATTTGGCATTTAATAAAGTGATTTTCAAATTGGAAATCTGAACTTTATTTTTAACCTCTTCTTGGATCCAATTTTCTGGAGATGTGCAAATGTATTTTATATATTTCATGTAAAATCCGAACTTCTTTCCTCAATCTCCCTAATTTTTGGATACTGCAGGAAAGAGTATATTTGGATCTGAATTTTACAGATAAGTATCCATCAGTTAATCTTTGTCTCTTTTGTGTACAGCAATAGCCCCTGAGGGACTGTAAATAGTTGTTTTCTTTGCTTCTTTCAGTTTACTGGCAGCTCATTCATGTACACATTGGGCAGGAGGATCTGTTTTCTAATTACAAATCTATATTATAAGTTCATCTTCTTTTCAGCTATTAGGATTTCCCTTCCTCTGACTTCATCAGACATTTATTTGTTAAATCAACCCACTGAATAAATGATTAACCTACGTGAAACTGTTGTACAGACACTCGTTGAAAAAGCAAAACAAAACAAAACAGATTCATTGAATCTCTACTGTTTTCCAGGAGCGGAGATGACTCTTAGATTGGGAGATGCTGAAAGTCCTGAAAAGACGTCAAAGTGCATCTGACTTGAGATCAATTCCATGCTCTCTGGAAGACTCAGTTTTCTCACTTTTAAGATTGGGAAGGGGCGCCTGGGTGGCGCAGTCGGTTAAGCGTCCGACTTCAACCAGGTCACGATTTCACGGTCCATGAGTTCGAGCCCCGCGTCAGGCTCTGGGCTGATGGCTCAGAGCCTGGAGCCTGTTTCAGATTCTGTGTCTCCCTCTCTCTCTGCCCCTCCCCTGTTCATGCTCTGTCTCTCTCTGTTCCAAAAATAAATAAACGTTGAAAAAAAAATTAAAAAAAAAAAAGATTGGGAAAAAAGACGGGACGCACTTCCAGGTTGTTGAGAGTATGCATACCATTTTGTACATGATCTAGTTAGGGGCAAATACGTGATAGTGTTATTAAACACTTTTTATCGACAATTGGTGTTGTGGGACTTGGTATCCAGGAAGCATTCTCTCATTGTGTGCAAAATCAAGGCTCTGTGCCTCTTTTGAAACCATTTCGTCCTTAGACCATGGGAACCTGAATAAATACAGTGTCCCTTAATATATGTGAGGGTAAAATTTAAAATTCACCCATGTATTATTTTGGTCAAAATGTCTAAAGAAGTGACTTTTGGATGATTTTGAAAGGTCATTGCATCATATTTTCCTGCCAGTACGCAGCACATGGGGACGCGCCTCCTTTTCCATTTAACACAGTGTGACCTTGTCTATTGATTTAATGAGGAAATTATACATGCTGTACTTTCCTATTTAGCAAAGGTTTTTGTGCTGAAGGTATATCAAAGGAGCACATCACCATGAAGGTTTGGGTGCAGCATAGCCATATGGCAGGGAAAAGGCCACAGCAATAGAGCAGATGACCTGTGGTGTCTCAGACGAGGCACAGAGAAGGACATTCTGCAAAGTGGCAAAAGGGGTTAGCCACCGGGCAGCAGACATGTGTCCAGTAAATGGTGGCCTTGATAACTCAAATCCATTTACAGTGCCTATTATTTGACACTCTGTTGAAAATCCAGGAAATGTGCTTTGCACTGGGCTTAGATGAAAATGAGAGAAAGCTAAAAGAGTAACTATTAACGTAATTACAAAAAGACCTGTTTGATCCACACTTCATATGCCCATATGGCTGGGTGTTCAGTGGACTTCAGTAGTCACCACTCTCCTAATAAGCCCGGCTAATTAGGTAATAGGAACATTCTCTCATTGTGACAACAGAGTTTTCTAACTCACTCAAATTAAACCAAGCTAATTTGGGTGTGTGGAGATAGCAGATGGCCCCCAAGGTACACTCTGGTTTGCAGACAGAAGAATCTGTGCCTTGGTGATCCATGATCTACTTCGCGGGGCTAGGAAACAGCTTCTGGGGAAGTCTTTTGGAAAATAAGAAACTGGTAGTCATTGTCTTATTTTCTGTCCCACAAAAATTAGATAGTAAGATATTTACATGCACATGTGGAAACATATTTCTATGTCTATATGATACTTAAGGAATGCTGAAATGAGCTCAGTCTCTAAACTCGATGCTTTGTAACTGGGTGAGGGATGAATCACTGAATTCTACTCCTGAAACCAATATTACACTGTAGGTTCAAGGTGCCTGGGTGGCTCAGAGTTGGTTAAGCTTCTGACTTTGGCTCAGGTCATGATCTCACAGCTTGTGAGTTCGAGCCCCACATCGGGCTCTGTGCTGAGAGCTCAGAGCCTGGAGCCTGCTTCAGATTCTGTGTCTTCCTCTTTCTCTGCCCCTCCCCCACTTATGTTCTGTCTCTCTCTCAAAAATAAATAAACACTAAAAATTTTTAAATAATAAAAAATATTGCACTGTAAGTAACTAAAATTTAAATAAAAATTAAAAAAAATAAACCCAATGCTTTCTAAAACGTGTATGCTTCTGATTACAAAGCAATGTGATAGTGGCACAGGATCACCTTCCTCTCTCTCCATCTCTGCAGAGGTCTGCATGTTTTAACAGGCAGGATGTTGGAGTTGGAGGGGATTTCAGAATTTCAGCTCATGGACACACTCAATTTGTATAAAGAAGATTAAAAACTGGAGCGAACTGGTCTACATCAGGTCAAAAAGGGAGTTCGTTTCAGAACCAGGAGCTAATGTTTCTCCCTTTGAAGAGTGAACTACTACTTAAAAAAATAACAGCTTTATTAAGATATAATTTACTAACCATAAAATTTACCCTTTAAGCAATTCACTAGTTTTAACTGTCTCTTCCTAGTCATATGCGACACCTGCTTATCAGCACCTTTCTTATCCAGAAGCTATATTTAATTTCTTAAGTTTATTTATTTACTTTGAGACAGAGAGAGAGAGAGAGAGAGAGAGAAAGAGAAAGCAAGCATGTGCAAGTTTGAGCAGGGGGAAGGGCAGAGAGAGAGAGAGGGAAACAGAGAATCCCAAGCAGGCTCTGCATTGCCAGCACAGAGCCCGATGTAGGGCTTGAACTCACAAACCATGAGATCATGACGTGAGTGAAAAATCAAGACTCTGACACTTAAGTGACTGAGCTACCCAGGCACTCCCACAAGCTATATTTATAATCTGAGAACAACGGCCTCCAGCAGAAGCCTGGATCATAATACCATATTTAAATATGAGCTATCATTAGGTACCAATAACTATATTAAGTTCCTCATCATGCATTAAACAAATACATTTGACCACCTGCCCATGTGAAAGGCCCTGTTTTAGGCACTTGCTTTAAATCAGTGAGTGAAGCAAAAAGAAATCATGTTTTTGTAAGTCCACAAAGGGGCGAGGGAAGATGCCTAATATGTCAATTAAACTTTTCAGACAAAGCTAAGTGTTGTAGAAAAATAATAGAAATCAGAACAGAGTAAAGGAGATGGATGGATGTGTGGATATGTGTGGATAGCTGAAGGGAGGGAAAATGATAATTTTGAAAAGGAAAGTCCATATAGATTCCATTGACGAGGTGACATTACACATTTAAATACAGAGACCAATCCTTTAAAGGATGTATTTACATATGTATTGACCTTTAAAAAAATTAATTCCACTAAAATCTAGCACACACAGAAAGTACCCAGCTCAATGAATTCTCATAAAGTGAATATGCCTGCTAAAATTCTTATTTTTACATGACAACACTGATGATAAGAGCAAGTAAGTAATGAGCCTAAGACCATACCACTCACAGGAGCCAAAGCCTAAATTGTGGACTCATGTGACTCAGGCAACTTAACATTCTGCTGCTGCTCAAGTTCCTGCAAAGAAGAGGACTCAATGGCTAGACTTCAGGCTTGGAAGAACTGGAATGGGAGGGAATGGAGTACAGAGTAGCTGAAATGCTCACTGAATGGGGGAATTTTACTTTCCTGAACAACAAAGGAAGGGAATTTAGAAGCAAGTTGCTGGGGCATCCTCATCTCTAGAAATACAGAGGATGCTGCTGTGTCTGAGAGTTACCACAGAGTGGCAGTGTCTTAGAGCTTAACTAAAGGTAGGAGTTACATTCAAAAATCCCCAATGCAGTCCTCCTTTAGAACTTAATAGGTCTTTTTTGTCTGCATGCAATATTTCACAGATCATAGGCTTTTACATTGCAAAACACATTTGTGTGAAATTTACTTTTGTATGGAAAATAATA
This sequence comes from Neofelis nebulosa, assembly GCF_028018385.1. Classification (NCBI taxonomy): domain Eukaryota; kingdom Metazoa; phylum Chordata; class Mammalia; order Carnivora; family Felidae; genus Neofelis; species Neofelis nebulosa. Next base: position 38,786,380 of record NC_080798.1, read on the forward strand.
TAAATACAAACTGTAAAGACAGTCCCTTGTATATATAATAAATATCTAATTTATTATGTGAAATCAAATACATGAATTGTACAAAATTTGCAATTAGAGCTATGCCATATGACAAATATTAACGAAACTGTGATCATTTTGGAACAAACACAGGTGTTGAATCGTTACGTTGCACCCTTGAAACTAACATAATGTTACGTCAGTGATATTTCAGTAAAAAAAGAGAAAAAGCTCTACCATGGACTTTGTCTATTCTGAAATACCTGGTAAGATCAGCACTTTTACTGGGAAAATCTGAAAGACCAGATTAAAGAAAAGTGAAAACGCTGGGGACACCCATGATTTGAAAGGTGAAGATCTAAGAAAGAAGGAAGCCTCACAGAGAGAACAGATACATTGCTGCCATTCATTCTGTCTCAGGTTCCACCTGGAGACGTTTGTTTATTCTTTAGCTGCACTGAACGGTAGGATTGGAAACCAAGCCAAGGAGAGCTGAAATAGGCCGTGTTGGTTTTGGTGGTTTTAGTGTGCTGTGACAGTCACTGGAGTGTAAGTCCTGCCAATGAAGGGGCATCCAGAGAAATGTATTGCAAGTGGGAGCAAACCAGTGGTTGACAGACATGGTTTCTTTAAAAGTCTGAATTACTGCCTTGCAACTGCTAGGTCCCTCATTAGATTACATGAATTTTCCCCTTTACTACTTGCCAGAGGATAGTCAAGGATAATAAAATCCTCTGTGGAAAGACGACATTCAAACCCTGTACAACATTTTAAATATAATGTCTGGCATTCAATCAAAACTTATGAAGCTTAGGGGCGCCTGGGTGGCGCAGTCGGTTAAGCGTCCGACTTCAGCCAGGTCACGATCTCGCGGTCCGTGAGTTCGAGCCCCGCGTCAGGCTCTGGGCTGATGGCTCGGAGCCTGGAGCCTGTTTCCGATTCTGTGTCTCCCTCTCTCTCTGCCCCTCCCCCGTTCATGCTCTGTCTCTCTCTGTCCCAAAAATAAATTAAAAAAAAAAAAAAACTTATGAAGCTTGGGGCACCTGGGTGGCTCAGTCGGTTGAGCATCTGACTTTGGCTCAGGTCATGATCTCACGGTTCGTGGGTTTGAGCCCCTTTTTGGGCTGTGTGCTGACAGCTCAGAGCCTGGAGTCTGCTTTGGATTCTGTATCTCCCTCTCTCTGCCCCTCCCTGCTGGAGCTTTGTCTCTGTCTCTCAAAAATGAATAAAAATTAAAAAAAACACAGCTTAAGAAAACACAATCAAAATTTAACAACAACAACAACAACAACAACAACAACAACAACAACAACAACAAAAGATGGATGGCTAGGTGGTCCAGATAATGAATTGATCACACGAACTTTAAAAAAGATTCATTAATATATTAAAGATAAGGAAAAGTTAAGATAGAGAATTTTGCCAACATACTGGAATCTCTACAAAAACAAAGACTCAAATTGAATTTCTAGAACTAAACAAACAATTACTGGGAAGAAGAACCACCTGAACAAAATCTGTTACAGCATATTGGACCTAGGTGAAGAGTGGATGAGTGGACTCAAGGAAAACTAGTAGAATAGAAGCATACTAAAGCTCAGAGAGAGAGAGAGACGGAGAGAAAGGGAGAATAAAAGGGGAAACACAAATATCCAGAAATGTGTAAGATAGCATTGGCACATGGTGAAAAGTTTTTTTAGTATTTTTTTTTTAATTTCTATGTTTATTTACTTTTGAGAGAGAGTGAGAGAGAGAGAGAGAGAGAGACAGAGAGAGAGAGTGAACACTAGTGGGGAGGGGCAGAGAGAGAGGGAGACACAGAATCAGAAGCAGGTTCCAGGCTCTGAGCTGTCAGCGCAGAGCCCAACATGGGGCTTGAACTCATAAATTGTGACATCATGATCCGAGTGGAAGAAATCTGACGCTCAACTGACTGAGTCACCCAGACACCCTGACACATGGTGAAAATTTTTAATATATGTTGTGTCACTGGAGGCACATCTAGGGTATAAAAAAATGTAACATAAGCTTTATTCAAAGAAGTAAAGGTCATGTTATTTTCTAAAAGTGATTAAAGACATCACCTTACAGGTTCAAGAAACTCAGACAATCTAAGCAGAATAAACAGGAAAAGAAACATTCTCCATCATCATACCACAGCCCTATTGCTGAGCACCAAAGACAAAGAGGAAATCTTTTATTTTTTTTTAAATTTTAACTTTATTTTTTTATTTTTTAAAGTTTATTTTAGAGATAGAGTACATGTGAGTGAGAAAGAGCAGGGGAAGGGCAGAGACAGAGAAAGGGAGAGAGAGAGAGAATCTCAAGCAGGCTCCACACTGATGTGGAGCTCTATCCCATGAACCATGGTATCAAGACCTGAGCTGAAATCAAGAGTTGGACACTCAACTGACAGCCACCTAGGCTCCCTGAAAAAGAGGAAATCTTAAAAGTATAAAAGGGGGGCAAAAGAGATGTATAGAGCAATAAAAAGATTGACATTTGATTTCTAAATAGGAAAATGAGAACTACAATTTAATCAGATGCTATATATATTTTTAATTTTTTAAAAATCTTTATTGATTTTTGAGAGACAGAGGAGACAGAGCATGAGCAGGGGAGGGGCAGAGAGAGGGGGAGACACAGTATCTGAAGAAGGCTCCAGGCTCTGAGCAAGCAGTCAGCACAGAGCCTGACGTGGGGCTCAAACTCACAAAACGTGAGATCATGACCTGAGCCCAAGTTGGACGCTTAACCGACTGAGCCACCCAGGTGCCCCTATCAGATGCTATATTTTAAGTGCTGAAGGAAAATAACTGGCAAACTAGAATTTTATACAGAGAGGAAATGTCTTAAAGAAAAAAATTAAAGTTAAAAAAATTTAACAAAAAAGAAAAAATTAAAAGAAAAAATTAAAATAATTCCTCAACATATAAAAACAAAGAATTTATTTTATTGTCAGAGAAAAGACATACCAACAGATGTTCTTTGGTCAGAATGGGGACACACAGCAATAGCACTGCTAGGAATTTACCCAAGGGATACAGGAGTGCTGATGCATAGGGGCACTTGTACCCCAGAGTTTACAGCAGCACTCTCAACAATAGCCAAATTATTGAGAGAGCCTAAATGTCCATCAACTGACGAATGGATAAAGAAATTGTGGTTTATATACACAATGGAGTACTATGTGGCAATGAGAAAGAATGAAATATGGCCTTTTGTAGCAACATGGATGGAACTGGAGAGTGTGATGCTAAGTGAAATAAGTCATACAGAGAAGGACAGATTCCATATGTTTTCACTCCTATGTGGATCCTGAGAAACTTAACAGAAGTCCATGGGGGAGGGGAAGAAAAAAAAAAGGAGGTTAGAGAGGGAGAGAGCCAAAGCATAAGAGACTCTTAAAAACTGAGAACAAACTGAGGGTTAATGGGGGGTGGGAGGGAGGGGAGGGTGGGTGATGGGTATTGAGGAGGGCACATTTTGGGATGAGCACTGGGTGTTGTATGGAAACCAGCTTGACAATAAATTTCATATATTGAAAAAAAAATTTAAAAAAAGAAACCAATTTGGCGATAAATTTCATATTAAAAAAAAGAAATGGGGACACATGTGAATGCAGGGAGAGTGGAGAAAGAAAGAGTAAGTATACGGTGAAATCTACATGACTTATCTATAAAAATAATTATAATAATATAGTTATTACTATTATAGTCAATAGTACTTTAGATTTCACTATATGTTTCTATATGTGCATAATATCAGTTCTAAGATTTATATTTTCTTAAATAAGACACGAAAAGAAGGAACTAAAATGTAAAGATTGGTAAACTGTACAAAATTTACATTAATAGCACCACCTTATCAAAAGACACTACCAAGAGACTAAGAAGACAGCCCAAAGAGTAAGACAACACACAACACACACGAACACACATAGGACTTTTATTCTTCTTAAATCAATACTAAAGAACCACATTTCAATAAAACAAAATAGATAATTCAGTAAAAAAAAAAAACAAAAATAAAAACAAAAAACAAAAACAAAAAAAGATTAGCAAATGACTTCAGTAGTCAAGTTCCCCCAAATAATATCCAATAACCACAAATATTTGAAAAAGGAGTGCACATTAACATCTATAATATAATACTATGTGTCAACAAGAATGGCCACAACAATAAAAATCATAAGATACCAAGGGTTGGTGATACTGTGAAAAAGCATATTATACAATATGGGTAGGAGTATAAAATGGTACAGCTTCTTTAGAAAACCCTTCAATAATATTTATTGGTGCTGAATGGAGACATCCACTATAACCCAGTGGTTCCATTCCCAGGAATATAACTAACAGAAATGTGTATACACGTGCACCCACAATATTATTACAAAACTTATATAGCACACCATTCATAAATAGTCCTAAACTAAAAGTGACTAAAATGCCCATCAGCAATAGAAATATAAATTCTGGAATATTCACATGCTGGTACACTATAGAAGAAGGATAATGAACAAAGTATGGCTTTCTGTAATAATATAAATGAATCACAGATAAAAAACTGAAAAGAAGCAAAAGCCAAAAAAAATTACATACTCTAGTAGCCCATGGATATCAAGTCAAGATAATTTATGGTGTTAGTAGTTACATAGTCAGAAAGATATTCTTTTATTATTATTATTATATTATTATTATTGTTAAAAATTTGAGGTGTATTTATTTATTTTGAAAGAGACAGAAATGGCATGAGTGGGGGAATGGCAGAGAGAGAGGGAAGGAGAGAATCCTAACCAGGCTCTGTGCTACCAGTGCAGAGCCCGATGCTGGCCTTGAACTTACACAACCACGAGCTCATGACCTTAGCCAAAACCGAGTCCTACACTTAACCTAGTGAGCCACCCAGTCACCCTGTAAGAGAGGTAGTGATGACCATGGGTGGGAAGGAGAGATGTGGAGCATGGTAATGTTGTAAATTTTGCTCAGGGTGATATTTATGCAGGTGTTATCCCTCTGCAAAAATTTCTCAAGGTATACACAAGATTTTTGAACTTTTCTGTAAATTTACACTTCACTTTGGTAACTGATTTATTTCTTAAGTGACAGTATAATTAGAGTAGTGTGCCACCACAGGTTTATTTATTGTTTTAACCAATCATGAGTACTGAAAAGTACACCAGTTAAAGGTATAGTTTACTGTTAATGCCAAGTGGGCTCTGAAAGCAGGGTTCCTGGGATTGAGCACTGGCTCCTTCAACTATTACATTGGTGATGGCAGGCAAATTTCTCTGGCCTCATTTACTGTAAAATTGGAATACTAATAATTCCTTCCTCAAAGAGTAGTTTTGAACTAAATGAAATGATCTTTGCCAAGGACTTTGTTAAGTACTGCATAAGCAATGGTGGTTATTAATTATGAAAAACCACAGACTGTGGTCTCAGTTTTGCTAGTGTGTAAGTTGAATGACTTTCATCGGGTCATACTCTGAGCTCTTATAACCTCATTAATTCAACAATAGTACTAACTTATTAAGCTTACAGAATTTATGAGGATTAAACATGATGCCATATAAGAAAATGTTTTCTAATCTGTAAAGCTCTATAAAAACGGAAAGTATTATATGGAAATAATATTTTAGTACAAGGATCAATAGAAAATAGAAGACAATTAAGAAAAAAGAAGAAATGATGTCATGAGCTGATATTTGGGTGAATGTTCTGTGTAACTGTCAATGTTTTCTGATGATAAGGTCGGTGATATCTAACAGATTAAAAACTGGCATAAAATAGGAGAGAAACATGTACAGCAATGGAAATTACCAAAAAGGCCAATGTAATAGCAAAAATGATTACTGTTGAATATCCACACAGTGCAATTCATTACAGGTATTTTACAACCCCTTTAAATTGAATTAAATGTAAGAATAAGATGAACACACACACACACACACACACACACACACACACACACACACACAGAAAGTAGAGCTGGTACTTCCCAGGATTTTCTATTGTCACTAGTGCTTAGTTGGTTCTTGCATTACTCACTACAGCACAAGATGACACAATTGAGGGGAAATTGAGTTTTCTCCTGCTACAAACCAAGCCAGTAATTCTACGGATTTATTAAGTTAAACTGATGGCTAGTGGCAAGTGCTAATCTCCAGGGTAAATCCAATGCATGGCTTATGACATAAAACTTAAAATGACTCAGCTCACTTGCTTCTTTTTTGTTTTTCTTAAACTGCAGAAGTATAGAGATAAGCATATCTCCCCTATAAATGATCTCTCCCTACAAACATTACACATTACTTTTTTATGCAAAACCTAATGTTCCCTTCCAAAATGAGGTTCATTATAAACTCTAACCTGGAATCAGGAAATTGGATGATAGAGTGTATATGCACATAGAATTCCCAAATATACACTTTATTTTCAACTGTTACATATAGTCAATGCAACAACAAAGAAATGAAATAATACCATACACAAGCAGTAGTGACTTAGGGACAACTAAGAAAGACAATCCCAGAAGGGTTTTAAAAAGAAAGGAAAACATAAAAATAATTAAGTAATAAAGCAGAGAGTAAACTATTATCTCTTTTATATTCTACTATAGAGTAACTAACATTAATGATAAAAATGTCAGAATTTAAGTCTATGTATGTGTGTGTAAAATACATGTGGTTCTCATAAATGGGGTTATAATAATGTACTATTTTATACCTTATATGTATAATCTGCAATATAGATTGAATTTAAATTATCAGGGTGTAACTAGTAATAGCATTTATTTTTATTTGCATAACATTCCCTTGGATTTATGTACAAGAGTTTATTGAGTCCCCTACTAATGACCACATACATTTCAAGAATATACCCTGCAGTTTATTTGGCTGTTGTAATTCCTACAGTCATTTTAATGTCAGGTATAAAAATGAATAATAAATCAGAAGTGAAGATTAATGTGTTTCAATTTATAAGGTGGTAGACATGCAGGAGGTATTTCTCTTCTTTGGGCTTTAGGTTTCTGATTTATTTAATGGTATCTATGGTGATATTGGAAGAAATGACTTAAGCATCCTCTTGTTGGAACAATCTATGAATCTAAGGGACAGATTATCCTTTTAATAAAAATACATTTCAATTTATTTGTAATATTTTTATTTAATTGTGACCCTTATTTTACATAAGTTATTTGAAGATGTCTAAGGATAGTTACAGTCTATTCCACATCTATATTTACTAAATTTAAAATTCATGAAAAAGAAATACAAATTATTTGGATGCATGGTAAAACCCCAGAATATCATATTTCAAGAATGCATGCCAGATTTCTTTCATAAGCTCTCTATAGTTTTCAGCATACAGATCTTTTACCTTTTTGGTTAGGTTTATTCCTAGGTATCTCATGGGTTTTGGTGCAGTTGTAAATAGGATCAATTCCTTGATTTCTCTTTCTGCTGCTTTGTTATTGGTGTATAGAAATGCAACTGATTTCTGTATGCTGATTTTATATCCCACATCTTTGCTAAATTCATGCATGTATCAGTTCTAGGAAAGAAATTGAAGAAGACACAAAGAAATGGAAAAACATCCCAGGATCATGATTGGAAGAACAAATTTGCTAAAATGTCTATACTACCAAAAACAATCTATACATTCAATCCGATCTCTATCAAAATAACACCAGCAGCATTCTTCAAAGAGCTAGAACAAACAATTCTAAAATTTGTGTGGAACCAGAAAAGACCCTGAATAGTCAAAGTAATCCTGAAAAAGAAAAACAAGAATGGAGGAATTGCGGTCCTGGACTTCAAGCTGTATTACAAAGCTATAATCATCAAGACAGCATGGTACTGGCACAAAAAAAAGACACATAGGTCAATAGAATATAATAGAGAACCCAGAAATTCACCCACAAGTGTATGGCCAATCACAATCTTCGACAAAGCAGGAAAGAATAACCAATGGGGAAAAGATAGTTTTTTTTAGCAACTCTTTCTGGGGAAACTGGAAGCGACAAGCAAAAGAATGAAACTGTTCCACTGTCTTACAGCATACACAAAAATAAATTCACAATGGATGAAAGACCTAAACGTGGGACATAAAAACATCAAAATTCTTTAAGAGAAAACGAGCAGAAATCTCTTTGAACTTGGTCACAGAAGCTTCTTACTAGACGTGTCTCCAAGAGGCAAGAGAAGCAAAAGCAAAATGAACTACTGGGACCTTATGGAGATAAAAAGCTTCTGCACAGCAAAGAAAACAATCAACAAAACTAAAAGACAACTGATGGAATGGGAGAAAATATTTGCAAATGACCTATCAGATAAAGGGTTAGTATCCAAAATCTATAAGGAACTTATCAAACTCAACACCCAAACACAATTCAGTTAAGAAATGGCAGAAGAAATGGATGTCAGAGTGTATCATACCAAGATACAAATATGGCTTTTATTTTCTTGGAAGTTAAACAACAAAGAAAATATGACCAGCATAGAATATCTGCCCCCCATTCCCCTCCCCCCCGCAAAATATAATAGCTTGAGAAATTTCAAACTAGCAGAAGAAAGCACAAATACTCAGATATACACATACATATACTAGTGGATTAAAAAAAATAATCCCTAAATCACTAATGGTTTAATTTTCTCTCCTTTCCAGTCACCACTTCTAACTCAAGTGGTTTACTCATCTACCTATATACAACTCAGCTTCATTCAGATTGAATCAATCCATTAAAGACCAACTCAGAAATTACCCTCAACTGTGTGATTTGATAGATGTGCCAGCTAACATGACAATCATACTGCAACATAAAATATATTAAATCAACATGTTATTTACTTTATACAGTGTTATATGTCAAATAGATTTCAATTAAGAGAGAGAGAGAGAGAGAGGAGAGAGTCTTGGACAGCTGACACATAAATAGAAGAATTTCTGAAAGCTGTGAGCACCCACCCATGGATAAGGGCGTCCACCAGTGTGGGCAGGTTTTAAAATTAAAGTGTGTTGAATTTCCTTTAGTCATTATGGTTCTTTGGAATCTGTGAGCTGACCACAGTGAGCTAGATCTTGGTACTTACCTCTGCGAATGGCTTGTGACACCGTGTCATTTACCTGAGCAGCGGTGCCTGAGTGAGCTGAGCCAGAAAATGCTGACATTTGTGTGCCACTTAGAAAAGAAGGCCATTTTTGGTGACAAGAGCTCCTGAAAGGTGGTTTCTCAATGAGATACAGTTGCCACCAAGGCTAGAATGATGGCCATGGTGACTGTGGCTTTAGAAGAAACAACTTGGAAAGTCTGCAACTATTTTTAAAATTTTAATGTAAGAGCAGTCTTACCCTAATACTAGGAAAGAAGACAAGCCACATTAGTAGGCAATTGACACAGAGTTCCCAAAAGGTCACGCTTGATCACAGCATTGGCAAAGATTAAAAAAAAAAAAAAGAGAGAGAGAGAGAGAGATTCTTCTTTGATAGGATATCAGTATACAGTTTCATTTTGGATGCAAACTAGATAGTTGTTAACGGTTGCTGTTCAATTATGCACAGATAATATGAAAATGATAATGATGATAAACAGACATATTAAAAAATGGTCACACACAAAGAAATAACAAGCCATGGTGGCTTTCCAAGATCCGTGGCATCTTTATTCTATAAGATCTCTATTCTGAGAACTAAGAGAATTCTTCAACATGTTCCAACAGCATACACTTGAGATGAAATGATTAAAAAATAGATCAGAGGAGCCTGGGTACTTCAGGTGGTTAAGTGTCTGATTACTGATTTAGGTTCAGCCATGATCTCACAGTTGATGGAACTGAGCCCTGTGTCAGGCTTTGCACTAAGCTTGGAGCCTGCTTGGGATTCTCTCTCTCCATTTGCCTCTCCCCTACTTGTTCTTGCTTTTGCCTCCCAGCCCCTCTATTTCAAAATAAAAAATAAGCTTAAAAATAGATCAGATTTCTCTATTTCTTAACCATTCTATATCACTAAGATCTAGATTACTAAGATCTAAGATTTACTTCCACATAAAAAAGGAAAAGAAATGTTTAACATAAAAATGAGTGCAAAGTTCAAGAAGTGAAAGAAAAAATATAATCGTAAAAAAAGACTTCAGGGAATAGAAATGTATTGCAGCCACGTCTGTTTTGTTTACTCCATAAAATATAAAGAAAACATGGTTTAACTGAATGAAAAGATAATACACAGTGAAACAGCTTAGAGATAAAAAGTGCTGGATGAGAGGTATACAGTATTACAAAGACATCAAGGAATTAACTGTTCTATCTACTGTACATTAACCTGTTTACAGGTAGCACAAATTCTGTACATAATTGATTTGGGAAGAAAAAGTTCAAGAAAATATTTCGGAGTAAAAATAATCAGAAATGAAAAGAAAAACACCAACTATTAGTTTATTTCACTTACTCAGTAAAACTCATTGGTTGAACACACGGTAGCTAAACTGTGAGCCTAAAGTATAAGAAGTGGACTCACTGTTGTACACCTGAAACTAATGTAACATTGTATATTAATTATACTCAAACTGAAAAAAATGAAAACAATTTTTTAAAAAAGGAAAAAGAAAAAAAAACACCTCACTGTTGGGAAGGGTCGTTAGTGGCCAGTCGGTATTTACAGAATATTGGTCCTTTGTTAACGCAGACTTAAAAAGGTAGACTGAAAGATCCCAAGGGATACTGGACAACGTTACTGGTAATTGTATATGTCTTAAGGAAAATTGCCAATTTGTAGCAGAAATCATCTGAAGTCAACTATGTAGAAAATATTAGACGTAAAAATAAAAAAAAAATCTTGCCTCAGATTTTTCATCTGCACTACAACATGCCATAATATGGTGGCATAACTTTTTTGATTATTGTGGTGCAAAAGTTAGGGACCCCAAATTTTGTCATAGCTAAATTTCCAGTTCACATACAGTGGTGGTACAAAGATACTTCTAAGCCCTGCAGTAACTCAGAAGACTTAATCAATATGTACTTTCCAGAAAACAAACAAACAAGAAGAAACTGACAAACCAACAAATAGTTGAAATATTTAATCCAGTGAAATGATGAATGAGTCAAATTCTAGACTCCCAAAATAGGGGAGGGAACTTCTGAATGAGAAAGTGACAATCCAGAATGAAGGTAAGAGTAATAATGACTATTTAATTGTATCACTGAATGTTATTTAAAGGAGGGATACAGATATAATGCTTTGAAAAATACACTTTTACATAATAATAATATATTATTTATTATATTTCAAGAATAATTTATTCTTGAATAATAATAATAATAATAATTATAGCAATCATTTCTTTTTTTCTTTCATATCATAAAAATTATAACAAATCTATGGGGAGAAGATCGTATGCAGGATGCTTTTATAGTTCATCTTTCCTGGGGCCCTATCTTAATTACATCAATGTGCAACACCAGCCTCTAAACACCATTTCAGGAAACATATGCTCTTTGAAATCAAGATGCTAATCTTGGCTCTAAAGGTTTTTGTATCTGGTTCTAGGTCCCTATCAGAGAATATTTACAGCTAAAAGTAACAAAGACATAAAAAGTTACTTTAAGTCAATGGAAGATGTGACCTTAAACCAAAGCCAGAACTTTTAAGTAATTGTCTAAAATATAGATCATAGCTCAGTTTTTTTATGGGAGAAATTGTAAAGCTTCTGTGGTTGTGGCCTAAGAAACTCCATTCTTCTTTTCATTAAGACACATTTTCTAAGAGAACATATACTTTTTTAATGTTTTATTCATTTTTGAGGCGGGGGGTGGGGTGGAGAGAGACACAGAGTACAAGCAGGGGGGGGTCAGAGAGAGAAGAAGGAGACACAGATTCTGAAGCAGGCTCCAGGCTCTGAGCTGTCAGCAAAGAGTCTGATGTGGGGCTTGAACTCATGAACTGTGAGATCATGACCTGAGCTGAAGCTGGATGTTTAACCAACTGAGCCACCCAGGCACTCCACATTTTCTAACAGAAATGGAATGGAAGTAGCCTAAATTCCAAGTAGGATAATTATTATTATAGAATTTTTCTGTATACATATGTCAATACTTAATCTCTACTGAAAGTTGCATTAGTATCTAAACAATGTATCTTGGGCCTCTCACGTGATCAGAGTGTATGTGTGGTGGGACAAGAGGGGGAGGCAGGGAGTGCAGCAAAAAGAAATGGAAGAAGCTGAGTAAAGTTCTGTTGAGAAAGTGGACTGCCTCCAAAACTTAGATTTGCCAAATACAAAAATAAAATAAAAAGGGAAGTAGGGATAAAAAGAGAAGCAGGGAATGGCAAGATTCCATTCTTTTTGATCAGTGAGTAACAATGGAACATTACTTGGCAATCAAAAAGAATGAAATCTTGCCATTTGCAACAACCTGGATGGAATTAGAATGTATTATGCTAAGTGAAATAAGTCAGTCAGAGAAAGACAAATATCATATGATTTCACTTATATGTGGAATTTAAGAAACACAACAGATACACATAGGGGAAGTGAAGGAAAAACGGGATAAAAACAGGGAGGGAGGCAAACCATAAGAGACTCTTAAATACAGAAAACAAACTGAGGGTTGCTGGAGGGGAGGTGGGTGGGGGGATGGGCTAAATGGGTGAAGGGCATTAAGGAGGACACTTGCTGGGATGAGCACTGGGTGTCATATATAAGTGATGAATCACTAAATTTTATTCTTGAAATCGTTATTACACTTTGTTAAATAAGTTGTATTTAAATTAAAATAAACATGTATACAAACATAAACATTTAAAAAAAGAGAGAAGCAGGGAAATGTATACACACTTTAGAGCTTATGTTTGGAGAAATGAGAGACAAATTGAGGAACATAAATGGGGGTGGAGTTCTAAGGAATTTAATTTTTTTTTAAAGTTTATTTATTTTGAGAGACAGAGAGCAGAGGAAGAACAGAGAGAGAGGGAGAGAGAGAATTTCAAACAGTCTCCACACTAGCAGTGCAGAGCCCGACACGGGCCTCGAGCTCAGTAATCATGAGATCGTGACCTGAGCCGAAACCAAGAGTTGGATGCTTATCTGACTGAGCCCCCCGGGCACCCCTGGAGTTCTAAGGACTTCAGGTAAAAGGTACTGAATGTGGATTTGGATCAATTCTATGTCAATGTTCGCCAACAAGACTCCCCTCCTCCACTTTGGCAACACATGCGCTGTATAGTGTCCAAATGTTTCATTCACATCTATGAACATATAATGATAGATTTTTAAATGAAATAAATATTATAACAGATGCAGTTATTCTCATTTCAGTGTCTACTATCTGTGACTCCCCCCCTTTTCCTTCCCACAGCTAATCTTGACATATTTGATGGCAATGCAGTTGAGAACAGCTGCTGCGGTGAATGTAAAATTCTGTAAATCCTCCCTTCTTAAAAGGCATCCTTTTAATGAAAAAAAAAAGCCTGTATTTTTGAAACAAAATGAACAAAAGGGTAGCCAAAGTTACCCTTTATGACTTTTTAGTTATTTGCTTTCTTACATTGAAAAATAGTGACGCCAGAAAGCAAAGATCTTGATAGGTGTGTCTTTTGTTTTTGTTTTTGTTTTGTTTGTTTTTTTTTTTTTTGGCAAGTGTTGAGGAAATCATTTTTCATGGTTTGCTTGGGATAGTTCTGATTTATGTCTATTTTCCTGGGGTAGTGAATGACAGAGTCTCCTTTCACTTAGAAGTTCCAGACTGTAAATTATACAGTCACTCTAACAAAACTATCTTGATTTTTCAGGAGCGTTTTGATATAGACTCTAAAAATGCGGTGTAAAAAAACTGCATATAGGAGTATTTATTTAGATAAATATTAAAACTCCAAATAAGAGAAAGAACTATATGAAGACATATTTGGAGATCTAATTCAGAAGAAATTTTCAGGTCACAGTCACCTTCCACTTTCACCATTTATCTTTGGAATGATCCTATTTCCTTTGGAAGGATTATAAATACCAATTTACAAATCATAATACTGCTCTTGCTAATAAAACAACAGCAACATAAACAATAACAGGCTGTGACATATAGTTCTGTATCTAGAATTTCAACTGAAGGACCAAAGCAGGCAGCACACTGAGCATTTTCTGAGGAATTGTGAATCGCAGTGAATATTTTCTAAAAGGAACAAAATAAAAGATTGGAAAATGACAGGAAAGAAGAGGGAGAGAAAAAAGTAAATGTATTGGGATACTTAATAAAAACTTTAAGTGTCTCAATACTGCATGATTCTGCTTCTACGAGGTACCTAGAGTAAGGCAAAATCAGAGACGTAAAATACAACGGTGGTTACCAAGTTCGGGATGGGGATGGGCAGATTTTGTTCAATGGGTAGAGAGTTTCAGTTTTGCGAGATGAAAAAAGTTCTGAAGATCTGTTACATAACAAGGTACATATAGTTGATACAGTGAGCCTGCTAAGGCAGTAAATTTATGGTATGTGGGTTTTTCTTATCACATTAATAAATGGGGAGACTAAATTCCTTACAACCTTAGCACCCTAACAAATCACTGCTTCTTGTGCTCATTTTCTATTTTAGTCCTTTATCTTAGGTATTAAAAAACAGACTGACAGTTATACTCATAGTCTACATTTATATCTGTGTCTGTATTTTTTTCTTAACATCCTATCTCCCACGTTTTAGCAGATCTTTTTGCAATTTTCAAGACCATTTAATTGTGCAGACTCAGTAAAATAAAGAATGTAAACATATCCTTAATACTTTTATATTTATTACATGGCAGAATGCTTTGGATATATTGGTTAAATAAAATATAATATTAAATAAAAGAAACTTTAAATGTCTCAAGAAGAAATAATACTGAATAAATTTATGCTGGTAAATCATTCAATCTTATATTTATGAATAGTGAAAATTACTGAAAAAATAGTAATGACAACTATTTTTGCTCCTGCAAAGTCAATATAAAAAATAATTTCACATTTTGTATGTAATGACTTCTAAGAATTTTCAAGTTTTCTCTAATGAACATTAGCTTCACAGTCAAAAATTCTAAATATTATTTGCAATACAGGTATTTTCAATAATAAAACTCTATAAAGAAGTGACATTTTATTGTCCCAGGTATTTATTATAAACCAGCCTGCCATTTACAACTTAAATGTAGGGAAAGTATTCCATCCTATTGAGTTCAGCATGATTGAGTTCAGCTGTGTGATATAAAATGCATTTTCTATTAGTTTGTGTGGCTATAAAGTCAATAAAAGGAACAGCGGTCTTCCCCACAGAATGCTCACCTACTGTAGCTTTCAGCTTATTATATAGCAAAGAAGAACAAAATACTCATAGTAACAATGTATTTTTAATAGGTTCTCAAGCTGTCCCTTTCACAAAGAGTTGTGGCTGAATACAGATATGGCTGCTGTGAGGTTTTATATCGGTGGACGGGCTGAACAAAAACCAGGTAGGGAGACATTTATCTAACACAAACGCGTGGGCTTCTCAGCCATAAAGCCTACTGATTCTGCCAGTGGGTTACTACCTCTGTTTTCCCTGAATGTGGCTCAAATTTCATGGGCAAAATGCTTTCTAGAAAGCAATGCAAAGATTATTAAACATAAGTATTAGAAATAAAGGAAGATATATAAGGGAATTGACTAATTCACAAAAACACATTGCAGAGACAAATGCTAAACATCACCACAGACTCCGGTGAAGTAAGTACCCATTAATTTAAAATCAACATTTAAAACATAGAGTTAACTTTAAAATTAGAGTAACAAATAAATACATTTGGAAAGCATGTTTCTTCCTCCTAGTGGCTAAACTGAAGACTAAAATATCTCCTTTGTCTCACTCACACCCTACAATTACACAGCTTACTCCAATATTTTCTTTAACTTGATGAAGGTACAAAGTTCTTAAATCTAATTAAAGAATGGTCTCTAGGTAAAACAAAAGCTCCCCAACCAAAGTAAATGTCTAAGGCTATCAGACAATTAACAAAATCCAAGGAGGAGAACTTAATGTTTGTTGTGGGCAATTTCCAGTTTACATTCTGATTTCCCACTTCTTGTAAGTACAGAAAAAAAAAAAAAATCTCTACTATAAGAAAACACAACAGTATTGATGGGATATAATGGTAATAGTAATAAACTCTTTTAATCTATGGGAGACAACAGAGAGTGGCAAGGAGTATGGCAAAGTAGGATTTCTATCTCAGGATAGGTAGGGAGAATACTATTCAGCTCTCGTGGATTGTAGGTATGAAAGTATATGAGCACAGTGTTGCTACAGCTTCAGCTATGTCAAATATTGATAAATCTTAAGTGTAAGTACACATTGAGAATAAGGAACTTTTACAGTGAAATATAATATAAATAAAAAAGGGGTGCCCGTGTGGCTCAGTCGGCTAAGTGTCTGACTTCGGCTCAGGTCATGATCTCACGATTCACGACTTTGAGGCCCACATTGGGCTCTGTGCTGACAGCTCAAAGCGTGGAGCCTGCTTTGGATTCTGTGTCTTCCTCTCTCTCTGCCCCTCCCCAGCTCTTGCTCTGTCTGTCTGTCTGCCTCTCTCTCTCTCAAAAATAAAAACATTAAAGCATTTTTTTAGAAAGAAATATAAAAATGGATTTTTACAATGCAAACAAAATATAGCATGGTGTATATATAGAACCTCCATTGCATTATCTGATTGGCATCTAAATATAGAACTTAAAAATGGATCCTTCAAAGGCAATATATATTGTAGTTAAAAACATGAACTCTGGAGACCAAGTGTCTATGATGGAATTTCAACTTTTCCAGGTCAAGTGGGTTGACCTTGGGGATTTTAACAGAGTTATTTCATAAAGTTATTGTTAGGATTAAATAAATTAACATATACAAAGCTCTTAAAAGAGCACATGGTAAGTATTAGGGATTAATTACTAACTGATTCAGTGAAGAGGAATCTGCTAATTTTTTGCTCCTGAAGGCCAAGAAAAAGCATTATTCCTTTCTTTAGTTCTACACTATAGTACAGCATAGGTGTTCATAAAGGTTTTGTTGCTTGTACAATTGTGGAAAAAAAGCAGTAGCTGTAGAATTGCAAACACCTGGGGTCAAACTACTGCTATGGTACTTAATAATTGTGTGACCTTGGATCTTTCTGAAAATTGGGAATACTGATACTTAATTTAATGGTGTACTGATAAAGACTGAAGGTAAAATACTGTGGTAGTCAGTAATCTATACGGCTTTTCCCACTGGTGTTATCCCTGTGATTATGTTACCTTACATGACAAAAGGATTTTGCAGATGTAATTAAGGTTACTAATGAGTTGTTCTTAAAATAGGAAGATGATTGGCGAGTGGGAAGGAGGGTCTAACCTACTCACATGAGCTCTTTAAAAAGCAGAGTTTTCTCCTACTGGTGCAGGAGAAATCAGACAAAATTGAGGCGTGGGAGGAGTTTGACATCCTATTGCAGGTTTATTTATTTATTTATTTTTTAACATTTATTATTTTTTTTTTAATTTTTTTTTTCAACGTTTTTTATTTATTTTTGGGACAGAGAGAGACAGAGCATGAACGGGGGAGGGGCAGAGAGAGAGGGAGACACAGAATCGGAAACAGGCTCCAGGCTCCGAGCCGTCAGCCCAGAGCCTGACGCGGGGCTCGAACTCACGGACCGTGAGATCGTGACCTGGCTGAAGTCGGACGCTTAACCGACTGCGCCACCCAGGCGCCCCAACATTTATTTTTTGAGAGACAGAGAGACAGAGTGCAAGCAGGCAAAAGGCAGAGAGAGAGAGAGAGAGGGAGACACAAAATCTGAAGTAGGCTTCAGGCTCCGAGCCATCAGCACAGAGCCTGATGTGGGGCTCAGACTCGAGAACTGCAAGATCATGACCTGAGCATCAAGAGGCTTAACTGGCTGAGCCACCCAGGTGCCCCTCCTACTGCAGGTTTTGAAGACAGTAAGATGAACAGGGTCTCATCGGAAGGAACTCAGGAGCCCTCTAGGAGCTGTGAATAGCCTTCAGCCCTAAGCCAGAATAAGAAAAATGCTGATCTCAAATCTATAGCCACATGGAAAGAATCGGGCTTGGCCAACAGCCTGAATGAAACTGGAAGTAGATCCACCCCTAGGGTTTGATATCAGCCCATGAAAATCCCGAATGGAGAGATCAGCCCACTTAGCCCAGACTTCTGACCTACAGAACTGTGAGCTGATATATGGGTGTTCTTTAAGCCACTAAGTTTAGGGTAATTTTTTACACTGCAATAGCAAACTAATATAGCATGTAAATTGTGTGACACTTAGTAACTACATATTAAATGTTAGCTATTATTATAATTAAATATTTGTTCAGTGAATCAAGATTGAAAGTTTGGTGCTAAAATTCTTCCAACAGGCAAAATTACCCTGAAATAGTCTCATATTCTTTTTTCCTCTTCACTTGCTGAAGGCGGAGATTAAAAATAGATACTTTACAGTGGCAAGAACATCAAGAAGGTGGGAAGGATTATGAAAAAAGGGAAGTAAACTATCCCTAGGATAAGTGAGTCACTCAAGACACCCTGCTCCTAAAGATGATTAGGGGCGGAGTTCATCAATACATTTCTGGAATCATTTTTCATGTATCCAGTCTTTCCTGAATTGATTGGGGCAATGTGTGATATCAGAATTTTATGTTGCATTTCTCTTTTGAAAATATCCATGCTCTTTAAAATTGGGGGTGATCCATAGCATACCTAATCCAAGCAAAAATTCTAAGTTATCAAGCATGGCTTCAATATATCCTTCCTTCTTAGGCCTAAGATGTAGTAAGTGCTCAGTAAATATTTATGAAAAGAATGTGACCTGTGGCTGACATTAGACACAATTTGGCAATTTTAAGACCACCTAATTTAATGTCTAACAAAGAATGTCCTCGATAATCTTTTTAAATTTTTTTTGTTTATTTATTTTTAAGGGACAGAGCACGATTTGGGGAGGAGCAGAGAGAGGGAGACACAGAATCCGAAGCAGGCTCCAGGCTCTGAGCTGTCAGCACAGACCCCAAAGTGGGGCTCGAACTTGTGAACCACGAGATCATGACCTGTGCTGAAGTCGGACGCTTAACCGACTGAGCCAGCCAGGTGCCCCTGTCCTCAATAATCTTGAATGAATTTTTGAATAAGTAGATGAAATTTTTTGTTGCTTTTTAAAACTATGACATTCTCCCCTGCTTTGTCTACACCAGATTATCCTCTCTCCTTCCCTCTTAGTTTCCCAAACTCTCTCTCTTCTAAAATAGCTGAAAGCATTGTTGAGAATGGCTCCCTAGGCTCATATTTTGGAATTGATCTCTCTGTTCTCTTTAATACTTTCTTACATCCTTCTGCATGACAGGAAATAGTTTTTAACATAATTGGGCATCTTAAATATCAACAAAACTTACAGGAGTGTTATACTTGAAGAGAAGGTGTGAATGGCTGGTATAAAATGACCCAAAGTTGTACCTTTTTGCTAATTTCTGATGAAATATTAATAATTTTGGTAAAATATGTTGCTACAAGTCCTAAAGTCTGCTTCAGCTGAATATTGTGCAGAATCTTCAGATTCAGGGGAAATGATTTAACAAAAAAACATAAGGAGAAAGAACTAAGAATGCATGTGTACAACCAATGTCAAATTATATGCTGAATAGTGAATTAAAATCAGATGTGTGTCCTTTTAGCATGCTGTTAATATTTTTGAACCAGAAGAACTAACAAATAAGGTCTTGCTTCAAAGAATCTTGAATCAAAACTATATAAATAAATACCGTTTTCATGTTGGGGCCCCTAAGTGGCTCAGTTGATTAAGTATCCAACTTCAGTTCAGGTCATGATCTCATGGTTCATGGGTTCAAGCCCCACATCAGGCTCTGTGCTGACAGCTCAGAGCCTAGAGCCTCCTTCGGATTCTGTGGCTCCTTCTCTCTCTGTCCCTCCCCTGCTCACACTCTGTCTCTGCCCCGCAAAAATAAATAAAATGTTTAAAAAATTAAAAAATAATGTTTTCATGATAAAAATGCATATGGGAGCCAAGAATGAACCAAAAGTAGTATATGAAAGAATAAGAGGAAATATTTATTATTCTATACATGTATGGAAGTTTGTGTGTGTGTGCTTGTGGCAGTGGGATGGGGTGTACACAAGTGTGTTTGTGTGTATGTATGCATATGAAAGACAGAAACAGAGAGAAAATGTATATGCACCTGTATGAATGTGCTTGTGTGAAAGAAGAAATGGAGAAAGAAGGGGACCTTGAGATTGCCTGCGTGCAGTTTTTCTTTGGTCTTTGAGCTACGTTAGGGAATAGTTACAAAATCATGGTGTTTAGGGACACCGAGGTGTCTCAGTTGGTTAAGGGTCTGACACTTTATTTTGGCTCAGGTCATGATCTCATGGTTCATGAGATCAAGCCCTGTGCCAGGCCTTGAATCAGACCCTTAAATGACTGGGCCACCGAGCTGCCCCAAAATCTTTATCTCTAGAAGCTAGTGTTTCATCAATTATTCTATTTTTAAATCCTTTAATAGCCTCTGAAGGGTATTAAGAGCAATTTTGTTTTTTGAGAGCCATGTCATCATTTTTATGACGTAGATCTTCAGCATTTCCCTTATTAGCAGTCAGGCTATCCCCTCTCCTCCCACCACAATGTTTCTATGATGAGTTACAAACAGAAGTCACATTTTCATACTAAAAATAACATAATCAGAGCATTGATTCTTTCACTAGAAACTATAAGTTCAAGATTCCACATGCAACACCTTAAATCACAGACTGAGACCTCACATTCTGACCTGGAGTTTCAACCCCTGTGAGTACACTTTGGAATAACTTGAGGAAGTTAAAAGGAGGAATGCTTGAGTTTCACAATGAACTGAGTACGTTACAATCTCTATGGGTGGGATTTGAGCATTGGTAACTTTTAGTGTTGGTGGTTTAATGTGAAGTCAACTTTGAGAATCACTGTTTTATAAGTAGTTCATGATGTATCCTCTGCAAATCCCAAGTAGTTGGGATGTTTAACTTGTGTGGATATTTTGCTACGAGACAACACCTAAAAGCATTTCAGAGTCAGTAGTGATGAAGAAGTAAAAAAAAAAAAAAAAAAAAAGTGAGGTAATGAATTTGATTTCTGTATCATACAAAAATGCTCTGGGGATAGCTTCCAAAGATGAAGCTAACAGGCTTTTTTTCTCTCTAAAACTTTATTATGAAAATCATCACACATACAGGAATAAAGAAAGAATAGTGAGAAAATACCCACAACCCACCAACGAAATTCAAAAGTTGTAATATTTTATGTGCTTCTCTTATCTACCTACCTATCTACCTACCAACCTACCTACCTATTTATCTACCTATATACCTATTGCTTTCCTACCTAAATAGCTATGTACGTATCTAGGCTTTTAGACAATAGAATTATAGTAGGGAAATGTGCAGCCTTATAAGTGTTTACTCTTTGAAGGAGGTAATATTCATTTGAGTGATTGCTTTGTAATCTATAATAGATATGTATACATACAAATATATGTATTTTCACACATATAAGCTCATTTATCTATAGCTATACTTTCTTGGGTATTTCTTTACATAATAAAACATGATATATATACATATATATCTGGAATAATTTCTCCACACAGTATTTATGGAAGTATCATTTAGAGAGGCCTGAATTAAGGACTTCTGTTTACAATATCTGCTCCCACTCTGACAAAATGCCAAATAAGGTGGTATTATTTTGCAGATGGGGAACCTGAGGGGACACCAAATGTGTAGTCATATATTCCATGCCTCTTTTTTTTTTTCAACTTTTTTTTCTGTTTGTTTGTTTTTTATTTATTTTTGGGACAGAGAGAGACAGAGCATGAACGGAGGAGGGGCAGAGAGAGAGGGAGACACAGAATCGGAAACAGGCTCCAGGCTCCGAGCCATCAGCCCAGAGCCTGACGCGGGGCTCGAACTCACGGACCGCGAGATCGTGACCTGGCTGAAGTCGGACGCTTAACCGACTGCGCCACCCAGGCGCCCCATTCCATGCCTCTTTAACATCCACGAACTCTCAAATGTTATCCTGTTTTAGCATCACCAGGAGAATATGTCAATGCACAGAATGCTGGTACCCAGTCCCAGAATTCTCTGAATCAACAGGTCTAGGGTAGAACCCAAGACTTCACCTTTCTAGTGAGTTCCCAGTTGAAGTCAGCGCTGCTGCTGGGCCACCCTGTGAGATTCATATCATTTGAATTCCAAGACTCAGCTCAGAGTCATTTTCTCCCCCAAGGTCTTCTGTGCTCCTCAATATATGTGTACCTCTATTTTTCCTCACTGTTTGATTTGCTTGGAATGCCCTTTCCACATTTCCATATCATCTTTTAAGAAAGAGATAATTACAATAGTAATATTGTGATTTATAACAAGAAAAATATATTTGGTCTTTGCCCTCATTTCTAGCACAGAGCTTCTAAAAAAACCCTTGGAACTTCCTAGGTGAAGAGCATGAAAAAGGTGCCGTTTATTATGTTAATTCAGTGCTTTTGAAAAGAACCTAAGGATGGGGGCTGGTCACCAGTGGAATCTACCCTGTGATTAGAAGATTGGAAATTTCAGCCCCACCCTCAATCTTCTGGGAGGAGAGAGGGGTTAAACACTGAATTCAACTAAGGGACAATTACTTAATCAACCATGCCTTTGTAATGAAGCCTCCATAAAAACTCAAAAGGACTGTGTTTGGGGAGCTTCCAGGTTGGTGAACACATGATTTGGGGAGAATGGTGCCTGGAGAAGACAAGGAATCTCTGTGGTCCTTCATATCTTGCTCTATATGACTTTTCCATCTGGCTGTTGCTGAGTTGTATCTTCTTATAATAAACCAGTAGTCAGTAAAATGTTTCTCTGAGTTCTGTGAGCTGCTCTAGCAAATTAAACCAACAGAGAAGGGGGTCATGGGAATCTCTGATAGCCAGTTGGTCGGAAGTACAGGTACCAACTTGAACTTTCAATTGGCATCCTGAGTCAGAGAGGGTTATTGAAACCGCCAATTTGAAGCCAGGAGGTCAGAATTGTAGGTGACACTCTGGGCTTGCAGATGGCATCTGGAGTAGGGTGGAGGGCATCCTTGTGGGACTAAGCTTTAACCTGTGGGATCTGATGCTGTCTCCAGACACACTGCTGGAGTCTGAGAACTGCTTGGTGGTGTGTGGGAGCCCCCACCCCCATGCTGGAATTAGGTCCAGGAACCCAAAAATAATAGTACAATATAATGTTTTAGCTATGAACAACTCAATCCCTTTTCCCAACACACACACACACACACACACACACACACACACACACACACACACTACAAAATATATCTCTAGCTCCTCAGGGGAAGCAAACATACCTATTACCGTGTGTAACCAATATAATCCTGTATCGTCCTAGACTCACCTATGAAGCATTCACTCAATGTTTGTGGGTTAAATAAATGACTTCCTTGAATTATCATATTTTATACTATAATAGGCACATTAAAAACTATATCTGGTGAGTTTTTATTATGACTCAGCATATTGATTGGAATGTAAAGAACATTCAGGGAATATTTTATGGTGGATAGACAAATGAAGGGCCATAAAGACTCATCTTCAAATACTTTCTGTCCTTTTAAAAGATCTTTGAAGTAGGGTGTGATCCCTCCTCCTACACACATGCTTCAGACACATATCCTCAGAAAGCTGTGTGAGAGAAATAAAAATTATAAACCAGCTTAAAAAGTAAAATAAAGTAAAATACCATGTGGTATTTTCATATGGAAAATACCAACATGAAGTGTGTTAGCTGTTGCTATCTCTTAAGGGTCAAAGTCCATTTATATTAGATTTCAGAGTCTGCTTACTGCTCTGGAATTCTACTATGAAAACCTCTGTAAATTATGGATGATAACAACAGCTTTGGAGGTTTGTTGTAGAGGTTAAGAGAGATAACTTATCCAAAGTACTAAGAGAACTCTCTGAGATTTGGGAGATGGGGCGGTAAGACTCACATAAAGGATATAGCATTTATATTATACTTAATAGGGGTCAGATTTTGTAATATGGGACTCCCTCTCGAAAATGTCTGCCAAGCTCAAAAAGTAGAAACAATTGCCTTCTGTGTTCCTTTTATATTTTTCTTACTCCCCACTTTAATTTTGTGAACCAGTTGGTGTGGACAGATGGGCCCATTTATCATCCTTGCAAATCGACACCATTAAGCGTATAAGTGTTTCTTGGGTCTAGCGTGAGAGATGAGAGAATTGGGTTTGATATATATTTTTAAAAGACTGCTTATGGCAGTTTAAAATCGCTATTATGTTCTAACATTTCCAAAACATAAAAGATTAAAAATGCAAGCATCTGAGGATGTGGAGAAAAGGGAAACCTCATGCACTATTGGTGGGAATGTAAACTGGTGAAGCCACTATGGAAAAAACAGCGTGGAAGTTCCTCAATAAATTAAAAAATAGACATACCATGCAATCCAGTAATTCCACTTATAGGTATGCACCTAAAAAATCTAAAACACTAATTTGAAAAGACATTTGCATCCCTATGTGCATCACAGTATTACTGACAATTGTCAAGACCTAAATGGCCATTGATAGATGAATGGCTAAAAAAGATCTGGCATATATACACAGTGATTACTTAGCCATAAAAAAGAATGAAATCTTACCTTTTGCACCACCATGGATGAACTCAGAGGGCATTATGCTAAGTCAGTCAGAAATAGAAAGACAAATACTATATGATTTCACCTAAATGTGGTATCTAAAACAAAAACAAAACAAATTAAAAAAAAAAAAACCCAAATGAAGAAACGATCACAAAACAAAACCAGATTCATAAATACAGAGGACAAACTGGTAATTGCCAAAGGGGAGGTAGGTGGAGGGGATGGGTGAAATAGGTGACTGAGATTAAGAGGTACAAACTGCCAGTCATAAAAAAAAAAAAAAAAAGTCACAAAGATGAAAAGCACAGCATCAGGGAATATAGTCAATAATACTGTAATAACCGTGTGATGACAGATGGTGACTACGCTTATCATGCTGCATATTTCATAATGTATATAATTGTCAAATCACTGCCATATACCTGAAACATATACTATTGTATGTCAACTATACTTCAATTACAAAAAAAAAGTTAAATTCTGGGAATATAATGTACAGCATGGTGACTATAATTAACAATACTACATTGTATATGAAAGTTGGCAAGAGATTTTAAAAGTTCTCCTCATGGGGCGCCTGGGTGGCCCAGTCAGTGAAGCGTTCACGATCTCACAGTCATGAGTTCGAGCCGTACATCGGGCTCTAGGCCGAACACATAGAGCCTGCTCGGATTCTGTCTCTTCTTCTCTCTGCCTCTCCTCTGCTTGTGCTCTCTTGCTCAAAATTAATAAGTGAACTTAAAAAAAGTTCTCATCACAAGGAAAAAAAAGTTTGTAAGCATGTGATGAAGGGAATGTTAATTAACTTATTGTGGTAATCAAAAAGAGAGATGCCAGCATCTGTATACCAATGAAGGGCAGGTTAAAACATGGAAAGAGAAAAACTGCAAAATAGCAGTACCATATCTTACTATCTCTTCCTCATGTCTGGGCACCATACTATTATTTAGTTTGGCTAATGTGCCATCCTATTTTTTGAAAGCAAGAATAGATGAATAATTGGTATACATGTAACCAGGTAACCTCCCTAGCCTTCCTGCTAAATAGAAACACACACACACACACACACACACACACACACACACACACACACACACACACCCTGGTTGCCAGTACTTAGTATTTTATCAGATATCACACAAAACCTTATTATATGACTAAGAAGACATTGCTCTATCACTTCCAGGTATGCTTCTAAGACAAGCCTTCCAGACATGGAGTAAACGCTATTGTTTTCATCGTATCTTCCGTCTAATTGAGCTCAGTAACCTCAAACAAGTCACTTAGCTTCTTGAAGCCTCAATTTCCTTCATCTGCAAAATGGGGATCGGGATTTTGTCCTTCTCTAACAGTGATTTCAAGGATCAAAGCACTTTTAATATTACATATATGAGTACTATTCTAGACCTCAGAAACATTACCGTGCAGAAGTAGAGTCTCTTCTCAAATTTTCTTAAATTTTGATGCATCTGGGTGACGATATTCTGAATATTTGACACCAATACTATGATTTTTACTTAAACAAACAAACAAAAAAAGCTGCAGGGCTACCTCCTGCCATTTCAATCAAGTTAAAATTAATATTCATGATAGTTATAATACATAGCATATTGCCTAGCTGTCATAAATAACATTTCAAAGTTAATGCAAGGGTTCAGTAAGCAAGAGCCTGGGACTTTCCATGTTAGAGTGAAAAGAAGGTCATACTAGGTTTCTTGAATGCCAGCTGACTGAAAGATCTTAGATAAGACTCAGAGCTTCTCTGAACCAGAAGTTCCTGATATAATCCATTAACCGAGGGCCATGCCAGTGACCATGACATATAAAAAGCAGAGATGTCATGTTTGAGAAAAATAAAGCTAGCTAAATTCTATCACCTGTTCTTTTCTGTTCCATTAACTCAATTTGGCATATGCAGCCCTGTCAGCAGCAGAAGATTGCCAAGTGTGCCTGCACATGGCCTTGGGAATTTCTCCAGGTGATTTGCTTTCCAATTTCCGACCCTATGTTCTCTGATACTTCAGGGCATTGTTCGCAGCCATTTCCTGATAGCTGTGTGCATAAAATCCCAGAACTCCACCCAGCAGGGTGGGATTGCTGGGGCCCAAGCCAAATCATTTAAAAATGATGACAATGCATTTAGTGGCCCATCCCACTTATGGGCCATTATTCTCCTGAGTACTAAGAATATTGGTGACGGGAAATAATTCAGCATGAAAGTCCTATGTTCAAATTCTGATCCTATCACTGTGTGTACACTCCTCTTCATCTGTTAAATGGAAACATAATACCTCCTAAGAGCACTTGGAAATTTAATAAGTTAAAAACAAACATACACAGTTCCTCGTACAGGTAATAATAGCAGTAATAGTTTATTTTATGAAATATTTCTTTCTCATAGGGTGTTATTGTACATTTGACCCTTAAGAATATCATCTTTATCAGGGAGATTTTCAAATTCCCTCTTAATGCAAGTTAATGCAGCAGTTTCTAAGAAAAAAAACTAATATTTATGAAAATTATATATCAAAAATGTATATCCCCTCATTATTTTTATAGCAATGTTGGGTTATAAATCTTACTTATTTCCCTCTTCCAGATGAGGATATAGACATGAATAAGGTACTCAACATCATAAAGTGAGAAATATAACTAGGATAACAATAGCATCAGCAGCAACAATAGCAATCATAAAAATAGCAACAACAACGAACATTTGGTGTGCTTAGCCCCAGATCTCTTGCTGAAATCTTTATGTTCATGGTCTGATTGTGTAGTTGTTTCCTGACAAGAGAAAGATAATGTTTAGAGCAGTGGTTTTCAACTCTGGCTTGCATATTAGAATTACTATGGGAACAGTAAAAGAATATTGATACTCTGTGCCCATCTCCAGAGATCATGATCTAATTGGTCTACAGTGGGGCCCAGATATTGGTATTTATTTTAGAGCCCCCCAGGTGATTCCAACTTACATCCAGCATAGAAAACTACTGCCTCAGAGAGTTTAAGCAACCTGTTGAAATTTTTTCAAATGCATTTTGAACTGGAATCCTCCATACTTACCACTTATAAACTCTTCAACTCTCTGTGATTCTAACCCCTTCTACTCTTCACTGCACCAGCTGCTGTCCCTTCTTTCTCCAGCACATATTGTCTTGGCTTTACTATAGACTTTGGCTTCACGCTGAATTCTTTTAACACCTGTTTCCACTCTCTCCCCTACCCATTTGGCACAGAGAGAAAGGAATATTTCTAAGTTTCAGCGGAGTTATTAGCACCTCCTTGTCAGACCACAACTCACACTTCCTTGCCTGTAATATGTCTTTTGCTCCTCAACTACAGGGTGCTAGCCTGATACGGAAGCTGGCTGGGAAGAACCAGAGGAGTGGCAGAACATCAGCATGGGGTTTATGACGACAGCTATTATTAAGCTGACTGCTTCTGGCACCTCTACACTTCCTAGCCCATAGTATCAGGTAGAGCAGAGTTACAATTGGAGGCTCTTCTGTTTAAAACAGGGCCAATTAAGCCACCTACATCAGAATTACCTGAAGGTGTGAAGTGTTGAAAGTGTAAATTTCTAGAATGAGCTCAAGTCTTTAAAATCAGAATCCCTGATGGATTCCTGTGTGAATCCAATCTTGAGAGAGTTCTGGAAAATATAAAAAGTTGATACACTTTTCTTTACACAGGGCCTGCATCTAAGCTAGCATGATAAATTAAAATTGTCAGACGACATATATCAGAGTTTCTCAACAGTGATACAATGCTATTTTTGGACTGGACAATCTTTTGCCATGAGGGTTAATGGCTACTGTGTGTGCACTGTAGGACGATTTGTGGTGTCACTGGCTTCTGCCCATTAGAGATTTAACAGCCTCTCTCTAATCATTACAATCAAAAACATCTCTGGACATCCCCCCGGAGGGGAAGGCAGAATTGTTCCCCATTCAGAGCCATTGGCATAAATAAAAAGTGGGATGTGCGGTGCTCCTAAATGTTCAGACCAGTTTTGTATCATAATGGTTCTTCCCCAAACCAATTTTTCAGTCTCTTATTCATCGCACCTACAGATTACTCCCTTCATTAATTGCACTAGACAACGGATGGCATGTCTGCCATATGTCAGCAGGGTTGCTAGGTTGTCATGTGAATTATGTCATTTTATTCTCTCTGTTCTGCAATGTAGTGCAACGTTAGCAGTGCAGGCTGGTGCCCCAGACTGCTTAGCTTCCAATCCTGTCCCTATCACTTTACAACGACATAATCTTGAGAACTTCACTAAGCCTCAGTTTGAACAACAACAAGGACAACAAAAAGGTAATGAGGTGAAAAGATAATAAAGGAAAAAAAGTAACAAAAAAGTAAAAAGGTAATAATATCTACCTTAAAGATAGATGTGTACATTGCATAGAAGTTGTTTTTACTTGTGGCTAATACAAAGAGCTATTTATTGAACTCTTCCTCTTATATTAATCCCACTTTACAGAAAAAGAAACGGGAACATATGCATGGAGTAATGTGCTTGAAGTCACAGCTGTACAAAATATCACAGCTTTGATTCAAATTAAGAATTATCTAATTCAAGTGCCTTATCACTTTTCCCAACACAATACTGCCTAAATTGCTAGACGGCATGACAGTGTCCTTCACAAGATCCTTTGTAAATTGTATTCCTTGCAAATCTTCAATCCCTTACCCTTGTTAATAATGGTTCTCTAGTCTGGTCAAGACTGATGTTGATGGCTTGGATATTTAAAACAACTCAGATATACAGTACTTAACAAATTAACCAGTAAAGACATTAAATTCTAGTGGAAACTGCCATTTGTTTAATGAAATAAATTGATCCTTTTGTGGCATCAAGGTACTATGGGAAATTTCTGGAAAAGTGCTAGAAAAATGGGTTCCAGGCTTGGCTTGGCTTGGATATTAACCACCTTTGAGCCCCAGATATTTGGAGACAACTTGTTGAAATTCTCAGTCTCTTTTGGCATGTTCTATCCTATACTGTCTTGGTGACTCTAGACTCTTCATATACTGTGTGCTCAATACAGAGCATTTGAAATAATAAATAAGTGACTTTTGGGAGGGAAGATGGCGGCGTAGGAGGACGCTGGGCTCACCGCGCATCCTGCTGATCACTTAGATTCCACCTACACCTGCCTAAAGAACCCAGAAAACCGCCAGAGGATTAGCAGAACGGAGTCTCCGGAGCCAAGCGCAGACGAGAGGCCCACGGAAGAGGGTAGGAAGGGCAGCGAGGCGGTGCGCGCTCCACGGACTGGCGGGAGGGAGCCGGGGCGGAGGGGCGGCTCGCCGGCCAAGCAGAGCCCCCAAGTCGGGCTGGCAAAAGCGGAGGGGCCGGACGGACTGTGTTCCGACAGCAAGCGCGACTTAGCGTCTGGGAGGTCATAAGTTAACAGCTCTGCTCAGAAAGCGGGAAGGCTGGAGGACAAAAGGAGGGAGAGCTGCTGAGCCCCCGGAAGACAGAGCTCAGTTTGGTGGGGAACAAAGGTGCTCGCCAGCACCATCTCCCCCGCCCATCCCCCAGCCAAAATCCCAAAGGGAACCAGTTCCTGCCAGGGAACTTGTTCGCTCTGCGCAAACACCCAACTCTGTGCTTCTGCAGAGCCAAACCTCCGGCAGCGGATCTGACTCCCTCCCACTGCCACAGGGCCCCTCCTGAAGTGGATCACCTAAGGAGAAGCGAGCTAAGCCTGCCCCTCCTGCCCCCGTGCACCTTGCCTACCCACCCCAGCTAATACGCCAGATCCCCAGCACCACAAGCCTGGCAGTGTGCAAGTAGCCCAGACGGGTCACGCCACCCCACAGTGAATCCCGCCCCTAGGAGAGGGGAAGAGAAGGCACACACCAGTCTGACTGTGGCCCCAGCGGTGGGCCGGGGGCAGACATCAGGACTGACTGTGGCCCTGCCCACAAACTCCAGTTATCACCACAGCACGGGGGAAGTGCCCTGCAGGTCCTCACCACTCCAGGGACTATCCAAAATGACCAAACGGAAGAATTCCCCTCAGAAGAATCTCCAGGAAATAACAACAGCTAATGAACTGATCAAAAAGGATTTAATAATATAACAGAAAGTGAATTTAGAATAATAGTCATAAAATTAATCGCTGGGCTTGAAAACAGTATAGAGGACAGCAGAGAATCTCTTGCTACAGAGATCAAGGGACTAAGGAACAGTCACGAGGAGCTGAAAAACGCTTTAAACGAAATGCAAAACAAAATGGAAACCACAACGGCTCGGATTGAAGAGGCAGAGGAGAGAATAGGTGAACTAGAAGATAAAGTTATGGAGAAAGAGGAAGCTGAAAGAAAGAGAGATAAAAAAATCCAGGAGTATGAGGGGAAAATTAGAGAACTAAGTGATACACTAAAAACAAATAATATACGCATAATTGGTATCCCAGAGGAGGAAGAGAGAGGGAAAGGTGCTGAAGGGGTACTTGAAGAAATTATAGCTGAGAACTTCCCTGAACTGGGGAAGGAAAAAGGCATTGAAATCCAAGAGGCACAGAGAACTCCCTTCAGACGTAACTATGCGCCAAATACCGGAGCCCCCAGATATATAAAACAATTAATCATAGACATAAGCAACCTTATTGATAAGAATGTGGTCATTGCAGGGGACTTTAACACCCCACTTACAGAAATGGATAGATCATCTAGACACACAGTCAATAAAGAAACAAGGGCCCTGAATGATACATTGGATCAGATGGACTTGACAGATATATTTAGAACTCTGCATCCCAAAGCAACAGAATATACTTTCTTCTCGAGTGCACATGGAACATTCTCCAAGATAGATCATATACTGGGTCACAAAACAGCCCTTCATAAGTTTACAAGAATTGAAATTATACCATGCATACTTTCAGACCACAATGCTATGAAGCTTGAAATCAACCACAGGAAAAAGTCTGGAAAACCTCCAAAAGCATGGAGGTTAAAGAACACCCTACTAACGAATGAGTGGATCAACCAGGCAATTCGAGAAGAAATTAAAAAATACATGGAAACAAACGAAAATGAAAATACAACAATCCAAACGCTTTGGGATGCAGCGAAGGCAGTCCTGAGAGGAAAATACATTGCAATCGAGGCCTATCTCAAGAAACAAGAAAAATCCCAAATACAAAATCTAACAGCACACCTAAAGGAAATAGAAGCAGAACAGCAAAGGCAGCCTAAACCCAGCAGAAGAAGAGAAATAATAAAGATCAGAGCAGAAATAAACAATATAGAATCTAAAAAAACTGTAGAGCAGATCAACGAAACCAAGAGTTGGTTTTTTGAAAAAATAAACAAAATTGACAAACCTCTAGCCAGGCTTCTCAAAAAGAAAAGGGAGATGACCCAAATAGATAAAATCATGAATGAAAATGGAATTATTACAACCAATCCCTCAGAGATACAAACAATTATCAGGGAATACTATGAAAAATTATATGCCAACAAATTGGACAACGTGGAAGAAATGGACAAATTCCTAAACACCCACACTCTTCCAAAACTCAATCAGGAGGAAATAGAAAGCTTGAACAGACCCATAACCAGTGAAGAAATTGAATCGGTTATCAAAAATCTCCCAACAAATAAGAGTCCAGGACCAGATGGCTTCCCAGGGGAGTTCTACCAGATGTTTAAAGCAGAGATAATACCTATCCTTCTCAAGCTATTCCAAGAAATAGAAAGGGAAGGAAAACTTCCATGCTCATTCTATGAAGCCAGTATTACTTTGATTCCTAAACCAGACAGAGACCCAGTAAAAAAAGAGAACTACAGGCCAATATCTCTGATGAATATGGATGCAAAAATTCTCAATAAGATACTAGCAAATCGAATTCAACAGCATATAAAAAGAATTATTCACCATGATCAAGTGGGATTCATTCCTGGGATGCAGGGCTGGTTCAACATTCGCAAATCGATCAACGTGATACATCACATTAACAACAAAAAAAGAGAAGAACCATATGATCCTGTCAATCGATGCAGAAAAGGCCTTTGACAAAATCCAGCACCCTTTCTTAATAAAAACCCTTGAGAAAGTCGGGATAGAAGGAACATACTTAAAGATCATAAAAGCCATTTATGAAAAGCCCACAGCTAACATCATCCTCAATGGGGAAAAACTGAGAGCTTTTTCCCTGAGATCAGGAACACGACAGGGATGCCCACTCTCACCGCTGTTGTTTAACATAGTGCTGGAAGTTCTAGCTTCAGCAATCAGACAACAAAAGGAAATCAAAGTCTTCAAAATTGGCAAAGATGAAGTCAAGCTTTCGCTTTTTGCAGATGACATGATATTATACATGGAAAATCCGATAGACTCCACCAAAAGTCTGCTAGAACTGATACATGAATTCAGCAAAGTTGCAGGATACAAAATCAATGTCCAGAAATCACTTGCATTCTTATACACTAACAATGAAGCAACAGAAAGACAAATAAAGAAACTGATCCCATTCACAATTGCACCAAGAAGCATAAAATACCTAGGAATAAATCTAACCAAAGATGTAAAAGATCTGTATGCTGAAAACTATAGAAAGCTTATGCAGGTAATTGAAGAAGATATAAAGAAATGGAAAGACATTCCCTGCTCATGGATTGGAAGAATAAATATTGTCAAAATGTCAATACTACCCAAAGCTATCTACACATTCAATGCAATCCCAATCAAAATTGCACCAGCATTCTTCTTGAAACTAGAACGAGCAATCCTAAAATTCATATGGAACCACAAAAGGCCCCGAATAGCCAAAGTAATTTTGAAGAAGACCAAAGCAGGAGGCATCACAATCCCAGACTTTAGCCTCTACTACAAAGCTGTCATCATCAAGACAGCATGGTATTGGCACAAAAACAGACACATAGACCAATGGAATAGAATAGAAACCCCAGAACTAGACCCACAAACGTATGGCCAACTCATCTTTGACAAAGCAGGAAAGAACATCCAATGGAAAAAAGACAGTCTCTTTAACAAATGGTGCTGGGAGAACTGGACAGCAAAATGCAGAAGGTTGAAACTAGACCACTTTCTCACACCATTCACAGAAATAAACTCAAAATGGATAAAGGACCTGAATGTGAGACAGGAAACCATCAAAACCTTAGAGGAGAAAGCAGGAAAAGAGCTCTCTGACCTCAGCCGTAGCAATCTCTTACTCGGCACATCCCCAAAGGCAAGGGAATTAAAAGCAAAAGTGAATTACTGGGACCTTATGAAGATAAAAAGCTTCTGCACAGCAAAGGAAACAACCAACAAAACTAAAAGGCAACCAACGGAATGGGAAAGATATTTGCAAATGACATATCGGACAAAGGGCTAGTATCCAAAATCTATAAAGAGCTCACCAAACTCCACACCCGAAAAACAAAAACAAATAACCCAGTGAAGAAATGGGCAGAAAACATGAATAGACACTTCTCTAAAGAAGACATCCGGATGGCCAACAGGCACATGAAAAGATGTTCAATGTCGCTCCTTATCAGGGAAATACAAAATCAAAACCACATTCAGATATCACCTCACGCCAGTCAGAGTGGCCAAAATGAAGAAATCAGGAGACTATAGATGCTGGAGAGGATGTGGAGAAACGGGAACCCTCTTGCACTGTTGGTGGGAATGCAAATTGGTGCAGCCGCTCTGGAAAGCAGTGTGGAGGTTCCTCAGAAAATTAAAAATAGACCCACCCTATGACCCAGCAATAGCATTGCTAGGAATTTATCCAAGGGATACAGGAGTACTGATGCATAGGGGCACTTGTACCCCAATGTTTATAGCAGCACTGTCAACAATAGCCAAATGATGGAAAAAGCCTAAATGTCCATCAACTGATGAATGGATAAAGAAATTGTGGTTTATATACACAATGGAATACTACGTGGCAATGAGAAAAAATGAAATATGGCCTTTTGTAGCAACGTGGATGGAACTGGAGAGTGTGATGCTAAGTGAAATAAGCCATACAGAGAAAGACAGATACCATATGGTTTCGCTCTTATGTGGATCCTGAGAAATGTAACAGAAACCCATGGGGGAGGGGAAGGAAAAAAAAAAAAAGAGGTTAGAGTGGGAGAGAGCCAAAGCATAAGAGACTGTTAAAAACTGAGAACAAACTGAGGGTTAATGGGGGGTGGGAGGGAGGGTAGGGTGGGTGATGGGTACTGAGGGCACATTTTGGGATGAGCACTGGGTGTTGTATGGAAACCAATTTGACAGTAAATTTCATATATTAAAAAAATAAATTAATTAAAAAAAAAAGAATAAATAAGTGACTTGATTACAAATTCATGGTATTTTCCACAGAAGATCTTCAAAAGATGACAATACTCCCCCCCCCCCCGATTCTAGTGTGTTCATGCTCAAATATTTTGGCATATAGAATATGTCATTGATAAAAAGACCCTTCCAGCAATCTTTGAAATATAGTACTCAAATTCTAGTTAGGAAAGGATTTTCTCTTTTTAAAACAATAAATTTCAAGGCATTTTATTTTTTGCAGGATTCATTGCAAAAGGGGGAAAAAGTACTTATTCCAGAAGATAAATAAATTTGGTGGCTTTAAGGTTTGAGATTTATTGTTTTACCTCCCGGGGAAATCCAGCAAACAAGGACACACATTATTCTGTCTGAATAATTTGTTTGCTTGATGAAATCCCCAGTCAACAATTAATACTGCAGGTTCTTTGAGAGTTTAATGTATTTATAGATAAATTTTAAGTACTGAATTTCTAAGTGGTTTCAAACATCCAAGTAAGCAATGTGAGCCTGGAATAATCTGCATGTTCATTTACTAAACAATTTTTGATAGAAAACACTGCTACATTCCAATCCCTTGTTTTCTCCTACTATTTAGATTTCTAAATTGCTGTTCAATATAATAGGGATATTTCAACCTGTTGATGACAGTAAATCTCTAGAGAATTATAAGAGTTATCAATTATGAGAGGAGACATAATTTCCTGATTAGCCTGCACTTGATGAAAAGGACCATTAACTTTTTTCGTATTAACAGGACTCCCCATCACTATTACTTTAAGTGCCGGTGCATGCTTATTGATTAATGGACTAGAAGAAGTCATGGTGCATACATCAACCTGTATTCTTGGAGAGAAAAGCTTTATAGAGTTAAAGTCATAATTGCCATCTTAAAGAGAGTCTGATTTGGGGAACAGATGGGAATACTGAAATAGATTTGATTAATATTTTTAAATGTTAAAAAAGTTCTGATTCTAAAAAAAAAATAACAAATCCAAGGCATTAATTTATTCAATTCCCTGTTGAAAACAAGTAGTACTCCAGATGCTCCTCAAAGTAGATTTATGCAAGGGAATACGGATATGGGTTTTTTTTTTGGTTTTTTAACATTTATTTATTTTTGAGAGAGAGCAAGTAGGGGAGGGGCAGAGAGAGAGAGAGGGAGACAGAGAATCCAAAGCAGGCTCCACGAGGTCAGTGCAGAGCCTGACACGGGACTCAAACTCACCAACTGTGAGATCATGATCTGAGTGGAATCCATGTGTCCTGTGCTTAACCGACTGAGCCACCCAGGTGCCCAGTGGATACAGTGTTTTTATTAAAACATATTCTATCTGATGATATATAAAATATTCCCTTTCGGAAGTTATAATACAGACAAGGGACCTTCTAATAACTCATTTGGTAATAATCCTTGATAAGGCAATGAGAATGTGACCGAAAGACTGTTTGTGTAGTAGAATACACAAGGGTTGGGGCACTGAACCAGTGGCTCAGTCAGTTAAGCATCTGACTTCAGCTCAGGTCATGATCTCATGGTTTGTGGGTCCGTACCCCATGTTGGGCTCTGTGCTGACAGCTGGGAGCCCAGAGCCTGCTTCAGATTCTGTGTCTCCCTCTCTCTCTGCCCCTCCCCTGGTCATGCTCCGTCTCTGTCAAAAATAATAAGACACTTAAAAAAATTTAAAAAACAAGAATGTGCATGGGTTATGGAGAATAATCTTCCTGAGTTTACTTGCTGGTTCTGCCATTTCCATGTGCTGTGTCTTTTGGCTGGCTTTTTACTTATTTCTTCATTGATCTGTAAATTTATATGCCATAAAATTCACCTTCTTTGTGTTCAGATCTGTGAGTGAGTTTTGACAAATGCTTAGTGTGGCTGAACCACCACCACAATCCAAATAAGTTGTATCAAAGTTCCATCACCCAAAATACTATCCTGCTGTCTTTGTAGTCAATGTCTCTCTCATGCCCTGGCCACCAATGATCTGTTTTTCATTCATCTCTGTAGTTTTTCTTTTTTCCAAAATGTCATTTAAATTAAATCGTACATTGCCTTTTGAGTTTGGCTTCTTTCACATATTAAAGGGCATACCCAAGAAAAAATGAAAACTCATGTTCACACAAACACCTGTGTTTGAACGTTTGTAGCCATGTCATTCATAATTGCTAAAAAACTGGGAACAAGTTAAATGTCAACTGGTGGACAGGTAAGCTAACTCTAGTATACCTAATGGAAAAATACTCAGTTAACAATGTGAATTCATCTCATATACTTTGGCAAGTTCTTAATCTTTGTGATCCTCAGACTTCTTATCTAGATATGAAGGTAATGCCAATATTGCAAGTTTATGTGGAGAGATGGAATATATAATGTGAAGCACCTTGTATTATATTCAGCTCATGGAAGTTGCTCAAAACATTTTTTTTGCACTGGTGTTATAATTTATCTGGGAGGTGATTTGATTAATTGAGAGGAATAGACAATAGTGGTGAACAAAAAGGAATACAACTCCAATCAAAGTCATCCTAGCAGTGTGATGGCCAGAAACCTTGGTATGGAAGGAAGGAATGGTATAAAATTCAGGCTATGAATGGGATTTCCCTGGCTCACTCCTGTGGAGGGAAGACAGTCTCCATAGCCCAAGGGTCTCTTCATATGGCTATAGTTATTGTGCTTCAAAAATTATAACAGAAATAATAATGACAACACAACATCAAAACAATGCTAGAAACAAATGTCACACTCTTATATAGCACTTACTCCATGCTAAGTACAGGCTAAGCCTTTTAAAAAAAGGCTCCCACTATATTTGGATAGTTATTATCTCTGCCGCTGTTGTCACTAATAGTTGAAGTAGTATTATATGCAAGGCTCTATGCCAAAGTGCTCACCTGCATTATCTCACTTAATACTTAAGAACAATTATGGAAGCTGAGAGTAGAGAGGCTAAACAATTAAAGGAATTGAATTTACAACCCCAACAGTTGACATCAACACACAAGGTATACATATATCATCTCTTGAATTAAATGACAACATGTATTGTTTCATATAAAGGGTTTCATATAAAGGGTTATAGAAATTATATGGAAAGAGTGTCCTACTCACACCACACTATTTTACCTTCTAACATCTACTGACAACCCATCTTTAATTCAAACAGTCCTTTTACATAGACACTAGAATTTTGATCTACCAGAGCTAGATTAGAAGTTATATGAGGGCACAGTTTTCATTAATCTCCATCTTCTTCAAAACCATATGTAATTGAGTAAGTAATTTTATCTAGGAAAAAGTATAGCTTCAAGTCAATTTAAAGATTATTTAAATTATAATTGCTATAGCTACATAATGATATATGCCTTTAATTCTTAGCATATGAGTAGAAGGACACGAGAATGAGAAGGAATGCAAGGTACAATTTCCTGTATATTTGCAATTCACAGGTTTAAATTTTAGTCTACAATGCTTTTACCTGGATGCCGTGATATAGCCTTTCCTTGAACATGATGAAAGGTGACTTCTAACCAGCTGCCCCTCACTGCATGTTTTCAAGCACATTTTTTTTTCAAGTTCAATTGCAGGAAGACTCAAGGAGCTGATATTTACAGAGTTTTTCCCAGTCCGTAGATACACAGCCCAGCAAGCAATTTTGTGGTTTACCTAGCAAGCTGTATTCCCTCTAAGGCTTAGTCACTGCCTACCAGCAAAGAATTAAGGTGCAAAGGAAATTTTGGAAAATAAGTAGAATGTAAAACTAAATTAGTGTGATTTTTGAAAGTAAGTAGGATATAAAATTCAACAAGCGAGCTTTTTCCAGTCTTATTCCTCTTGCTCAGCCATTCAGTGCCTTCCATACACACTCCACTATTGGGAGAGCAGTCAAATTCTTTATGCATACATAAAACCAAAGCAACATCAGCAAGCTACTTGGTGGAGTGGGATGTAATGAGACTAAAATCTGTGTAAGACCCTAGAACTATAAGCTTGGCCAAGCAGGAAATGACCTGCATGTTATTGAGAGGCAGTATGTTAGAAAAAGGCATTATATTGAAAGCAAGAAGGAAGAATTGAAAAAATATGTCATCTTTACACAACAAAAGTCACTTCTAAAGAAAGTCATTTATGTATTTACTTAAATGTAACATACACTCACTTTGTGATATAGCAGTTCCAATTCTTGGTATATACCCAGTGGAAATGTGAACTGTTTATTTAAAAACAGGTTCTAGAATGTTCATAATACCATTCCATAATAGCTAAAAGTTGGAAATTACCAAAATGCCCATCATCTATATATTGACGAACTAAATTGATATCGATGCCTAATTAAATACAACATAACAATTAGTATAAACCTGGTACAACTACACAGTGATAGGATGATTTTTGGAAATATATTGTTAGGCAAAAGGAGTCACTGTACGGCTCCAATTTCATGAAACACAAAAGTTGGGAGAGCTCGCCTATGTTGTTAGAATTTAGAAAAAAAGCTTATTGTTGGGGTGGGGGGAAATGATGGAAGAGAGCATGAGGAGGTTTTTGGAGGTCTAGCAAGGTTTTGTTCTTTGATCAGGGTGTTGGATACACAAGTGTGTTAAGTTTGTGAAGCTATATCAATCTGTAGATGTCTGACAGGTATATTTTTCTATATAAATATTACATAAACTTCAACATAACATTAAATTATTATTCACATCTAAGGTTACTGGAGAAGAAGAGAAAATATCTTATGCTATGTCGTATTTCAGGGGAAAAAAGTCAGAATCTTGGCCAAGAGAGGCTCAGGAAGAGCCAGGAGTGGTCTGCTCTGGACATAATGTTTGCCATATGGGTGTCTAGTTCCTGGGGCTCATGGTAAATCTTACCATTTAATTGCTTCATTCAAAGTGTTTCAGAATAGTATGGCAGGAGAATCAATCACGGGGAGTCATGCTAAGCCAAAGCTGGAGTTCAATCCCTGTTCTACAACTCTCTAGCCAAGTGAACTTGGGTGAAATTTTGAATGACATTCAATGCTCACAGGAACACTGTCAGGCTATTATTGGAATCATGGATTTAAGTATATGAAAATTAACCACTGCATGTAAAGTATCTGGTGAAAAGACAACAGTTCCTCCCTTTCTTCCTCATAGATACACATAAATAGGAAAGAGATAGGGAAAGAGGGAGAGATATTCATATTCATGGCTATATATATATATATATATATATACACATACTAAGGCTTGTTACTTAAATTAGAACTAACTTGTTTCATTGTCCTTGAATTTAACAAAGCACAAGAGGTTTAGAAATATCCTGAAACATTCATACAACAGAAAAGACAAAGTACAATAATGTAAATTTACAGGCTAGGATGTTCAGGTCATAACAGGCATGGAAGTAAATGAACACCCTAGAAGAATATGATGCAACCATTATTTCACAAGAGGTTTCAGTCCTAGGAGGACTTGTCAGTTTTGAATGCTTTCCTAGAATACTCTATTAAAACTCATTAACTACCATCAGGTAATGAATAGCAGCTATTTATGAGAGATTACATTTCAGTGGCTTCAGATACAGAATGAAGAACACATATCAAGGATGCATCATGCAGAATCCTTCACATCCTCTTGCAATGAAAGCAAAATACAAAAGAGCTGAGATATGGAAATAATCTAAGTGTCTATCAACGGATGAATGGATAAAGAAGAGATACAATATATATAATAATACAATGGGATAGTGCTCAGTCATAAAAAACAATGAGATCTTGCCATTTGTGACAACATGGATGGACCGTGAGGGTATTATGCAAAGTGAAATAAGTCAGACAAAGAAAGACATATGCCATATGATTTCTCTTCTATGTGGAATTTCAACAAAACACAACAAAACAACAAAACAAAACAAAACAAAACCCGGAATCATAGATACAGAGAAAAGATTGGTGACTGCCAAAGGGGAGATGGATTGGGGGTTGTGAAATGGGTGAAGGGACTAAAGACATACAAACCTCCAAGTTTTAAATAAATAAATCACAGGAACACAGTGCACAGGGTGGGTAATATAGTCAATAACACTGTATTAATTTCCTAACATGACAGACATTAACTAGACTTATTGTGTAAACATTGTGTGATATATATATATGTCAAATCACTATGCTGTACAACTGAAACTAATATAATACTGCATGTCAATTACACATCAATAAAAACAAAGTGTTTTTTTTAACTTACAAAACTAACTTTAATTTATTGGTGCCCTGTGTGGTAAGTTCTTTGAGGGCAAGACTCTTATCTCTGTTGTTTTTCTACAATTAGCACAGTGCCTGGCAGGTAAGAGATGCTTAAATATTTGTAAGTAAACAAAAACAAACACATGGCTTACACATAAGTAAAATATTCTAAGCACATCTTTCAAAGTATACAATAATGTCAACTCCTTTGTCATGTGCTTAACTATTAACAACTGTTTTTTATGCCTTGTTCTCCCTCTTCTCTGCTAGCCATATTTTTGGAAAACCATGGGCCAATTGGTTAGTTCATAAAGGTACTTAATCCATATTGTGTTGATAGTAAGATAATATTTGATAACTTCCCACCAATTACTCTAAGGCATCTGTTTCATATCAGGAAATTAATTCATTTTCTTTTTCTTTTGATTGCTCATAGATTTTAAGGCATTCGCTTAATTCCTACATTTCTCTCTCTTCTGGTTAGAAGTGTGTGTGTGTGTGTATGCGTGTGTGTGTGTCCCATGTTCCATAGATACCTGGGAAGGACTTACATTATTTTCATTTAGGCAGTTAGTATCATATAAAAAAGCTCAGAGCTTCTGAATATTTTACACATCCCATATAAAAATTCATATATTAACCATGTGAAATAGACATTGTCACATGAACAAGCCGTCTAGTAAG
The DNA here is from genome assembly GCF_028018385.1 of Neofelis nebulosa. NCBI lineage: Eukaryota > Metazoa > Chordata > Mammalia > Carnivora > Felidae > Neofelis > Neofelis nebulosa. The sequence goes on from NC_080798.1 coordinate 38,828,322, forward strand.
GAATGGCTCTACAATCTCCACATAATACATGGCATTAATCCAGTGCACCTGTGACGTATTAAAATATCACTGCCCTTTTGACATTCACACATGATTCACGATTGCACCTTGTAATACAGGCTTATATTTGGAAGGTAGTTCTTCTTGGAATAATTTATAGCACCTGGTGAATCACTGTTACTGCTCTGATATAATTTTGAGAATAATCATGTTGCTAAATAAAGTTCTCTGGTTTAGATTTTTTTTTAAATGTCAAATAAACAAGGCAAAAGCAGTAACTGTCTAAAGCTGAAATAAGAGTATTGGTGTTTATCACTAGGTGCAGATATATCTTATAGCTTAGTATATTGGAATAGAACATATGGAGCTTATATGTTTAAAGATATATTTGCCCTAATTTGAAATTGAAGAAAGTAATAAAACTGTAATTCTGGAAGGAATATTCATTTGAGCCCATTATAACATATAACGAATGTCTCCTTTTCTTTGGTGAGAGTATTATATGTAGGTGGAAACTTTTCTTACAAATTTGTATAGGATTATTTATGACGATGACCATAATGCCCTCAAATCTTTAAATCTGTAATGCATTGTGTTTCTACTAGTTGATGGCAAGCATTTCTTTCACTGGGGAAGTATGCCTTCTTCACTCAATTTCCTCTAATTCCAAGGATGGCTATCTGACTTATTTCAGATCACTTTGGTTCTTCTGAGTACCTTTTGGGCAAGACTTTTTTTTTCTTTAATCAACTACCACTTAAAGTACCATGTGATGCTAAAACTGCCACTGTCTGTAACTGCTCCCAAGAGGAGACATGTGTGTTTGTTACTGAGGCACTGCAGAGCAAAAGGCATTGAGAATTGGGGCCACAAAGAAGTGTGACCTTCTCATTCCTCCTAAACCAACAGAGCTTTAAACACAGTTACATCAAAGTTCTCCATGGCTGTGAGCCATGAATTCCACTTTTACCTACACCCACTTAAGATGGTCAGAGGTTTTTGCTTCAGGTGATCATAAAACAATACAGTGGGTGAGTATGTGTTTCTCAGTTATTAACTGCTCGAAATGCATAAAGATATTGGAGCACCTGGGTGGCTCAGTCAGTTACGCATCTGATTTTGGCTCAGGTCATGATCTCCAGGTTCTTGAGTTTGAGCCCTGCATCGGGCTCTGTGCTGACAGCTCAGAGCCTGGAGCCTGCTTTGGAGTCTGTGTCTCCCTCTCTCTCTTTGCCCCTGCCCTACTCACACTCTGTCTCACTCTGTTTCTAAAAAAAAAAAAAAAAAAACATTAAATTTTTAAAATAAAAAATAAAACAAAAAATATCATATTTATGTCTGTCTTCCAGTATTTGACAAAACCTCTGGTATACAGAAGGTTTGTAAATGTTTTCTTAATTGAACTAAATCATGAAATTGAATGGGAGGAACAAGCAAACAAAACCTCCTCTATATTAGACGCACTTCCCCACCACTGTTAAAATATGGTAATATCCCTTAACAAATGGTCACATATCAGTGGTAGAACTTATTAGTAGAACAACTATTTCCAGAAAGAGAAGAGGCAAAAAGGTAGCATCCTCTTTAAATGCTTTGCTCAGACCCCCACTTTTTTTCTTTTTACTGGGCAAGAAGAGTAGGTATGGGATTTAATCTATACTCAATTTATACCAGAAATTTATCTGGTTCGCAGTGATTGTTGTGTTTTCTCGGGGTCATTTGAATGGCTAGTTGGTCTCATACAGAACATTCGGGGAATATCCAGCCACCCCTGATAGAGGCTCATAACTGAAGAAAGCATATTTTCTGATGGTCAAGGTTTCTTCAGATTTTGCTAACTTAAATAATAGAAATCATACTGATTCTGTGACACCAATGGCCTAAAATTCAACCTCTCAAAATGTACCTAAAGACATTACTCTCTGAAATTTTCACCCTCCCAGAGGTGATAAATGGGAGAAGGCCATGAGTACTCACATTTTGCTGAATCCCAAACCACTATCCCAATAATGAACACAAGGAGAAACCTCCAAGAAGACAAGAAAAGGAAAACAGAAATAACATACAGAAAACAATACTAAAGCATTAAAGCTAAATCCAAACATATTACTAATCACATGCAAATGGTCCAACATTCCTGCTGAAAGTCAGAGAATAATAGAAGAGTAGACAGGGACACTGCATAAGGATAAGAGAGTCAGGTCACCAAGAACACAAATGAAAAATGGATAAAAACCTTCAATAGACTTCAGCAATGACACATAGAGATGACAAATAAGCATCTGAAGAAATGTTCAATATCATTCTCCATTAAAGGAATACAAATTAACTGAGACTGGGTAGCTCAGTTGGTTAAGCGTCTGACTTCAGCTCAGGTCATGTTCTCACAGTTTGTCCGTTCAAGCCCTGCACTGGGCTCTGTGCTGACAGCTCAAAGCCTGGAGACTGCTTTGGATTCTGTGTCTCCCTCTCTCTCTTCCCCTCCCCCTCTTGTCTTCTCTCTCTCTCTCTCTCTCTCTCGCTCTCGCTCTCATAAAGAAACATTTAAAAAAAAAGAAATACAAATTAAAAGCACAAAAGATACCACTATATATTCATCAGAGTGGCTGGAAACAAACAAACATACCAAGAAAAGACTGAAAAGACCAAGTACTAGCAATTCTCATCTCTGGCTCTCAGGAATGCAAAATAGAAATGCCACTCTGGAAAATGCTTCAGTAGTTTCTTATAGAGTTAAACTTATCCTTATCACATGGCCTAGCAATCTTTACCCCAGAGTATTTACCTAGAAAAATGAATACATGTTCACATAGAAGCTTGTAGATGAATGCCTACCACAGCTCTATTCATAAATGCCCAAACTGGAAACAATTCTAATGTTCTTCTTTGGGTAAGTAAACAAACTGTGGTACATCTGTAAAATGAAACCCCATACAGCAATTAAATAGAACAAATTATTGATGCACATAAAAATGTGTATGACTCTCAAAGACATCACTGATGAATCAAAGAAGCCAGTCACAAAAGATTCCATACTTTATGATTCCATTTATGTGACATTCTTGAAAAGACAAACTATAGTGACAGAGAACAAATCAGTGGCTGTCAAGGGGTAGGAATAAGGGAAGCGTATGAATGTAAGGGGGGAGCATGAAAGGGGTCTTTAGGAACTACCCTGTATCTGAATGTTGATTACATGAATGTATACATGCATTAAAATTCATAGAGCTATACACCAAAATAAAACACAGTTAAAAATTCTATTTCATTAATAAAATGATGTATCAATCAATGTAGTTTCATTTATTGTAAACAAAGTTTCTGCTATAAGGCAGGATGCTGATAGTTGGGAAGGTTATGCCCATGTGGGGCCAGAAGTACATGGCAAAACTACTCCTGACTCAATTTTGCTGTAAACCTAAAACACTGCAAAAAATAAAGTCCTTTAAAACATTTACCTATTTGACCTTACTATGCAGCACACACCAGCATAATTTCCTCAGAACAAAACCATAAACGAGGAATAGTCATGTATGAAGATTCCTTCTACTTTAAGTCCTCAAACACAAATCCTGCTAGGCAAGAAGACAAAGGACATAGCTGCCTTCATGTAATGGGAAAGTACATTTATACACAAAATACAGTTTATGATCTTAGTAAATCATCCTGCAATTCAAGGCATGGGAACACCCCCTAAATAGTGGTATTCATGGGTGTATTTTACCAGAACCCCTACCACTCAATTTTTCATGTGCCTCAATCAGGACAGAAACCTATGAGGAAGTGACATTAGTTATTTCTTATCACAACCATGTGGAGTCACAGAGCTCCAGAGCCCAGAACGTTCTTCAGCTGGCAGAGTTTCAAAAATTTCCTTGTTTCTCTCAGATTCATCACTTATGGTAATCTTGTACTAGCTCAGAACGGTAGAAAAAGGACCAGACTTGAAAAAACTTGCACTGTGCCAGGCAGTACACACGGTATTTCAAAGTGCTATCTGATCTTTTCATCCATTGACTGAGGTACTTTTGTTGCAAACCACCACGGAATGCAGGAATTTTGCTGTCTGTAGAATCCTGTTTTGAGCTCAAGTCAGATGTGTGGGGACAAAGCTTTATTAGGTATTAGAACAAAAACCTTACAGAATTCCTCTCCACAGAGATTTTAGAGCATAGGGTAGTGGTATACAAAATGAAACATGCACAAGCCAAAAAGGTAACCAAAGTTACTTGCCATTTAGAAACATTTCAGTTCAGGTTCATTTCTTTGGTTGATAGTTTTTTCCATCACCATTATAATACAATTACTTCCCCAGTTGGAGGTTAACATCCCATTCACTAGTTAATTTTTTTTAAACCATAATCTGCATTTTGTCTTTCTCTCTGTGTCTGTGGAATCTTGCCTATAGCTACCCTCTCTTTCATGAATTAATCCCACCCTCTCCAAATGAGGCAGGAAATCTTTGTTAATATTCTGTTCAACTGCAAGAATTTAATCAATGCTGGTTTTTCTTTGCCAAAATACTGTTACATCGTCTTATTTTCTCCTTTCTATGGTCACTACTGGTATCTCAGACCATCTGTGAAGGGTAGACCTAGTGAGACTTAGCTATCTTTATGAGAAACGTCTGTTAATAGATCGACACAAAGACAGAATATTGGGGAAATGTCATATTGGGTATTAGAGGATTTAGCAACAGTGTCAACAGAGATTACTAGAAAAAACAAACAAACAAACAAACAAACAAAAGTTAAACATCCAAGGCCAAGTCCAATCCCTCAGGTACACTAAGAAAGTAGGAGTATTCAATGATTTATTTTAAACTAATTTATTCCATATTTATTTTAACTTTCTCTTTTTTCTGACAAGAATCCTTGATTAAAAGTTTGCATTTTTGTTTTTGCTTTCCCCTTAATAACTGGTTCCAGTATCTAGCTTTACCTTCCTCTAATCCATTCTTCTTCATATAAGTGTCAGACAGATTTTTTGAAAATGCGATCTCATGCCACAAACTCTCCTTTAAAAAGGAGAAAATGCTATCTCATGCCATAACTCCCCCTTTAGAATGAAACCAAATCATTCAGACTTGGTTCTTCCTCCAATATTTCCAGTCTCATTTTTTTCTGAACTAGCTGGCATATGTATGCCCTCTAAAAATTTTAAATATTTTACCTGTCTGTGCTTTTTTCCTTTTTTTTAAGTTTTGTGCATTTGCACACAGGCTACTTCATCTGCCGTGTTCTGCCTGGAGATCCACATCTTACCCTCTCTACTCAGCTCGGCCTTTTCTGACTCTCCGGAAAGAGCTCACAACAATTTCCTTTGTATTCTTCTCCCAAAACTGGGCTTTAAAAAGAGGGGTAAGGGGAGCCTGGGTGCTCAGTTAGTAAAGCATCCAACTTTGGCTCAGGTCATGATCTCGTGGTTTGCGGGGTATGAACCCCATCACATTCTGTGATAGGAGCTCAGAGCCTACAGGTGACTCCCTCTCTCTCTGCCCCTCCCCTGCTTGTGCTGTGTCTCTCTCTCAAAAATAAATAAATATTAAGTTTTTTTTTAAAGAGTGCTAATTTACCTCTTATTTTCCTTTTGATACGATTGCTGTCATAAATCACAACCACATGTACATCGTAATTCTGTAACATTTCAACATTTCTCCAAAGAATACAACTCAGGGAGGGGAAGGAGTTGTGTTCATCTTATAAAAACCACTTGTGCCATGATTTGATATGCAGACTTTGTATAAAGAGAGCTATCAGCTGGTTACATGGTAAAGTATAGCAGAATGTGGACAGTCACAACCCAGCCCCAGGATTTAGAGCCTTGAGCCTAGCAAGTTCTAGGTTACATTCCTACTGCAGACAATCACTGAAGGGTGGAATAAAATGTGAGCCCTAGTTTGAATTAAAGTTAGAAAGCACCTTCTCATGGACACAGAGACTTGGGTGGGGGTAGTGATGGATTCTCAAAGTGATTGACAGCCATGCAAACAAAATAAAGGGTCAAAAATTATCCACTGGACCTGATAGGGGGTCGGGGGGATCTGCCCATTTTATGACAGTGCCCCAGGTGGTAGTATCCTGGATGTCCAGAATACTCACTAGACAGTCTTCCACATATTATAGGATTTGAAATTTTATTATCTTCAACCTCCTACTCCTTATCCCTTTTTTTGGCCAGGAGCTACTGTAACAAAGAAGCTGGAATTAAGTGTATAAAGAAGATAGTTTCTGCCAATTAATAAGTACTATTATACTTTTTATGACTGGTCAATATTCTGAAGAATACAACCACTAGCCCTTGATTATGAATATTCTATAACGAATTTGAATTTGAATTCTATAACGAATTCAAATCAGTGCTACCCCTCCAGTTATTTGTCTGTGGACACAGAGTAATCCAATTGAAAAATGTCCCTACAGAAGCGATGGAACTAGTTCAGACAGCTGACCCAAAGAAATAAGTATTGTTTCTGTTTCACTGCTAAATTGATACTAGTTCAAAAACAAAAGGTGAAACATGAAATAGGAAACCATATTTTTATTGCAAACAGACCATATTTAGAAGATGCCTGTTCTTCTAGATCAGGGTTTCTCAACTTCAGCAATACTGACATTCTGGGCTGGATAATTTTTGTTGTGCGTGGGGGGGTGCTGTCTATTCATTGTAGGATATGTAACAGCATCCTTGGCTTCTACATACTAGATGCCAATAGTATCCCCCAGTGTGACAGCCAAAAATCTCTCCAGAAATTGCCAGGTGTCCTGGGGGAGGGGGGGGAGGAGGGGGCAAAGTTCCCCCAGTGGAGAACCACTATGCCAGTTTCAAGAATTTTGTTTAAATAAAATGAGGTAAGGTATATTTGGAAACACTCTGCTTACAATCTTACCGTTTCCCAACTTTGATAATTAGTTATTTGACTTTAATTCAGAAATAAAGCATGAATCTCACTTACCAAATAAGTGTTTTCTTTCTGTTTGGAGGTCTTTTTTATTTTCCGTTTTCAAATATTTCAATGGAATAGGCATATTCTACTCTGATTCCGTGGATGAGACATCTGGGGCTTTCAGATGTCAAATAATTTGCCCAAGGCCATGGACTTCTAAGTGCGGATCTGGAATATTAATCCAGGTTACAGGGACTTCAAAGACCATGTTTTATACAGCTGCACTATATCCCTTGGTTGACACAGTCTATGTTTCATGAATGAATTAAGCTGATTCTCTCACCAGTTTTCTTAAATCTTATATTTAAGCAAGTTTCTTTTTGTCTACATTGTATGTAATAAAATACAGGGGCTTTGTGAGTTGGGGTTTAATTGAGGACTTCTTGTTCAGTATGAAAGTAGGATTTGCACCTTGATTTGTTTTTACATTCCACATTCCCCCTCCTTCCCCTTTTCAAATGTGGGCAAAGCATAGGATTGCAGTACCTCCACTATTCTTGTTTCTCATCCTCATTATTTTAAGATAGGCCAGGATTCTCTGTTAGTTATATTAAAATGGTTACATTTACTGAGCACTTGCTTATAAATATTCATTGTAATAACTTCAACCACCTCACAAGCAAAGTATTCTTTGTGTCCTGATTTTATTGTGGCATGATATGAGATGCTGAGTTAAGTACAGGTCACACAGCTCACATACAGGAACGAGGATTCAAACTGAGACCTGTTTGATGGCCATATTCATAAGCATATATACTAATTTTTATACAAAACCTGTCCACAAAAATAGAGGCCAAGAGCCCTGGGCATTCTCAAGTTCATAATAGCTATGCAAAACTGGACTTCTGGATGGAAATAAATAAACAAAGGCAATAACTTTATTTTTAAAAGGGACTAAAACAGATATGACCCTGTAATCTAATTTTGTATTTTGCTCTAGTAGTTGGTAACTCTTATTTATATCACAGAGCTCTTCCTTGAGTCAGAGCCCCACTAAGTATTCCTTGATGTAAGCAAGTCTAATACATATCCCTGCTGAGTATAAAAAAATGAAAATAATACAAAACAGACAGCAAGAGGCTCCACAGGATTGCCAACAAACACAATTACAATTATGACCCCAAAGACCAGTGGTTCAGAGGAGGACTCTTGAGGAGAAGCTGAACAGGAGAGATTTGAATATATTTTCCTATCAGCCTAGTAAGCATTTAAATAGTATGTTTCTGGGGATGATAATACATATAAGTTGCATATAAAATTTAAAGAAAAAAATCACTTATAAAAAACCAGTAACTTCATTTAAAAAAATATTATGGATTTACTTTCTGATTTATTCAACTGACTTGGCTGAGCACCTATTATATTCCAGAATATGTTCCATATCCCAAGGATTTTAAAATAAGGCATTAGAGTAAGGAATGCAAAGGGTTAAATTTTATTCTATCCTTTTACTGGTGCTTTACATTTGAGTGGGATATGGATATAACACATATAATTTTAGGGTCATTTGAGGAGTGAATTCATCCTCTGATTTATGAACACAGAAACTACCAATGACCTGTTATTATAGTTACAGTCATGATACTTTGGTCATATCAACACATAACATGGAGAAATGGAACGTTTTCGGCAAGTATTTGAACCAGCCATTTGGGAAGTAAATGGTAGTTGGGAATGGAAAGAATTAAACTCTTCACACAAAAGTGGAATTACTGACATATGAAAACAAAATCATTTCTTTCCACTTTAAGAATCCTCCCTGAGAGGGAAAATCACCATCATTAACCCTGTCTCATTTGGTCAACATTTTCTACTATTTTATTTATTTTTTTTATTTTCACGGCAGTTATGTCTCTGTCTTGATATATATAATCAGGACTTGTGTACTTGTTGAAGAAATTCTAATAAAGATGAATTTCAACTTCACAAGGTTTTTTGCATTCAATTCTGTTTTCACAGTTGAAAACATTTGCCAAGTTTGTGTCACAAATTAGACATCTGAGAAGCAGGCAGCAAGTTTGTTAATTATTGGGATTAATTTAATGAACTTATTCTCATTAGGCTTTATGAGCCGTGCTGTACACAGTAACGTGTGCAAGTCCACAACCACAACACAGTGATGTCAGTAGGTAATTAAGGGCACTGATGAGCATTTTTGCAGAGAAAAAAAGGCGCGGCAAATGCTTTGTGTATAACCGCGTTATGAGATGGAATTAAGGATTGCTAATTACAGAGAATTAAGTAGAGATCATTTTAGTCACAACGAATTAAGGGAGAAGTCAGTTTGGCTCCAAAAACAAATGTTGAATACACACATAAATCATAATGTTTCACAGCTGACACTTCATCCTGGGTGTGATGAGCTATGTAATAGTGTTTTACTGCCACATGATCTGGAAGTAGGCACAGTTTGTCATCAGAAGGATTTTTAAAGTGTTGATCTTTTAGAAAAAGAATCTCACACTTCAAATGTCCTCATGATGGAAAACACATGAAACAGATGTTCTTTTTTTTTTTTTTTAGTCTATTGGCACTTTGTTGTTATGATTCCTGATATAAAAAAAACCTGAAGATGGACTATAAATAAAATATAAAAATACATGTTTCCAACATACATCTCAACTCATTGCCACTACTTTAAATACAGAAAGCTTTGGAAGGTCACAATGGGTCAGAGTAAGGCAAGAAATCAAACATACAAACTAGTTAAAAAATCAAACGTGGATTGATGATACCCTTGAAAAATTGTAACGGTGTCAACTCTAAGATCAGACCTATGTCCACCTCTATTACTGTATCAAAGCTATTTAAGCAAAACTTATATTCCCAGTTTAGAATAATGAAATGAGAGATTAGAAAATAGCAGTTAAAGATGACTTTTAAAAGGTATAAGTGACCTTGACATTATCCTATGTATTAAAGGCAGTTTATAAATTCAAACTATACACATATTACTTTCCTCCAACTCACATTTAAAAGCACATCTAAAAATATATAAATATTCTATTGCTGCCAAGTAAGATAGCAGATATTCAAGTTCTTTTAAACAATAATGCATGGTATAAATCAAGGCAGCCATTGATGATAATGGTGATGGTGTTGCTG